>NW_006286241.1:1468892-1482066 GCF_000327345.1 Myotis davidii
AGGCCCCCCGGGGCGACCCCGGGGCAGGCGGGGGCTCAGGAGAGGTGATCAGCATCACCTGCCTTCGCCTGAGCCCTGCCTGCCCACCGGGATACAGGACCCACTCCCGTGTGCAACCCAGAGGGTGGGTGGGGGCTCAGGCGAAGGCAAGAGATGCCGATCGCCTCGCCTGAGTACCCACCTTCCCACCGGAGACACAGGATAGAGAGAGAGAGAGAGAGAGAGAGGGAATTTCTAGGGCTAGGACTTAAAACTAAATTTAATCCAAGTCATAAGGACACTTGGTTTTATGACCAACAAACCTAGATGTCGCCAGCCAATCAGCAACCTCACACACTGATGTTCTCATAGCAGACAGAAGCATTTGTTGTCTTTTGGCTCTAAAACACTTACTGCATTTCTCTTCTTCTGAACCTGACCCCCAGGACCTCAAATCTCTGCTAGATTGGGTATTTTGCTCCAGAGTATAAGTCTCCCACCCTGGGGTCTCTTAGTCTTTATATTTTCAGCTGAAAAATGAGGATTCTGTTACTGTGGATGGAGGACATAATGGTTACTGAGGGACTAATCATAGTTTCCATCACAGCTACTGTATAAACTGAAGAAGCCAAGGAAATCACTAGGAGAAACTTATAGGTTAGAAGAGACCAAATGCAATTACTAAATGTGATGTGTGAATTTTGATTGGCCCTTGGATCTTTTAAAAAAAAAAAAAAAGATCAGCCCGGCCAGTGTGGCACAGTGGTTGAGCATCAATCTATGAACCAGGAGGTCCTGGTTTGATTCCCTGTCAGGGCACATGCCTGGGTTACAGGGCCGATCCCCAGTGTGGGGTGTGCAGGAGGTAGCTGATCAATAATTCTCTCTCATTGTTAATGTTTCTATTTCTCTCTCAATTCCTCTCTGAAGTCGATTTTTAAAAATTCTTTTTTAAAGATCAGTTTTAAAAACTCACTTTGGGTCAATTTAGACTGTATATGAAATGGTTTTGTAGAATTAGTGTCACTTTTCTTAGGTGAGACAACATACTGGGCTTAGTAGAAAAATATCCTCAACCTTAGGAGACACATGCTGACATGTTTAGGGCTGTCATGATGTCAATTTTCAAACGACTCAGAAAAATAAAAATATTAAATGCTGGCCAAACCAGATAATAGGCACATGGATGTCCATTGTGTTATTCTTTCCACTTTTCTGTGAGTTTGAAATTGTCCTAAATAAAGTGTCTGGGAAAAGTTTCCATATGCAATGGCCTGGGGGCAGATTCATGTCAATGAGTCAGCGCGAGACATCTTGTCTAGATAGCTGTCCTGTTCTAGAGAATTAGAAATAGCCTTTGCAGGCTAATAAAGTGCTGTCGTGGGCACTATCTCCTACAATCCTGATGTGAATGACCCTTGCATGGGAGGTTTTATTGCTCAACTGTGTGGCCCAGGTGCAGAGTTGACAGCTCTGGCCTGTGCTTGACTCCAAGCCACCTAGGTCTTCCTTGCTCCCAGCAGCCAGTGCAGTTATAGGCACTGGGCAGGTTCTCCTTGAACATTTGTCTACAAATATAACAGAAGAGCCCTGACTGGTTTGGCTCAGTGGATAGAGCATCAGCCTGCAGACTGAAGGGTCCCAGGTTTGATTCAGGTCAAGGGCAGGTACACCCAGTAGTGGATATGCAGGAGACAGCTGATCGATGTTTCACTCCCATTGACGTTTCTAACTCTCTATCCCTCTCCCTTCCGCTCTGTAAAAAATCAACTATATATATATAGAGAGAGAGAGAGGCCTGTTGCACGAAAAGATTCGTGCAATACACCTTCCCTTCCCCTGGCTGCCGGCACCGGTTTTCCTCCGGCACCCGGGACCCAGGCCTTCGCTCCAGCCGGAGCCGCCTTCAGTCTTTACTCAGCCACTTTGCGCCTATGTATGCAAATTAACCACCATCTTTGTTGGCAGTTAATTTGTATATCTCGCTGACTAGCCAATGGGAGGTGTAGCGAAGGTACGGTCAATTACCCTGTTTGTCTATTATTAGGTAGGATAAAAGGAGAGCCCCACCAACACTCTTCTTGAGCCCGCAGGCCAACGCTCTATCCACTGAGCCAAACCGGTTAGGGCAACACTCTTCTAGAAGGATACATGAGCTTGCTATTTGCAGAAGCCAGGGGGGAAATTTGGAGGACAATTTAAAGCCCAAGAATGGAGAGCTATGTGTTAGAGGTCAATAAGCTTAGCATAAGCTTGAAGAAATTTATATCAATGAGCATCGTTATGCAAAAGCAGTCCCTACTGTGTAGAGGAATATATAATAACTAATCCACACAACCTCCTATAATGTGTAGATTAATCACCCTAACTTTTGGGTTGATTCTTTAGATAAATGCTTTTCAATTTCCTTATTATATTTTTATATTATATGTACTAGAGGCCTGGTGCACGGATTTTTGCACATTGAAAGGAAATTAATTAGAAGGTGGCTGGCGGGACGGGACTGGGCAAGATGGCCTGGACATGCCCTGGAGCCAACCTCCCACGGTCCCTCCCTGGCCAGCCACACGTGGGGCATTGCCGGGGCTCAAAGGCCTTCTGCAGAGTGAGCGGGGTCCCTCCAGCAGGTAGGGTTCCTCAGCCTGGCCTGCGGGGATCAGGCCAAAACCGGCAGTCGGACATCCCCCAAGGAGTTCTGGAGGGAACTCTGCAAAGTTGCTGTCACTCAGCAGCTCCTGCATGGAGCATCTGCCCCCTGGTGGTCACTGCACATCATAGCTACTGGTCAGATGGTCGAACGGTTGCTTAGGCTTTTATATCTAGAGATGTTATGTATGATCCCAATTTTCTAAAATTATTTCCGTTTATAAAGCTACCTACCGCCTAACGTCAACCTGTTCATGTTCACAATGACATCTAAACTGATGCTCCCGATTGTGGACAATGATCATCTCTGACCAGTGAGACTGGCGTTCATTTTTCCTTTGTACTTTTTGTATTGCCAGGTATAGTTCCGGGAACATGGGAACTTTCTGTTTGTCTTTCTTTCTTCTTGGAGCATATGGGTTTTTATTCTTAAAAATTAAAAACTAACACATTTTGATTAAAATGTCTTTCACCTGGGCTTCAATGTCAGCCTGAGCTGGATTCAAATCCTAGGTTTGAAGGACCTGCAGCATCCTTAGCCTCTCTTAGCCTTCATGTCAAATGGACATGTTTACCTTTGATGGTCGTGGTTGGGATGTAAAACGGTATACATCGAATAGCTAACACGATCTAGCGATACCAGGTAGTTAACGACAAATGAGAGCCATTTATCACTTCTACTAGTGTGAGCCCAGTATGTTGCTTCTGTTCTGATATTTAAATTTGTCCTACTTTCAACAAAATGCTGGTATTCGCCAAGACTCTGGTATTAAACTATTTGGTGTTGTTCCAGGTAGGTTAGTCTCCCAGTGAGAGCCCCAGCCCAGCCCCTGGTCGCTCATAACCACCACCTGAAATTTCATGTGAATACTTGACTTCATAGCTGCAGACACTGTTTAACTGAGAGGCGTTCCTGTATCCAGGCCGGCCTGCCGTGGATAATACCAATGTTTTATTTTGTTTTTATGTTGGGTGATAAATGGACTTATGTGCCATTCTGGTCCTCAAAGGTTATGACTTGCTACTCTATACAGTAGTGCTACTGTGATGCTCCATGCAGGGATTGGTTTAAACATATTGGTAACCAATGAAAAGCTTCCTTCGGTGCCTTCAGTAGCAGCAGGAGGAGGCCTAATCTAGTCCCGAACCCAACAGAGCTGAATTTATTTGTCCCTCCTGCCAGCCCAGTACTTCCTCAATCACAACTTGCAAAGGGCAGAACTTGCCCATCCAGCTCCACCCCGCTTGTTGACCTCATATGGTCCTTGGATAATCTTTATAGAAAAGAACATACCGGTGATTAAATAATCTGGGTTATTTGCCCACATGGTGTTCCTTTCCACACTCCTTTCGCCCTTTCATGCTCAGCTGGTCTTTCACAAAGATCAGAAGACACCTATGTGCTTTAAGCCCAAGACCTGAAAGGCGTTACCTAGCAAAACTGTCCAACCCAGAGTGCATCACAATACCTTTTGAGTGATGTAAAGGGATCAAGTCCCCTAACTCTGCAGGGGGCCCTAGCTGTGCATCCAACTCCTGGAGGCAGCCCAGAGGACCCCTCTTTAAAGCAAGAAGGTCTCCAACTACTGGAGCCTGAGCAGGTAACACCGGTATGACCCTCACTCCCGCACCTCTCTCTCCTCCCACATCGTGGCTGCATTACTCAATAGCTGACTGCATTTTGAATGTTCTAGAGACTGGAGCTCATGATTTACAGACACTTTGTGGCGAACCTTTCCCAAAGACAAGAATTCTCTTACAAAATGAACATTCATACTCAACTTTGAATTATTGGAATGGTTCTAGCTCAGCATTTTATTTTTCTCTTAGAAATGGGGTATATCTCCATTAAGGTATCTGACTCTATGATGCCAGACGAACAAAGCTTAAAAACTGTTAACTGAGTCACTAGGTTACTGAGTTGATTGACGGATAGATTTTTTTTTTTTCATTTATCCATTCATTCCAAAGGATGCATAGAGCACTTCCTTGGGTGGGAAATGACAGTGAGGTAGGAGAGCAATGAGAGTGGAGATACTGGCCACCAAAACAATATGGTTCCGGCATCTAGAAGTTTCCGTTGCAGCTGGACAGGCAAGGCACTGTATGAAACTCGTGTCTTCTTCTTTGAAGAATCTCTAGAGCAGTGATTCTCAACCTTCCTTATGCCGCGACCCTTAATGCAGTTCCTCATGTTGTGGGGACCCCCAACCATAAAATTATTTTCGTTGCTATTTCATCACTGTAATTTTGCTACTGTTATGAATCGTCATGTAAATATCTGATATGCAGGATGTATTTTCATTGTGACAAATTGAACATAATGAAAGCATAGTGATTAATCACAAAAACAATATGTAATTATATATGTGTTTTCCGATGGTCTTAGGCAACCCCTGTGAAAGGGTCGTTCGACCCCCAAAGGGGTCACGACCCACAGGTTGAGAACTGCTGCTCTAGAGCCTTGTCCACATGTGGGCAAAGTTGTCACTCACTAAATACTTTCTTAAATGATGGACTTTGTAAATGAATTAACAAACCAATGAGGAAAGATCTGAGAACCAAAATGCCTAATAGAATTCATCAAGGGCTCTGGGAATTCAGAGGCAGGCAATGGGCCACTTGGAAATCAGGACAGAGGCCTTGAATAAGGCCCTGAAGAACTGGCAGAATTTAGACTAGACAAGGAAGAAGGGAAAAGCAATTCATAGAAGGGTTGGAGGAGGGTGGAAGGGGAGGAAGAGGTGGGTAACCAACCTTCCTGAACCAGGAAGACTGGCTTCCTGAGAAAACAGAAGCAACAGAAGACTGGCAAAGGAACTCTGTTACTGAAGACCCTTTTCTACACGTCCTCTCACAACACATGTGCCCAAAGGCAGTTGGGAGCAATTGCCAGAGAGCAATCCTCCAGGCAGCCTGGCTGCTGTCTGACCCTAAGGGGACCCAGTTGATGGGTCACAATTCTGAGCAAGCACCCCACCCCCACACCTTCTCTACACTGATTGGAGGAATCGGCTTCATATCAGAACTCTAGTTGCAAGGGAGTCTGGGAAATGTAGTGCTCAGCCTGAAAGCTGGTGCAGGGGGAAGGCACCCTAACAAGGGTGGGGAGGGGCTAAGTGCCCAACTGGCGTAGTATTTTTTTTTTTTTTTTGCTTTTAAAGAAAAGCGCCCTAGCTGGTTTGGCTCAGTGGATAGAGCATCGGCTGCATAACCGAAGGGTCCTGGGTTCAATTACAGCCAAGGGCACATGCCTGGAAGGGGGAGGTCAGGAAGAAATTAACCAAAGATCTTATATGCATACTAGAGGCCCGGTGCATGGGGTCCCTCTGCCTCCAGCATCTCCCAAATAGTCCCAGATTTCGACAGGCCAGGCTGAGGGACCCCACCAGTGCATGAATCCGTGCACCGGGCCTCTAGTTTTAAAAGAAAAAAGAAAAACATATCTGCATGCATTAGTTTACACTTCCGTGTCTTTATGCTCCTTTTCTAGTCTATTTCCTTCCCTAAATAGTCAGGCAGAAGATCTCTATTTTTAAAAAAATATTTTTTATTGATATTTAGAGAGAGAGGAAGGGAGAGGAAGAGAGAGATAGAAACATCGATGATGAGAGAGAACCATGGATTTGCTGCCTCCTGCACACCTCCTACTGGGGATCGAGCCCTGTGGGGAACCAATATAGGGTTGAGCCTCGGACTGACCTGTTGGCAAAGTCACAAACCAGTCCCTGTTCGGGCGTCAGATGTTGTAAATGTTTCCCTCCATGTCCTGCGTGGTTGAGCGTTCAGGATCTGGAAGAGGAGCTGCACACAAATGAAAGAGAAAAGACAAGAGATAATTTGGGAATATTGGGGGGCCAGGCGGGTAAGTCCAACGCAGGAGGAAGGACTTCCACCAGTGCTCAGGCCCCATCAACCTTTTATAGTCAGAGGTAAACAAGGCATCCCTCAGCCGTTAGCTTCTCAGATAAGATCTAGGGAGTGTTATAAGGACAAGCCTAATTATGCTAAGAGGACTGAGCCCTCTAAGCTGAGACTTGTTTGTGACTTTGCCAGCAGGTCAGTCCGAGGCTCAACCCTATATCAGTTCCCCACAGAGCCCCCAACCCATGCATGTGCCCTGCCTGGTAATCCAACCCTGACCTCCTGGTTCATAGGTCAATGCTCAACCCCTGAGCCACGCCAGCCAGTGATCTCTACTTTTAAGAAGGACTTCATAATACCAGATGGCTCTCACCTGGAAATGTATATAGACTTGCCATGGGAACATTCTTCACATTTTTTTTTCTTTCAGAATCCCACACATCATGACCGCCATCCGGCTACGACAATTTGTTGATCGCCACCCAGTGATCCCACCCAGGTAACCTCCTTCCAGAGGCAGACAGGCCAGAAAGCTGCTGCCAGGGGGCTCTAGTGAAGTGTCTTTGGGTTTAGTTGTTAAAAACAAAACGAAAACTAAAAACTCCCACACTCGTGGCAGAATCCAAGCAAGCAGGCAACGCCAAATTCCCAAAAGATTGAAGGACATTGGTTTTTGCTTGGGAAAGGCTTTAGCAAGAAGACTGAGGGATCCCTTTACTCCACTTGGAATCCATCAGCCACTCCTGTGCTTCTGCTACACGGGAGGTGACCGCACCGACGGAAACCAGGGCCGAGTATCACTCTTTCTCCAAGTTCATCCGTGGCCTAGGAATAACAAGTCCTAGACGTGTTTCATTGGGTTAAGCTCATCTTGCTGAGAGAGACTGTACAACAATCTGTGAATTCTAACCCCATCCGCCCTTCCCCAGTCGCCATGGGATCTGCAGAGCTTTATAAACTATAAAATCAGGGTAGGAACCTTACACAGCAAGTGATTTTGGGTCAGCATCCTGCAGCCCCAGTGACTTGGTGGTTTTGAGCAAACCTCGTGTTCATTCTAGTATTTAGTTAATTTTAACAATATTTAGTCAACAAAGGTAAGTTATTTTGCTTCCAGAAATTATCCAAGAAAGAAGGGGGGGAGGTGAGGGATCTTGGTTCCCAGGTATTTTGAGAGTCCTTTCAGAGAAAACACAGAGCCTACCTCTGGGTCCCTGAAACCCCGAAAGGAGGAAGCAGGGCGGTTCCAGTGGCTCATGGTTTCTGTCTCCCCACAGGTGTTGGCTTTCTGTGTGTTTGACATCTGTTTTGTCCACGGTTGGGCGTATTGGACTGTGGTCTCATCTCCTGGGGAAAATGGAAACAAACTTCCCCTTGTGGCTGCTGCCTGGGGCTCGGCGGAACTAACTCAGTCACTGGGCCTGACCTGAGCCAGCCGTGGGCAGCCTGAGGGTTTGGGTGGAACACGGTGTGACAGGCACTGAAGTCACAAGGCTGGCTGGATTCTGTTCTCTGTGTTCATCCATCAGAGCCCCACTAGGAGGCACCTGTCTGAGCTACCCTGGGTACCCTGCCCACCACCCACCTTCAGGGCTCACTGTGGAGCAGGGCTGTGTCTATGTACTCCCTCAGCAACAATCATGGGTCCAATCCACCAGCAAGCTCAGTCCTGCCTCCGAAATCCATCTCCCGTGGGAATGACTCACCATCTCCACTGCCGACACTGTGTCCAGACCACCATGGCCTCTCCCTTGCTCATTTACACCAACCACCACTCTTGTTGTCCTCCAACCCATTCTCCAGAGCGAGTTGCATGAAATATAAATTGGATCAAAGCCACCCCCCTTTGCATAAAGCCCTGTGATGATTGCATTTTGCATAAAATCCAAACTCGTTGCCAGGGCCTACAAAGCCTACATGAACTGGCCTTGCCCATCTACAAAGCCCCATTGTCTTCTTCCATTCCTTCAATAGGCCACACTCCTTCATTCCTCAGGGCTTTTGCACATGTCCCTTCTCCCTGGATTGCTCCCTCCCCGGCCCTGGCATGGCCTGTCTAAACTAGCCTCCTGTCACCACACGGCTTAGCTCCTTGTCAGCTGCTCAGAGCGCGATTCCTGAACCACCCTGGCTAGAAAAGGTCTTCTGTCCACCTCTCCAGCTCTGTTACCTATTGTTATTATTGACTAGAAGCCCGTTGCATGAAGATTCATGCAATAGGCCTTCCTTCCCCTGGCGGCCGGCACCAGTTTTCCTCCGGCACCTGGGACCCAGGCCTTTGGTCCGGCAGCAGCAGAGAAGGCAAGCCTCTTGAGTCTTCAGCCTTCGCTCCATGCCTGCATATGCAAATTAACTGCCATCTTTGTTGGGTTAATTTGCATAGTTGCTCCGATTGGCTGGTGGGCATAGCGGAGTGACACCAATTTGCATGTTTCTCTTTTATTAGTGTAGATTTCAGAAAGGGAGAGGGAGAGAGAGCTAGAAGCATCAGTGATGAGAGAGAATCATTGATGGGCTGCCTCTTGCATGCCTCCTATTGGAGGTGGAGCCCGCAACCCAGGCATGTGCCCTGGCCGAATTAAACAGTGACCTCCTGGTTCATAGGTCAATGCTCAACCACTAAGCCACACCGGCTGGACTGTACTTCTGTTATACTCCATCTCACGCCATTTTTGGAAACATGACCTCAGGGCCCTTATCACAACTTATTTTGTTTCTTCTTGATCTCACCCACTGGAACAACAGTTAAGACTCATGCAACTCTTATCCTGTGGCAACCACTGTACTTAACCTTCACAACAACTTAGGCACAGAGTAGTTAAGTGACGTCCCAAGATCCCACAGCTAGTAAGTGATTGGCAGAAGTGGGATTTGAACCCACTGGCCTGGCTCCAACATCTGTGCTCTTGATCCCCGCACTCTATTGCATCTCCCTAGGGTGGCTCGTTTGCCTCTCCCTACAACCCACCATCATCACTTCTGCCCAGCTGATTGTCACACGTGGTAGGTCCTATGCCCATTTGCTGAAAAAATAATGAAAATGAATGAATCCATTCTTCATTGAGAAAAATAATGATTCTGTCATTTATTTGTGGTTTGGTTTTCTGGGTTCAATTCCAAGCAAGGGCACGTACTTTGATTGCAAGTTTGATCCCCGGCCCTGGTCGGGGAGTGTGCAGGAGGCAACCAATCAATGTGTCTCTCTCATATCAATGTTTCTCTCTCTGTCTCTCCCCCTCTCTTCCACGCTCCCTAAAAATCAATGGGAAAATATCAGGTGAGGATTAACAACAAAAACAAAGACAGTACAAGTAAAAGAATGTAAAATATCTTATTTTTAAAAACCGTTAAACTCTTCTGAAAAAAGTAATCATATGTACATATTATAGATGATTCTGGATGCAACATGGAGTTTGGAGAACTGGGTTTGGTCCTGGCTCTGGCCGTTGCTAGCCGGGGAGTATTTAGAGAGTCCGCTCTCTGAACCCCAGTCTCCTCTTCCACAACCAGGTGTAAATATTTACCTGGCAAGGTGACCGTGAGAATTGGATGAGATCATCTCTGCACAGACACTTGGGCAGCAGGCGGCAGACATAACAGAGAATTGCAGTCACAGCCGTAACCCCCTCGGGCCATGAGGCCAGGCTCCTGAGGGACCGACACTCCGGACCTCCCCGGGGCATATCGAATGGTGTCTGCGGTTACAGTCACCCTCGCAGGGGACAGGTCTGCTCTTGTCTGAACTGAACGCGTCGCCTCAGAGAGCCGAGCTGCCCTGGACTGTAAATAATGCAGCAGACACAGCGGAGACCTGCCCGCTCCCAGGAGAGCAAAGGCCTCTGTGCACCTAATGCAGAAACTGAAGGGGTGGGAGCCGAGTTGGGAGGGGCTCCTTGGCCAGGCCTGAGGGCTGGCACGTGCTTTCCAGCCAGCCATCGGTTTGCCCCACACCCATCCACCCTGGGAGAGGTCGGGTGCTGACTGACAGTCAGGCGAGGCATTTCCCTGTAGGACAGCGGTTCTCAACCTGTGGATCGCGACCCTTTCACAGGGGTCACCTAAGACCATCAGAAAATACATATATAATTACATATTGTTTTGTGATGAATCACTCTGCTTTAATTATGTTCAATTTGTAACAATGAAAATACATCCTGCATATCAGATATTTACATGACGATTCCTAACAGTAGCAAAATTACAGTGATGAAGTAGCAACGAAAATAATGTTATGGTTGGGGGTCCCCACAACATGAGGAACTGTGTTAAAGGGTCGCGGCATCAGGAAGGTTGAGAACCACTGCTGTAGGAGGTAGCAATTGTCTTCCAAAAACTGATGTTTTAGCCGCTTCGTTGGGAGCTTTCTCCTGTTTGAAGGCACATAGAAGGGGTTGGAAAGTCTAACCAAGGAGTTCGAGGCAAAGTGTCCCATCTTCAGCCCCCGCCCTCCAACACCCTCCTCCTTACACATGTCCCCACGGTCCGTTCCTGGGCCAAAGCCTGCCCAGGGACCTTCCCAAAGGCTGGATGGCAGAGCGTTAGCTGGTGCTGGTGAAGGGCTCCTCCCCCAAACAGCTTGGGCTGCCACCTGCGCTCGGCAGGTACTGGCCGTGTGCACACGAGGGAAGAAGAGTCCATGGTCAGGGCACAGCCCAGCAAACAGCACAGCAGCTGTGAGAAGCCAGTGTCGCTCTGGAGCTCCATCGGCGTCTAATACACTGGCACATGGCCCTGGGGGACCAGTCAGACCTGGATGGCGCCTACGGAAGCCAGGGCTCCCCTCTGGGGCACCTAGAGATTTCATTTGTTCCCAGGATTGTGCCAACTCCTCTCTCTCCTTATGACTCAGTCCCTACTGTTAGTTCCTATCCAGGCCTCAGTCATATTATCCACGGCTGGGCAGGCCCAGACAGCCTGTGGTTTCTCTGAAAATCAGAGGTGCCCGAGGTCCTGTTTGCACAGACAGACCCGCCCACCCCACAGAGCTTGCCTTTCATACCAGGTAGGAAGCGGGGACCCCACCGGTCCCCACATGCCCCGCTCTGATCCCAACTCTGTCCAAGTCTTTTTTTAAAAAATATATTTTATTGATTTTTTTACAGAGAGGAAGGGAGAGGGATAGAGAGTCAGAAACATCGATGAGAGAGATACTTGATCAGCTGCCTCCTGCACAGCCCACACTGGGGATGTGCCTGCAACCAAGGTACATGCCCTTGACCCGAATCAAACCTGGGACCCTTCAGTCGGCAGGCCGACGCTCTATCCACTGAGCCAAACCAGTCAGGGCTCTGTCCAAGTCTTGATTTCTGAAATTGCCTCACCTGGAATCTCTTCCCCATCCTATTTGCCTCCCCAAACCCTAGACACCTGCCCAAACCCTAGACACCTGCTCAAACCCTAGACACCTGCTCAAACCCTAGACCAGCGGTTCTCAACTTGTGGGTTGTGACCCCTTTGGGGGTCGAATGACCCTTTCACAGGGGTCGCCTAAGGCCACCGGAAAACATATATATAATTACATATTTTTTGTGATGAATCACTATGCTTTCATTATGTTCAATTTGTAACAATGAAAATACATCCTGCATATCAGGTATTTACATGACAATTCCTAACAGTAGCAAAATTACAGTGATGAAGTAGCAACGAAAATAATGTTATGGTTGGGGGTCCCCACAACATGAGGAACTGTATTAAAGGGTCGCGGCATTAGGAAGGTTGAGAACCACTGCTCCAGGCCCATTGGCTTTCATTCAGACCACTATTTCGGCACCTAAAGAGCATTCTGGGGACAAGACCTGCTGCTGAGTCAGCTTGAACCTAGCAGGGTGTGCAGAGAAGGCTGCATACGTTCCATAAGTGATGTTTGGACTGGAGGTACATAGCTGAAGTTTCCATTCGTTGCCAACACATATTGGCGAGCTACTTCATGGTTTGGCTACTGACTCTTCCCTGGAATTCTTACAGTTCCTACTGAGTCCTCAGAATCTGCGGAAGGCCCTAAAAGACCGCACATATCACAAACCCTATAGTCCTCCAACAATGGCCATCGTCCTGTGTCCCCTCTCCCAGGGCATGGCAGCACCTTCCCAATGCTACAGCCTAAGACTGGCCTTGGACAGCTCCCATCTTTTACCTCAGTCCTCTCTCCTACCGCATCCCCACTCCATCCTCTCCTCTCCATCCACATTTTCAGCACATTGCTCAGAGCTTCACCCCACCCCACAAAACCACTAAAATCTCCTCCTTCCTGCCTTTCTACTCCTAGACAGATTGTCCTCAGATTTGTTTTCCACCAACTTTCTAAAATAAAAAGTGTATTATAGCCTGGTTGGCATGGCTCAGTGGTTGATCATCGACCTATGAACTAACAGGTCACAGTTCAATTCCAGTCAGGGCACATGCCCAGGGTTGAGGGCTTGATCCCCAGTGTGGGGCGTGCAGGAGGCAGCCGATCCATGATCCTTTCTCATTGTTGATGTTTCTCTTTCTCGCTCCCTCTCCCTTCTTATATATATATTTAAGTAGAGAAAATAATATAAGAAACCCCCATTTTGTAATTCCCACTTTTCAACTATGATCAACATTTGCCCCACTGGTTTTAAATATCATTGTATTTTTGTTCCTGGTATTTTGAAACTGACACATCAAATGATTCCTGAAAACTGGGTAAAAAAGACAATAC
>NW_006286241.1:1483191-1486234 GCF_000327345.1 Myotis davidii
GTTCGATTCCGGTCAAGGGCATGTACCTTGGTTGCGGGCACATCCCCAGTAGGGGGTGTGCAGGAGGCAGCTGATAGATGTTTCTCTCTCATCAATGTTTCTAACTCTCTAGCCCTCTCCCTTCCTCTCTGTAAAAAATCAATAAAATATATTTTTTAAAAAAATAAGAAGGAAAAGAAAAGCAGGTTGCCTTCTGTGACCCGTGACTGGGAGAGAAGGGCTGCAAAGGGAGGGACAGGGGACTGGAACCCCTGAGCCATCTACTGACAGTTTGGCTAGGGCTAGCCTTGATTGACCAGTCTGGCCAACACTGTCTTGGTGGCCTCCTGGCTACTTCCAGGGAATGAATTTCAGCTGATGAGAAAATGGAAAGCTTTTCTTCGACTGGGTGTTCAGCGAGCTGTTTCTATTTTCATTTAGATCTCTCATAGACTTGGCCGTGCCACCCGAGGAGAAACGTCAATGCCAGCCTCAGCTAGACCAACAAACTCTCATCCGATATATTTGTTTCCAAAGACACTCCAGGCCTGACGAAGCATGGTACAAAGAAACCACGTACCAAAAACACTATTCGCTGCCATTTTACGTGCTTGGTAAGTCAAGCCAACTGCTCTTACCCTCTGAGACCAGCCCCGCCTGGGCCACGGAGAAGCAACTCCCACAGGCTTGCCTCTGCATGTCTGGGACCAGCCAAGCTGGGGGGAGGGGGAGGAGGCGTGTGTCCCGGTGCAGGAAGAACGGTGAGGTCGGCCCAAGGGCATCTTCCTTCCTAGCTCCCTGTAGAGACTTCAGGAATGAAGATATACAAATGTCCTTGAGAGGAAGCAGCTCAAGTCTGATCACTCCTCACATATTGTTGAGGAACTCTACTCATTCTCAATATATATACATATGTTTATTCATTTCAGAGATGCAAGGGGAAGGAAAGAGAGATAGAAACATTCAATGATGACTTTCAAAGAAGGCACCACCACAAATCCATATGAATTGTAATTTCACTTTGTCAAATGGTGTGAAAGTTTTAAAAAATCGTTTCCCCATGTTCCTTCCACCGCCAAATCTGTATCAGATATTTCGGGTTTGACAGCATTCACTGTGGGCATATATATTCACTAACTGGAATGTCACAAGGAAGCCCCAGAAGTTTGTCACGTGTTCTGGGCACATTTACTGTTGAATTTACCTGGCTAACTGTGTATAGCTCAGCTCCATTGTAATTTCTACAATGAGGATCGCTAAGGCTCTTGCGTAGGATTCCTCCCACTTCTAAACTACTTTGATATATGTCCCGGGAATACGTGATAATCTTCAAGGTCAGAGTTGCTGTTCAACTCCATAGCAAGCCTTGAGAAGTTAAATGGTTACTAATTACATACAGGATCACATTTAATTAAATTAGATTTTAAAAATCCTCCAGGGATGGCATTTCTAGTCATACCCTCTGGGCAAATGAGATGTTATTTGTTCTTAATATCAAGAAATGTTTGTTTAAATGCTGTTGAAGTGCTATGGAAGGTGGAATAGAACTGTGAAAAGATTAGGGACTTAGCTGCCTGATAATCCCGGGTCAAATGGGGGCCCCTTCTCTTCCAAGTCCTGTAAATTTCGGCAAATTTATTAATCTATTTGAGATGGCGGGAATATCGGTGGGCCTTTGAGGGTTACTGTGAATATGAGTTAATGTAAGCACAACACCTAATACAGAGCATAGCACTGTACATATGAAGTCTTGTTAAAACATTTTTTTCTTAATTTTTTGAAAGAGAGGAAGGCAGAGGGAGAGGGAGAGAGAGCAACATTGATGAGAGACAAATATCAATAGGCTGCCTCCTGTACGCCCCTTACTGGGGATTGAGCCTGCAACCTGGATATGTGCCCTGACCGGGAATCGAACCAGTAACCTCCTGGTTCATAGGTCGACACTCAGCCACTGAGCCACACCAACCAGGTGAAACACCCTGGTCTTTGATTCATTAAGCGTAGATGCAATGACTGGGGTCTTCCACGCAAGCCCTCCTTTACATAAGCAGAACTCTCAGTGGCTATAGACTGTAAGATAGGAGGGGATGCCAATAGGTATGAATTTAGGGATGGTAACAACTGCAGTTTGATACAAAGAGGATACAAAGTGTCCATTTATAATGTAAAGTTTCAAGGGTTTGGGGGAAGTCTAGAATTAGGATGTCAAAATGCAAATTTGTGATTTATTTTCATTACATTTTTGCATAATTCAGTATTATGAACCAGAGATTAAGCCACATAAATAATCCTTTGGCCCTAGCTGGTTTGGTTCAGTGGATAGAGGGTCGGCCTGTAGACTAACAGGTCCCAGGTTCGATTCTGGTCAAGGGCACATGCCTGGGTTGTGGGCTCAATCCCCTAGAGGGAGCATGCAGGAGGCAGCTGATCAGTGATTCACTCTCATCACTGATGTTTCTATCTTTCTCTCCCTCTCCCTTCCTCTCTGAAATCAGTAAAAGTATATTAAAAAATAAATAAAAATAACCCTTTGACTAAGTCCTTTTTTACATAGCTTTGAAACATATTCCTTTGTCTTAAATCCCATAAATTTTGTTATTTTATACAATTGCTGTTGAAATGAAAGTGAGTTAAAATTTAGGAGTGAGTAGTCCTAAAGTAAATCATTAACTTGTTTTAAATTCCAGATTGGGACCAGAAATTAGGCACAATTTCCTCGAATCCTCGACCAATCAATTCACTACCGGAGTTCTGCTTTTGTGAAGAGAGGTGGCGCTGAAATAAAAGCTTTAAACCAAAATAGCTATGGTGCTTGAAAACATTTGGCGTTCTTAGGTGACTCTTTTAGACTAAAACCATGATAACAGACCTACTTTTTTAAAAATATATTTTCATTGATTTCAGAGAGGAAGGGAGAGGGGCGGGGAGAGAGAAAAACACCAATGATGAGAGAGAATCATTGATTGACTGCCTCCTGCACGCCCTGGGCATGTGCCCTGACCGGGAATTGAACCATGACCTCCTGGTTTATAGGTTGAAGCTCAACCCCTGAGCCACGCTGGGG
>NW_006286241.1:1486304-1489664 GCF_000327345.1 Myotis davidii
TACAATCGCATCCGCTCAGTAACTGCATCACTGAGAGAGAGCAAAAAGAACTGGGAGGTGGCCAAGGAAGGAGACCCTAGAGGTGCTCAGGATGCAGTGACTCAGTTATGGCACAAGACTGTAGTGATATGTGAGACTGGGAGGCGGGGTGGAGGAGGAAGGAGAACTTACTGCAAGTCTGTGTACAGAGTTACCAATCCTGTCCTAGCTGGTTTGGCCCAGTGGATCGGGTGTCAGCCTGAGGACTGAGGACCCCGGGTCCCATTTCCACCAAGGGCACACGCCCCGGTTGCAGGCTCGATCTCCAGTAGGGGGCGTGCAGGAAGCCAATGATTCTCATCATTGATGTTTCTATCTTTCTCTCCCTCTCCCTTCCTCTCCAAAATCAATACATATATCTATAATAATAAAAGCATAATATGCTAGTTAGACCAGATGTCCTTACAGATGACCTTCCGGACGAACCAGGGAAGCCCGGGTCCCGGGTGCCTGCTGGTGGCAAGAGGGACGCCCGGGTCCCAGGTGCCAGAGAGAAGCGGTGCCAGCAGCAGGGGAAGAAAGGCCTGCGCCTGCACCAATTTTGTGCATCGAACCTCTAGTATTTAAAATAAGAGTTACCACTCCTATCCTTGAAAGAAAGCTGACAACGAGACAGCAAGTCCCCAGGCCAAAAGCTAGAGGTTCTTCTCTAAGCAGTTAAATAATCCCAAAGAAAACAGTCCTACCCTCTGGCCCCTGAGACCCCCATCACACTAGTTCAGTGATGACGAACTTATGACACGCGTGTCAGAGGTGCATCAAGTCCCCAGGCCAAAAGCTAGGTTCTTCTCTAAGCAATTAAATAATCCCAAAGAAAAGAGTCCTACCTTCTGGCCCCTGGGACCCCCATCATACTAGTTCAGTGATGGCGAACCTATGACACTCGAACTCATTTTTTTGGTTGATTTTTCTTTGTTAACAGGCATTTAAATATATAAAAATAAATACCAAAATGTAAGTCTTTGTTTTTCTATGGTTGCAAAGATCAAGAAATTTCTATATGTGACATGGCACCAGAGTTAAGATAGGGTTTTTCAAAATGCTGGCACACCAAGCTCAAAAGGTTCGCCATCGCTGTACTAGTTGGTTCCCAACTCAATACCCGCAAGTGAAGCCTGCCAGTCAAAAAGCTTCCCCAAGAGCAAAGTCTCATATAGCTTTGCACCGTCTCAATCTTAGTTGTAAAGAGCCAACAAGGGTCACTGGAGTTGAAAAAAAAATGAGTTACACTTTTTGGGTAAAAGAACGGGTTACTTCTATCGGCTTCTGGACCATTGCTGAAAATGTTTCAATAACGACAATGCTTACAGCCAGATAAGAATGTGGACTTTAACATGCTTGCTTCTGCCCGGCCGGTGTAGCTCAGTGGCTGAGTGTTGTACTGTGAACCAGGTGGTCACAGTTCGACTCCTAGCCAGGGCACATGCCCGGGTTGCGGGCTCCATCCCATGCAGGAGGCAGCCGATCAATGATTCGCCCTCATATTTGTTATTTCTATCTCTCCTTCTCCTGTCATCTCTGAAATCAATAAAAATATATTTAAACAAACAAAAAACATGCTTACTTCTAATGGAGCTTACATCTCTGGGCAGCTAATCTAATTTAAAGTCCATGTAGGGCCCTAACCGGTTCGGCTCAGTGGATGGAGCGTCGGCCTGCGGACTGAAGGGTCCCAGGTTCGATTCCAGTCAAGGGCAAGTACCTTGGTTGCAGGCACATCCCCAGTGGGGAGTGTGCAGGAGGCAGCTGATAGATGTTTCTCTCTTATCGATGTTTCTAACTCTCTATCCCTCTCCCTCTCTGTAAAAAAATCAATGAAATATATTTTAAAGTCCATGAAGGAAGATGGAAAAGCAAGAAATAAAAACCAATTAAATTTCCATTAGAATAAGTAAACATTATTTATTATGGACCAAGTATAAATTATTATTCTATATAAAGATCATTACTAATCAGCAGTGAGCTTTGTAAGATCATCTCTACTGTCCTTTTTATTTATTGAATCCAACAAGGCTGTTCTTATTTTAACGTTTTTCTTGAACTAAGTATTAATAAAAAATATATCTAGTGAAGATAAAATGTAGTTAGATGTTTTCAAAGATTCTGTTCTTGCTCTCTCCCCACCTTATCTCCCCACACCACAGGGATAAAGCTCCTTATATACACTAGTATTACCACTACTTCTCTTGGCAGAACAAAAACACAATACAAGGATACTAGAAATATCTGGTTCGTTTTAATCAGCTATTGATGGAATAATAAAATAAATTTAAGTGGCACCTAATTTAACATTCAAGATAGTTCACTGAAAGATTATCTACAACACAATATGCTAAGCCTAATTGTTAAAATAACACCTCTTTTTTATTTTTTTCTCAAGAAAAGAGAAATAAAGGCATGACCAACAATTTGGGTTCATTTGGACGCTTACAGATTATTTTGTAGGCATACTGGCAGGCACAATGTTGAAAAAACAATGTACTAGATTTAAAAATAATGGTAAGATAAAACAGGAGACCAATTCATTTCAGATTTAATATCTGATATTAAAGAAAATACTCACCAAATATCACAATAGATCTTTTAATGACTATTTTTTAACATTAAGATTATTGTATTAGCGAACACCTTATCTTTGAACATTTGTTCAATGTATTAAATAATTTATAGAGAGAAATAAGTTTTGTGTTCTGTACAAATTAAAAGACCCATGAATATATCGCCCTCCCCCCGCCAAAGCTTGAATTCGCAATGGTCTCAGCAGAAAATAAACAGTTCACAATTTAAACAGAATTCATAGCATTACAAAAGTTTACAGAACTCCTCTCTTATCATTTTTTCTAACAGCAAAGATTACAATGACAGAACTGAAAGATCAGAATGTAAAAATATTTGTGCAAAACTGCATTAATTGTTCTTACCATTTAATAGAGGTAAAACCTATGAACACACAAGGACGATAATAAAGAAAAACTACATTGAAAATCATTCTATTTTGGGTTTCAAACAACATGGATTATACTATTACTAAACATTAAAGAAAATGTGGCACCATGAGCAGCAGGAGCAACAGATGATTTCGGCAGTTGTGCCAGCCAAGGACGCTGACACTGGAATATGCCGAAGCTTACCTCCACACCAGCCAGCCATCTTCAAGACTGGAAACAACTATAGGGCTTATACCTGATGTCAATGTCTTTATTCTTGAAAGTTGTGATCATAATGACATAGTTAAGAAAGTCCTTTCCCCCTTCTCAAGGAGTGCTTCTTGTGTCACTGGAAATCCTTAGAAGAGCTGAATCATAGACTCTCTGGACTTCC
>NW_006286241.1:1489695-1511062 GCF_000327345.1 Myotis davidii
CCTACACCAACATTTAACTGAGAGAGGAAAATAAAGTATAAGAATTGTATTAATTCATTTATAATGTTGAATCTGGGATGAAGAGACTCCTCCTCCCCCCACTTTTCTCATTGTCACCATTTAACTTTGCCCTAGGTGCCTTTCGTTACCTTTTGTTCCATTCTGGAGAAAATTGTGCCAATTTCTAAACCATTAGAACGTGCAGGTGAGATCCAGCACAGAGTAGTTTGCTTTAATGTTTCCTGTTTTAATGCACAATATTTACAATTCCTCAATTCCTAATCATTAGGATAAAAAATATTGGCCCAAATCAGCAGAGACCTAAAGAACCTTTGATTAAGTTCCTACTAGAAAAGATAAGCCCTTTTGATAAATGGATGATGCTAAGATGATACTGAAGTGTCACAGTACCTTTTATATCTCATAAAAGTAGAACTTTCCGGAAGAGAACACTGTGTTAACTAGCACAGCCTTAGGAATTGCCTATTGTATCAGCCTATGGGCATCTCTAATCATCTGCAGCTCTTGGGCAAATCTTATGAATTTTATAGAATCATTGTTAAATTCGTTGTTTATATTTCAAACAATGTTGACTCAGGGCAAGTTGACTGAATTTGACAAACTAGCAGGGGCAGGTAGCAATATGGAAAACATAATTCATGTTTGAGATGAAAAATCAGAATAGATTACATGGAGGATACTTCCCACCCACTTCACTTTCTGTCTCTCAGATCCCCATCAGTGCAAATAAAAGGGAAAAAGCAATGTGTTAAAACAAAGACTTCACATAACTAGTCACAGCCATAACTTGGTTATCCTAAATTACCTGGCCAGCTGACATTTCTTTATTCTTCTCTTACATTTGTTCCAACTAGAGTTCCTATATTCTGTACCTATTATTTTCTAATGTCTAGTCAGGAAACTCCTCCAATTCTCAATGGTGGTTTAACCCCAAATGAAAAACCACACACTATTTTTGGTGGTAATGCAGACACAAAAGGGTTATTTAAGAGGGAGAAGGACACAAGAATCAATGTCATAGGGTGAAAAGCAGACTAACAGAAGACAGGGTCAAAAATGGTGAGAGGAATCTATTGTCTTCAGGCACATGAAGGATTAAAGAAAGATAAATATATTTACTCTAAAGAATAAAATTATTTCTTCCTGGGCATCTATGCAAATCACAAGTGCTCTATGAATAATAATCTTTTATCCTAATTCAAAGGTAGACACAGTCAAGTCAAAAGTAGAGAAAGCAAAGACAGTTGTTCGTAAAATGTTTCTATTTACCTGGAATCTGAAGCTCATCTTCAATAAATCGAACGTAATTTTGTGCGTTAACTGGCAGCTCTTTAAACGTCCTTGCATTTGATATGTCTGTGTTCCATCCTGGAAGAGTCTTATATTGAACTTCAACTTTATTTAAGATCTCTTGGTTTGCTGAAAGTTAAAGAGCAAGTATATCAGTTCATGCTGAACACTGCCTATTGTCCAACAACTTTTTGGTATCTCATAGGTTCACAATCAATCTCTTATTAAAATCGCTGAAGCCAGATGCGTTTTGTAATTAGAAGTTTTTCAGAGTTTAGAAAGGAAAAACAGTGCATATGGGGTAGGGTTTTATAATCAAGCATATTTCTACAGCAACAAAGGATTATGCACTGTAAACAGATGGATTATTAGTTTCAATTCCATGATCTGTGGAATGTCCACAGGCTCCCAGAGAGAAGGCTACCCTTGTTCTCATCTGGGAAATCTCTTGCTTCTGTGACTGTGTGCCAAAGCTTCGGTGGAACCTCCTTCATTCGTCTCACCAAACCATTGTCTCTGCATCCCCTGGAGAGACTGAAACGGGACTAACGCCAGACCAGCTCTTTTGACCAGAGGTCGTGTGGTGGATGCCAAACTCTGTTCAGATTCCCCCTTCAGGACTGACACACGCATCCCCTCAGCTGTGGGAATATTGCCTGCGCACAGCTCCCTGGTCAGGATGTCCCCTGGGATGCCTTCTACCGAAGCGAGCTGCCCGTCTGGAGCAGCACACCTCCCAATGGCTTCCTATGCAAGGATGTCAAGGACCAGGCCACTTACCTTATTTTGGGAAAACTCCGAACCGTCATCCATGGGACCAGCTGAGGGCTTTTTATGTAACTACCTTGCAGTTCAACTTCGCCCTCTGCCTAAGCCTGCTTCTCTCTCTCTCCCAGACGTTGCTGCTCAGAGCACTTACGAACACACCACCCGCACGCAAATCTCTATATCAAGTCTGTTTCCCAAGGAATGCAATGTGTGAGGAAGAAGGCTCTAAAATGGGGTCTGGAGCTGGAGCGTGGCCACTTGCTGGCAGGGGGCCCATCAGTGGTGGCAGGCAGAGACGGGTAGTCTCTGGCATGTTGCAGTTATTGACTTTCATAGGAGGTGACTTGGGATGCCCTACTGGGGCACAGTACAGCGCTGGCAGGACCTGAAGCATTGAGAAATAAGCAAATGGGAACAGTGGATCGGATGGCTCTCGATGAACGCCAGTCATGAACTGGAGAAAGACGATGAAAGATTTAGTCTTTCATCAGCTTCAGGCAAGTGTGAAAGGCAGGACCTCGTGGGCAGCAGATTGTAAAGAGAATCTCATCTCCTACAGCAGAGGGCAGGAGAGCTGAGGCTCAGGCTCGGGCTCCGTCACACAGACAGAGTTCCAGAGAAAGGTGAGTTCTCCAACCCAGCAAACCTGCTGCGACAGGCCAGGGCCCTGTTTGGGGAAAAGTGGGACCCTGAGACTTTGGATGGGACACCGGAGCTGATGCACGGAGAAACCCTGAGTCCCTAGACTTGCTGGTGGCCTGCAGAATGGCCTACTACTTCTTGGGCTCTTCACATAACTGCACTAACAAAGCATAAAACCAGCCTAAATAAGGTCCAGATGACCAGCCAGTAATTTAATTGTCGCCTAAAACAAGAAGCAATACTCTTCAGAGGAAGATCACAGAATCTGAGTCTCTCAAATATATTCAGACATAGAAACAGTGATTCAGAATCAAGGGAAAGAATAGCCAAGAGAAACGAAACTATAGATGGCCCAGAGGTCAGACTAATAGACGATGACTTTACACGTTTCTAAGAACTTGCAGCTATCCTCAATTCCCACTGACTGGCCATTAGCAAGTCACAAAACCTACCAGCCCACCAAGCTTCACTGAGCTAGTCAACATTCCTTCATTTGGCATATCCCCAGTCTTATAGGATGGCTAAACAAATTAACAGTTCCTACTTCCGGAAGCTGGAAACATTTGCAGAGCTTCCTGAGTAACTGAAGAAATCATTTAACTAAAGGTATGTCAGAAAAAACACATTTCCTCAAGTAGGAAGTCTCCCTACATCCATCTACTTTAGACACAGATTAGAGGTTAGAGAAAATCATTTACGTGGCTTGAAGGACAAGGTGGGTTAATGTATTAAGGACCGGGCTATCCAGACAAGCAGGGCTCTTTTCTTCGACCCCAGATTTCATAAGGGACGGAGGAATGCCTACATAGATTAAGAAAGGTGAGATTCAGGAACAGCATAGCTGGGCTCAGAAATAACATGTTTCTTTCTTCATAATGCATAGCAACTATGAACAAATGCCAATAATAAGTGAATACACTTGCACTGTTCACAAGGGCATAATAACCATGTGGCTATATATCACAAATTATACAGAAAAGCTTTATGAAATTGCTCTACTATATTTACCTAAAAATATTATTTATACACAGCCTTAAAAATATACCTGGGAAATGAGGTATAATTTCACCATCTAACTTGTAAGCAACTCCAACTTTAATTTCTGTAAACGTGTCCAAAATATCCAATTTGGTAAGTGCCAACCTAATTTTGGAAGAAAAGACAATGTTAAAACAGCAAATTCTGAAAGGCTCTAACATCTAACATGATGAGGGAGTAAAGGAAAATTCATACAAAGCTAAAAAGCTCCACCCAGCCAGCGTGGCTCAGTGGTTGAGCGTCCACCCATGAACCAGAAGGTCAGGGTTTGATTCCCAGACAGGGCACATGCCCGGGTTGCAGGCTCAATCCTCAGTGTGGAAGAAATATGCAAGAGGCAGCCAATCAATGATTCTTTCATCATTGATGTTTCTATCTCTCTCTTCCTCTCTGAAATTAACAAAAACATATATTTTTTTAAAAAGCTAAAAGCTCCAAAGCAATTTTGAAAACTGATTAGGAATTTGTTTTAAAGCATGATACACATAAAACACAACAGGACAACATACTAATGAATTCTCCTCATAATAAAAAAATGACTTAATCTACTAGCAAGTTACTCTTCTAATAATGAAAATGGATTTTCTGATTGACCCACACCCTCTTGTTTAACTTTCTTATGATCAACACATATTTGTGGGCTGGCTGCCTGCGGTACGGGACACATTCTGTGGTCGTGGCACAGCAGAACTCTGTTCCACAGGGGTGACCACAAGATGCATGCATAGTCACACCTATGCCAGCAACCCTCATCTCCTCACTCTGGGCACAGTCCCCTCCACCCCTCCGGTCAGATACTGTGAATGGAGACTGAGGAAAACACGCCAAGGACTCTTCGTGATACATCAACATCCCCCCGAAAATGACTGGAAAACAGAGCTTTAAGGGGAAACTTGTGGAAATTAGATACAACACTAGGTTTGGGCAGGCAATACTATTATCTAGATGATTAAAAAGAAAAAAAGGCACAGAAGGAATAACGTGCCCAAGGTCACACAGCACAACGCACAGATCTGAGGTTTAAATCCAAAAGTCAGACGTCAATCAGGCCCATGGACAACATCACTGTTGTTGTACGTCCTCCGCTATGTATATGCTCCACCCTTCAACTCCTTATCTATCTACTCACCTGCCCACCTGAACTTCCCTCTAGACCAGTGTTGGCGAACCTTTTGAGCTTGGCGTGTCAGCATTTTGAAAAACCCTAACTTAACTCTGGTGCCGTGTCACATATAGAAATTTTTTGATATTTGCAACGATAGTAAGACAAAGACTTATATTTTTGATATTTATTTTATATATTTAAATGCCATTTACCAAAGAAAAATCAACCAAAAAAATGAGTTTGTGTCACAGGTTCGCCATCACTGCTCTATACTCATACACATGTAAGGGTATTATGATTCCTTCCTTCCAACCTTGGACGTCTAGAGGATCACCTGGGGTTCCTCTCCTTGCTTCCCTTCTCCTATATGTTGGTCCACTTCTAACTTGAACTAAAATTTCAGAGGTTAAAGAGAGAATTTTTTGTATTGGGGTACTGCCTCGAGCTTGCATTTCAAAAATGTAAACTGTGGTCATGAATTATCCTATTATTTCCTGAAATAAATGTTTCTAAAAAAACTCACGCAGTAAATCCGTTAATCATATGAGCATATTTAAGCAAAACGAGGTCCAACCAGCCACATCTTCTTTTCCTTCCAGTAGTCACACCGAACTCTCCACCTCTTGTCTGTAATAATTCTCCAACTTCCTAGGGGACAGAAAATAGAACTTTATAATTAGGATACCAATGCTGTCGATCTAGAACAAGTCTACTTAAGGTCATGTAACAACAAGTTAGAGTTTCTTTGAGATAAATATTTTCCAGAAAATAACTAAGTTGAAGATAGAATTCTATAGAGATGATGGATTTTATGTGAAGGAGGCATTATTTGGAATAGATCCAATTTTGGCTTCATTTTTCACCTTATTTTAAAACCAATATTTTTTTATGATGTCAGATAGATCACTTCCCCAAATTTAGGTTGATATATAAAAAGTATAAATGCTGCATATTAAAAACTAAGTTGTTATCTTAAAACAAACAAGCCAATTGTCTGAAGAACAACTATAGCTTCATGATTTTCCTGAAAACCCTAAGGCAAACTTGCAATAAGTACTTGTTGATATCACAATGCTCTTTTGAAGAGAATTAAGGTTGGAAACAATGCTCAAAGATCTAGGTTACACTTCCTACAACCTACTTTTCCCATCTCTGATCTATCTACTCCATAATTTACACTTTTCTGATTAAAGCCATCATGTCCTTACCTCTTATATTTTGACATTATTACAGTTACATATTTTAAAAATTTTTGCTCTGTCATGTTTGATTCCCAGCCCTGTTTGTGTGGCCTAAGGCAAGTAACTTTAGTTCTCTGTGCCTCAGTTTCCTACTGTGTACAGTGGGGAAGGAGCTGTTGTGAGGACCAAAGGGCTCATAGGTATAGGACACTTACACAGTGTCACCCCCATGCGAGTGTTGGCTATGAGCAGACAATGTCCAGAGATCACTTTCCTCACCCTTATCTCCTAATGAGCTTTTGGTGAAAGGCAGTTGTCATTTTTAACAACTTCCTCCGCCTCCACTATCTCAATGCCCTTCATAAACCCGCCTTCCTTCAGCCTTGCAATGACAATGACCTTTAAGTACCTCTAATAATCCCTCCTTTTTTGCTGCCACTAACAATAAACGTGTGCATACATTTTTTATAATGTTGCTCTGATCAGTCTTGCAAATTAAATGAAATGCATGGAAAATAAGAATTCATTAAGGGAAAAAGCATGAATTTTTCTTTTAAAACTTTCAGATTAGATTCCCTGAGAAAGAGGCTTACGTTGTCTTGCTCTGTAGGAAAGGCGCCGATACCAACTCTAGTTGTGTAAGCTTTCACAACCCCATACACTTCTCCAACATTCTGAGGGGGCATACCCAATCCAGTACAAACACCTCCAACTGTACAGTTTGAGGAGGTTACAAAAGGATAGGTTCCTAAAAATAGAAACAAATATTAAATATACACACACAGATACAAATTATTTCAAAACAGAATTACTATGACGATTCTGCACTGGATTATACTCTAGGTCTTTGACAGACCTGAATCTAATTGTAACCACCCTCCCCAAGCCTCAGTGGTTTGTTCCTGATTCCTCTGTTTGTGATGAGATAAGAGCATAGGTGGTCAGAGCTATGCCTGCTCAGCTCTGTAGGGTAGGTACTCACCTAATGGGCTGCTAAATAATGTAATGCCAAAACCCTGGTGTTAATCTCCCATGCAGACTTATAATCGATGTACTTGAACACTCTCCTGTTAGTTTAAAACAAATTTATTTTACTCCCTTTATTAAATAGGGTACAGCAGCAACCTGCAGTGACAACAGTATGCTAAAAACTGCATGGTATTTTAGCATTTTCCTACCTTTTGATGTCTATTCCAGGAATAATCCCAGAAATGACAAGAGTAAGCTAAGAGTGGTGTACCCCCACCCCAGATCCTGTTCATACTTAAAAACTATTCACTATGCTAATTAGACAGTCTGTTTTCTTTCCAGATTGGCTAGGCATATATATTAGGGTATCAAAAATGCCAATCTAATGCCCGGCTGGCGTGGCTCAGTAGTTGAGTGTTGACCTATGAACCAGGAGGTCATGGTTCCATTCCTGGTCAGGGCACATACCTGGGTTTCGGGCTCAACCTGGTGTGCAGGAGGCAGCCAATCAATGATTCTCTCTCATCGATATCTTTCTCTTTCTCTCTTCCTCTCTGAAAACACATATCCACTACATAGAAATGCACTTTCTTTAACTGGTTTACTTGGAGTCAAAAGCCAATGAAGGGTCAGTAAGAGCTGAGAACAATCAGACTTATCCTGAGTGATCATGTTTAGAAGGAAAGGCCAACTAATGGGGCAATAGTTTGAAGATGTTAAGTGTTAATTTTTTGAATATAGAGAAAATGTTCTAAATCCACTCAGTACCCCATACCCAGCGAGTTAATTAAGCAGACTTCATAGACTTTAGAATTTAATAACAATGTATATTAATCCCCGATATTGTTTTTAAAGCCTGAATTAAAGACAGAGATCCTTCCAAAGCATTCACCTGATCATCTCACAGTCCTACGGAAGTGAGCTCTAGAATTCAACCATGAACCAAATAATAAAATCACAGTTTACAGAATTTCAAACCTACTGACCCAATTAATTTGCTTTTTCTAATATATAACAAAACTTAATCTATGTATTGTGTTTTCCACAATAATCCTTACAAATAAAGATTAGTATAAGATGACAAACTTCCACTACTCCTGAATATGTATACAAGCTAACAGCCTTGTTTTAAAACCCCTTCATGCTAACATGAATTATTTATATCTTACGCACTTTAGGGCTCCGTCTAGCTCCCCCTGTCTTATCTCACTTACCAAAATCGATATCTAGAAGTGCCGCATTTGCACCTTCTACTAAGATTTTCTTTGGTGGTCCATGCAGGGCCTCATATAGAAAATACACTCCGTCTCTCACCATTGGTTTAATTCTTTCCATATAACCCTATACACAAAGACAAAAAACAATTTCAATGTATGCTAATAAGTGTACAATATAACCAATAGGAGTAAAAATCCCTGGACTTGACGACAGTGGAAACTGACAAATGCCAAGTAGAAAGGGGAAGGCGATGGTGCCCACGCTACTGCAGCACTGGGGCTACCAATGGTCTCCCATGCTGATTCCAAAAACCAGGAAAGAGATACTCGCTCAACAACAGCAGAGATACAATGACATTCACAGGTTAACCTCACTGCAAATAAGGTGACAGCCTTCCAAGTAGCCAAGTACTCACACTTCATAAACCAGCTTTCAAGAAAATGAAAAGAACTGAGTGTATTACAATTTTATACTTTGTGAAATATTTAATAATTTATGAGCCATATAACCCTGAGTTTTAAACCTTGCATCTCAAAATGTGATTCTCAAAATGTGATGAGGGCCACCAGCGACACTGCCAAGCATGCAAACATCAGTAATTGATTGCCAATGTTCTTCTTCCATTAGATTCAATTACAGGAAAATATCTCAGTGGTATTATTAGTAGACTACATCCAGTACTATTTTACACGTGAGCATTATAAAACTTTCTCAAAACATACTAAAGTTAATAATACTGCTTAATTTTAAAATTCCATTCAAAATATAGTATAAACAAGAGTTGCCCCACTGCCTAAACCTAGTTTCAACGATGTTTAAATATTTCGCCAGACTAGTATGGAGATTCCAACTTCCATTCATGAATTCACCGAAGTGTGCTCTACCCACTGATGAAACCATGGGCCCCTCTTGGCTCTAGTCTCCAATCTCACGCTTATTCCTATTTTAGTCCTTTTTTTGTGCCTAAAATGACCAACCCATCATCACATCCTTTGTTCCTTAAAGATCTGGTTCAACATCTATTACCTATTAAGAACCTTCTTACCCAATTCTGTTCATTATTATTCATCTATTTTTCATTCACATGGAATGTGTATAAAATAGAATTGAAAAGCCATATCCACACTTTAGTACATGAATATCTCCAAGTTGATAATATACATTTAAAATAATTGTTGCATGGCAGAATGAAAAGAAAATGGCAATCTATTCTAAGCAACCACCAATACACTGAAAAACAATTTAGATTGTTCCTTGGAGGTCTTTGATTTTTTTAGGAATTTAGTAAGGGGAGAGACGTAAGGTCTGCAACCGTTTTAGAATGGCACATGAGGTTGGCAAGCTTCTATTCAGTTCTGGAATGGATATTTATACTTACTTATAGAAGAGAAGGAATAACAATCAGATACATGGGAAGCAGCTTGAAATTCACCAAAAATTGTGGAGGAATGGAGGGGGGAGCGGATAGGAGACTTGACTACTGACTAATTCAGGCACCACGGACAACTAATAGCTGCCAACTGGCCCTAACCTTCGGCCAATGACCTTATTTGTCTCTGAAGAGATTGTCGCTGTCCGTTATCACTTCTAACTGAGCTGGTTAGCTTTCAGAGCTGTCTCACTTGTCCCTTTGTTCATTAGCCTCCACACGCTATGAGTGATTTTATATAATATAAATCTACTCTTTATTCAGCACAAAGTTATTCAGTAGTTTTTCATTCTCTCCAGAATAAAAGCTTATCTCCCATGTACGTCCTTGGCCAGAGCCACATAAGGCCAATATAAGACCCACGAGCTGGTCCCTACTTGTCTAACTTTATTTTCAGGTTGTTTACTCCTGTTCCCTGCTCCCCACTCACCATTTTGTTTCGTGTCATATGAGGTTATTCAAACACACCATTCCTCTTAGGCCTGCATGCTCTTAGATTTAAAGAGGACAAACACTTTGCTTTCCCAGTTCTTATCTATAATACTTCACACATACCTGTGTGGCACTTATCATACTATAAACTATTTTATGTATAACTTCGAAGTCTCCATATATTCTTTGTCCTTATACTTCCAGTTCCTAACACAAAGCTTGAATGACTGAAAGCTCTAGATGCCAATTTGGCAAACAAGTTTTTAAAAGGACATTAAAAAGGTCAGAAAGCATTACCTTGAGTTTTTGTAATTCACCTTCGATGTCTATTTCCAAAGTGGGGTATATAGATTTGTACTGGTTTGCTAGAACTTTGAACCTGAGAAATACAGAAAAATCAAGACATTAGCTCTCTTTCAAATATTCTGAGTAATATCATTTTATTAAAATGGTTTCTGTCAATGAGTGATCTAATAAATTAACCCACAAAATGAAGTTACATTCTGAAAAATAAAGTCTAATAAAGGAGATTAGTCATATGAATAAGTGATACACTGAAAATATTTTTTACTCAAGTTTAGGTATATGTAGGGGGAAAATAACTGAAATCTGTAACTAGAAGACTTATATCTGAATTATAATACTGTGTATAAAACAAAAGGGATAGCCAGTCAGTGTGGATGAATGGTTGAGCATTGACCTATGAACCAGGAGGTCAAGGATCAATTCCTGGTCAGGGCACACGCCCACGTTGTAGGTTCAATCTCCAGTGGGGGGCATGCAGGAGGCAGCCAATCAATGTTTCTCTCTCATCACTGATGTTTCTATCTTTCACTCCCTCTCTGAAATCAATAAAAATATATTTTAAAAGAAAATAAATAAAATAAAACAAAACAAAAGGGATGGTCTACATCAGTGATGGCGAACCTATGACACGCGTGTCAGAGGTGACACTCGAACTAATTTTTTTGGTTGATTTTTCTTTGTTAAATGGCATTTAAATATATAAAATAAATATCAAAAATATAAGTCTTTGTTTTACTATGGTTGCAAAGATCAAAAAATTTCTATATGTGGCACGGCACCAGAGTTAAGTTAGGGTTTTTCAAAATGCTGACACGCCGAGCTCAAAAGGTTCGCCATCACTGGTCTGCATGATGCTTTTAAAAGAGATGGAGGCAGACATGATCCATCAGCCTCTACTATCCCCAGTGGAGGTGCACTGACAGTGCGGACAAACCACTGACCGGAAATGGATAGAATCCATGATGCCTTTGATGTCACCTGTCATTAAATGCAACCAACTAACCCCCCCATCACGGAGTCACCATCTGGCTTTCCTTAAACATAATTTTGGTTTTGTCTTCTTGGGAGTGCTGCTATGATATCATCATGTTACTTGTCATAAAGTTAATCTGGCATTAAGGACCAATTAAAATGCAAGCAAAATAACTTTAATATTCTAAATAAAACAAACATGCCAACCACTATTCAAGGAGAACACTGATTTTACTAGTCTGCAATCTGAGTTTTAGAAATTCCAAAATTCCATTTGCTCTTTCCATTGTGAAACACAAGTTAGTTACCTCTCAGAGAAGCCATCGAAATCGGAAACCAGATCGCACATCCTGAGTCCACTCCGAGCAGCTTTGGAAGAATAAACGGGGCCGATGCCCTTTTTTGTGGTACCCAAACTTAAAAACAAACCAAAACAAGCGTTAAGTTAGACAAGATGCCATTCTTGTGGCCAGACAGGCTGCTTTCTGTTTATGCTGTTTCCTGTAAGTTTCTTTTCACAACCCTATTGATTTTCTCTGAAACCTAAACTAGCTATTTTAATGCTTATTTTTCTTCAGCCTACATTTGTATTATATAGAAGCTTATAGGGAACCTGCAGTTGGCCTAGAACTTAAGCATAAGGGTGTGGATATGCTTCACCTGCAGCAAAAACAAAAAACAAAGAAAAAAACCCCATACTTCTTTCCTGCTTGTTCTTGTCTCTGCTGTTCTTGGATGCCGTCAGCTGCTTGATGAAAATCAAACACTGCAGGGAAACAAAGCGAGAGCAGTTTTGTTGAAACAAAGATGATACAGCAAAGCAAACCATGTTGTATTTTAAATGACCGAAGCTATAAATGCCTTCAGTCGGACTTCAGTATGAGAAATTACGTACATTTTACGAAGCAGCAATAATGGTGGGAGTAAAGGTTCCAATGCCAACTGGTCTGTTAATATAAAAATAGGTCTGATCGACCATTCCTATTTATTGCAATCTATAGGATTTTAAAAATGAAGAGGGTAATTTTGGAACATCTACCCAACAATTCTTTTAAGCTCAGTTTACTAAGATATCTTCTTTTCTTCAAGTTCTGGGCTCCAGAAATCTAGGGATTGTTTTGACATCTCCCTCTCCCTCATTAGTCCCAATCCTCCCTCATCTTTCACCAAAACTGTGGCCTCCTAGTGAGTGTGCCTACTTCCTCTTGGACACCTCTAATTCATAATTTTTATGTAGCCAAAGCCAGCTTTCCAGGACACAAATATAATGTCACCATTCCTTTGCCTTAAAAAGTCAATGGCTTCCTATTGCTGAAAAAATGATATATCTGATGAAGGATTAACATCTAAAATATATAAAGAATAAAAATTTTTAAAAAGAACTCCTACAGCTCAACAGCAGAAAAATAAACAATCTGATGAAAACTGGGCAGAAGACCTGAACAGGCATTTCTCCAAAGAAAACGTACAGGTGGCCAACAGACATATGAAAAGGTGTTTTCATCACCAATCATCAGGAAAATGCAAATCAGGCCACATGAGCTATCACCTCACACCTGTGAGAAGGACTATCATCAAAAAGACAAATACCAAGTGCTGGTGAGGATGTGGAGATACGGGGACCTGCCCAGCTGGAGGAGTGTACACTGGTGCAGCCACTATGGAAAACAGTACAAAGGTTCCTCAAAAAACTAAACACAGAACTACCATAGGACCCAGCAATTCCATTTCTGGGCATTTCTCTGAAAAAAAAAAAAATCAAAAATGCTAATCCAAAATGATATATGCATCCTTATGTTCATTGCAGCATTATTTACAACAGCCAAGATAGAAAAGCAACCTAGGTGCCTATCAACAGATGAATGGATAAAGAAGATGGGGTATATGTGTACAATGGAATATTACTCAGCCATGAAAAAGAATAAAATCTTACCAACTACAACAACATGAATGGACCTAGAGTGTATTGTTCTAAGTGAAATAAGTCAGGCAGAGAAAGACAAAAATCATATGACTGCATTTTTTTTTTCACTTTCACATTTTATTTAAAGTGAACTTTTTTTTTTTTTTTTTTTTGCTTATGTGGAATCCGAAGGTCAAAACAAGCAAGCAAGCAAAACAAAACAGAAAGAAGCTCATATACGGAGACCAAACTGATGGTTGCCAGAGAAATTAGGTGAGAAGGTAAAGGAGATTAGGAGGTGCAAATTTCCAGTTATAAAAGTAAGTCACAGGGATGTACTGTATTGAGAATACAGTCAACAGTATTGTAATAACTGTACGGTGACACAGGGTTATTAGATTTGTCATGGTGATCACTTCATAAGTTATAAAGATGTTGAATCACTATGTGTACACCTGAACCAATATAATATTGTATGCCAGCTATACTTTAATAAAAAATTTACAAAACAAAACAAAAAAATAAAGTGTGCAATTTATTTATTATTTTTAATATATTTTTATTGATTTCAGAGAGGCAGGAAGAGGGAGAAGGAGAGAGAGACAGAAACATCAATGATGAGAGAGAATCACTGAGTGGCTGCCTCCTGCGCGCCCCATACTGGGATCAAGCCCGCAACCCGGGCGTGTGCCCTGACCGGGAATTGAGACATCACCTCCTGTTTCATAAGTCGACGTCCAACCACTAAGCCACAGCAGACAGGCTAAAATAACACATTTTAAAGCATACATATACATGGTGGGGCAAACATAGGTTTACAGTTGTGAGTAAATGAAACACAGTTTATTCTTGTATTATCATCAATTATTGTTATTTTTCCATATGGACAACTGTAAACCTACATTTGCCCCACCCTGTATTATTACACATATTATTACTAACATCTAACTTTCCTCCTCTACCTGAAAACTTTTCCTTTCAGGACATAAATTTATAAAAAAAGAAAAAATCATTACTAAAGAAATATAATAAAAATATAACATTAATTCGCATTTAAACCACACTACTTTCCAATTATTCTGGTCCTTTGGTCCGTTTGCACCACTATTTTCTTTGTTATTTCTAGTCTAAAGTAGCTAAGTAACTTGCTGAGCCACTGTACTATACCCAAGGATGCCAACTGTCATGTGACACACCCAGAACATCTATACGAGGAAGAAAGGCAGAGAATCCAGGCAGGGACACAAGTCACTCTTAACACAGTGTGACATCACTAGCATGCTTATATGTCCACCCATGGCCAAACTATCTGGTTATATACGTTAAGGCTATAATTTACTCCAAGGGCACACACTAGGAATCATCCTATTGTGCAATCCTACATTGTGGCGCTCAGGTTAAGATACTGAGTTCCACGCGGCAGCTGCCAGAGGACCATGAGAAAGTTCTGAAGATAAGCAGTGGCTTCCATCTTCTAACACAGAACCTCACTTATCCACAGGACAGAGGCAATGAACACAGAAAGCTACATGTAAAAACCATGAAGCGGAAAGAAGTTAACGAGGATGTAACAGAATATTCATGGTATCAGAATACGTACAAGGTAATAATTAGTGAGCGTAAGCAGATAAAAATAGTATAAAAGCAGTGAACAAAAATACATTTTTCATTACCTAAGAGACTGTCAGTATAAAAAAATATTAATAACACTACATTGGTTTCTTTATTAAAGCACTATAGTGATGATATATGGAAATATAAAACGAAATTACTAAGATAAGCTAATAACCAAAAGAATATGTTTTATATAGGTGACAGCTGAGAGTATGATTTTTTTAAGACCAGAAGCTTACAATAGCCAACAAAAATGACAGATTTACAGCTTCACTGCTTCCGCCCAAAAGGGTTTTAATTTGCTTTCTTGGCTGTACCTTAAGAACTTTGATGGGGCTGCCTCTTAAATGAAGGTCAATGTCAAAACTAGAGCAGCAACTGCCCCAGGAGAACTACATATTTAGGTAGAATTTAAGAATTCGATCACTCATATAAGTTTCTTACATGGCTTATAGTTCTTTCTCTTTCCTGGGTATTGTCTCTTAATTGTGTCACCGTTAATAAACAATTCTATCACTTCAGCAATAGGATGATAGGGAAACAAATCTCAAATTTATTGGTGGTGGCTGAATTAATTTTAGAATCCAGTTTGCTCTAAGCAATAGAAGAGAAGGCTGGTCTGAATAAAGGTTGAATCATTTAAAAAGCAGCATTATTACATTTGCGACACAAAGAGTCACTTGATTTGCCAGATGGTAGACCTACTTTTACGTGAGTATTAAGGTGTGGAAATAAATGCTCTCTGTATTTTGATATGCCTTATTTTTTAGTAGAATTAGAGAATCTCATGAAATATTGCTTATACTATTCATTTGACTAGCTAATTCTTCCTTCAGAAGTGGGTACATTTTAGACTAGCCCTTATAAAAAAACAAAAAAGAAGAAAAAAATTCATAAGACTTTATGTATTTGGAACCCAATTATTGCAATCCACCCAAATGAAGACAAAGTTGGTTACAGAATGCTTTGGTGTGATAAGTTTCTAGGAAAACGATAGTTAAAAATAAATGCATTATGCTTAGGTCCCCCTTACCAATATGCGCTCTGTCGGATATGATAAGCCTTTTTTCCCAGCCTTCCAGACCTAGAAGGAAGGGAGAAAATACATTTAACAGAACATTTTGTATAATAATTCTTTCATCTTAATTTCTTTAGAAACAGTGTTTAAAAGTGTTTTTCACTGAAGTAATCACTTTCATAGTTTTTCTTCTGCATAGGAAACATGTTTAACGAGAATTTTCTCACCTGTCATTCATTACATATACAAACTCATTCACACATTCTTTCTAAATGTTTTGCTCATAGAAGCTCCAAACACAGCCAGTTCTATCCACATAAAACACTTCTAGGAACCCAAACAGCAAATGGTAAAAAAAAAAAAAAAATGACATTTTTGTAGGAGTTGGGGGGAAGAGGAGTTAGTTGTAGAGCTGGGGGAGAATTGAGTAAACGGAGTTGCTAATCTTGGGGATGGCCCCCTTTCCCAAGACAATTATAAAAAAATGTGATTAAACAACATTATAAAATGTTCTCACTAATTCCTTCAAAGTATTACCAATTACTCTACTTAGTACACCGAACTGTAAATATATATCTCCCCATTTAACAGTGAATGCCTGAGGTTTCATAACATGGGCCAGTCATCCAATAAATGTTCAAAAAATTATTGAATGAGTAGGTAATAAAGGTATATAAATATTTTTTAATATTTTTATTTCAGAGAGGAAGGAAGAGGGAGAGAGAGAGAGAAACATTGATGAGAGAGAATCATTGATCAATTGCCTCCTGCACGCCCCACACTGGGGATCGAGCCTACAACCCAGGCATGTGCCCTGGCCAGGAATCAAACCGTGACCTCCTCATTCATAGTGACACTCAACCACTGGGCCACATTGGCTGGACAATAAATATATATTTTAAAGACAGTACACCTTTGTAGGTTATATACGTTTTAAGAATAAGCTACGTACCATACTCCAAACATTTTCAAAACTCATGTTAGATATTAAAAATTGTTCATTTTGATGATATCTAAGGATTTATTTTCAAATTATTCCTTATTGATTAGAGAGAAGGGCTTCTTGATAAGGTGCTATAAGCCAGAATAGGAAACCTTCCCCTCTACAGCTGGTTTTGACCTGAAAACATGCACTCTGAAGTTAGCTTAAGGAGTATTATAAAACATATATTACAAAGAAACTCAGAGCAGTGGATCCAGCTGGATTAGACAGGCCAGTGGGAGAAGAAAGTAGGGCGAAGCTTTCAGAGGACGGAGGAAAGCAGAGCGCAGCAGGGGAACCTCAGGCTGACCAATGAAAGAGCTGGCCCCAATACAGAGGCCAGAACCACAGGGAGGGCAACAGAGACGGCAGAGGCGGGGATCTGTGAAGCCAGACTGAGTTGTCTGAAACACTGGAGGACAGATTGCTACTTTTAAAGCTGAACAATGAACTTGAATGATGTAATAGAACTGGGTATTTCAAATTCGAGCTAAGCTAAAGAGAAACTCACTAATGATTTCCCCCAATTGTATATTATTTGCATTGCCAAGTTCCTCAAACCCTAGAAGGTAGCCAAGTTGACTTCCAAAAATCCAAAAGGGATTAGGAAAGACAGGAAATCAAGATGTTTTTAAGAAGATGGACGGATCCATAGCACAGAGGAGGATTTCTCTCATTTGGAAGGAGGGACCTCACAATCATCCTTTATCCCTGGGTTGTGGCAACCACGGAGCTAAAGTCTAGGAAACAAGACTGGCAGTGTGCACAGTGGCTTCGGTGGCTCCCTCACTGCCCTACGCTCATTTTTGGTTTGGGCAGAAGGATATGCTAACCTGAGTATAAACGACAAGATGAACTCACAGATTTCCTAGAGTTTTGCCAACAAGATACAGTAAGTAATTTTAGCTCCCTAAGGATAAAGTTTAATTTTTAAAATAACCAAGTCTTACACAATGACCTTATTATGTTTGTCATTTGTTTAAACATGGATTAGAATTGATAAAATTTAACGACGGAGATTAAACAACTTGTCCTCAATAACCTGCAACTTTAAAGTATAAGACAAAAATGTTAAGTGCCTGGCTTAGCCGGGATGGCTCAGCAGTTGAGCACTGACCTATGAACCAGGATATCATGGTTCAATTCCTGGTCAGGCCATACGCCCAGGTTGCAGGCTCAAGCCCCAGAGTGGAGTGTGCAAGAGGAAGCCAATCAGTGGTTCTCTCTCATCGCAGATGTTTCTATCCCTCCTCTCTCCCTCTTCCTTCCTCTCTGAAATCAATAAAAATATACTTTAAGAATATAAAAAATAAAAATAAATAAATGTTAAGTGGCTGGCATGAGATCCAAATAAAACTTTACCAAAAATAATAATAATAATAACTGGTTACCAAGCAAAGCAGACTCATTCTTTCATACCTTTTCCTTTTTTAACATTTTTTTCTGCTTCCTCAAATAATCCCGGTAGATGAATTACCACACCATTTCCTAAAGGAAAATAAACAAATTAATTCCAACCTTAAACATCTATACTTTATTAATACAGACATACATAATGATATTAAAATATAGACATCTACAATTACCCTTTATCTAGAACATAGGAGATTGAGGTACTTGAATTTACAGGACATTCTAATTTACCAAAGTGATATCACAGAAAGGATTCTAAGTTTTAGACAGTAGTATAATGTAAATAAACAAAAGAACATAAACACAGAATTAAAAAACACTAAAATTACACCCAATATAATTTAAAATTTCTTTGAAACAGTAAAACTGTTATTTTGGAAAAAAAAAAAACTAGTTATGTAGCTTTAGGCAAATTAAACCAGATCACAGTAGACTCTCTAGATCAATGTCTTTCAAATTGGGAATCACACTATTACTGTTAATAAAATCAATTTAGTGGGTTGTCATTAGCATTTTAAAAAATAAAAAACTAGAATAGAACATATCAGATTGCACTATATGTTCTAAGGGCTCAGAATCAATTTATAAAGCATAGATTTGTTTGCCTTATTGTGTCATGTTTGAAAAACTGATCTGATGACCTAATAGTTCTTTAGAGAATTAAGATTACCAATGAATACAGTTAAATGCAAAGCAATCATTCCAGAAAGTATTAGTGCTAAAAGATCTAAAAGAAATTGTAATATAGCCAAAGTTAGGTATATTCCAGAAGGTACCAAGGTCAAGATTAATCATTTGATTAGTGAAGGATGAAATCAGTTTGATAATGAAAAATGAACACTATTAGGAATTAGGGAGGAAAATTCTCAAGAGATTCATTCTATACTTACCAATGAATGCAGTAACATTTGGATTAATTATTCCACTGGGTAAAAGATGAAAATCATACTCCACGGAATCTACAACAACTGTGTGGCCGGCATTATTTCCTCCCTGAAACATATGATGGGAAATTGAACCTGACAATAAATATAACAAGTAATATATCTCCTTCCAAAGGAAATTAATGATTTCCTGCTAAAATGTCACTATCACTTAAGGAAACCCAAGCATTTGTCACAAAGACTAATTCTTTGGAGGATTTATAATAGTTTCGATCTCCTCTCTCCATTCCTCACTCCTGAAAACTGGAGAATTCAGGTTTCTGGAAGATGGGAAGACATGCCCTCTAAAAAGACCAAAAAAAAAAAAAAAGTGAAAAGACCACAGGGGACAATTCGTTTTTATTGTTTTGGGCACTCTCTATGTAGGACACGTAGTAATCTAATTAATTATCCATGGTATTCCAAAATAATCCCTAAAATAGAAAAGAGTAATCCATCCAGTTATCCTAACTTGATGTAAACATTCATACAACTCCCATGGTTCTAAGAGTGTCAAGCAACTTCGTGACCTGACATTTGTATTCTTACATGGACGTGTCAACTAGCAAATCTCCAAGTAACTACCTCAAATAGTGGCTATCCTGAGACTCAAACTTTTACATTTATAAGTCAGTCTTGTGGGTTTGGTTAGTAACAGATCCCCGGGATCTACTCATCTCTGGATAATGTAATACACTGGGTCAAAGGTCAAAGACCCTCTAAAGCTGGGAATCATACTGCCGACCCAGGGTGAAACTTCCCCTCTGTGAAGCTCAAGCCTAAACAGACAATTAAAGCACAATTTGAAGTCAAATGATAAAAATTAGGCACAAAGCAGACAATAGTAGGTGACCAGATAAATTTTCTAATTTCTAAGTTTAAAAAGAATGGAGAAAACACAAATCAATTAATTATAGCTTTAAACTTCTATACAATTTTTTTTTAATTTTAAAGTAAACCACATACTAGGAATATGTTTGCAACAAAAAGTTAGGCATTTTCATGGGACATTTTAAAAAATACCCATCAAAACAGTATCTCTGGAGAATGACTAGTCTAACTTGATCACAAGGCAATTTTTGCCAAAGTGAATGTTATTTACATTTTACTAAATCCTTACCAACCATGAGTTCAGAAAAATGGTCCTTCAAAAAAAAAGCCTATTTACACTGTTTGCACTGTACAAAGCAAAGAATCCCTGTTTGAAGGCTACTGTGTGTCATGTATGTTTAAAAACAAACAAAACACTTGACAGTGGTGACCTACAGTCTACAAGATGACAGGTGGGTGGCAAAACACAGGAAAACAGAAGCAGGAGTGTTAAGCAATACCTCCCTCACTGGATACCACCAGGGGTGCAGGTGAATACTTCTTACTATTTATTTTTAACAGGAAACATCTGCATGGGATACAAAGGCACAGAGATGCATAGTATTCCACCCGACCCTGCCCTAGTTCCCTGGACAAGGCAACCAGGTACCACAGGTTTTGTGTCCTCCCAGAGGTAATTTTGCAAATATGAACATATTTATATACTAGAGGCCCGGTGCACAAAATGTGTGCAGGGGTAGGGTCCCTACGCCTTGCCGATCAGGTTACCCGCCTCCCCGCCTCCTCCTTCCCTTGCTCCCTCAGTGCCCCACTGCTGCCACTGGTCACCCGCCATGTTCTGTGCCGCTCCCCGGTGGTCAGCACAAATCACAGTGAGCTACTGAACTCCCATTCTCCTGGTCAAACTCCCAAGGGAACCCTCTGCATATCAGCCTTTTATGTGTATAGACTAGAAGCCCGGTGCACAAAAATTTTTGCACGGGGGGTCGGGGGGCGGTGGGGGTCCCTCAGCCAGGCCTGTGCCCTCACGGTCTGGGACCCCTCAGGGGATGACCACCTGCTGGCTTAGGCCACTCCCCGGGGGATTGGGCCTAAGATGGCAATCAGACATCCTTCTGGCAGCCCGGCAGCCCTCAGGGGATGTCCACTTGCCAGCGGGGAGCAGGCCTAAACTGCAGTCAGACATCCTTAGCGCTGCTGAGGAGGCAGGAGAGGCTCCCACCACCACCACTGTGCTGGCAGCCATCAGCCTGGCTTGTGGCTGAACAGAGCTCCCCCTGTGGGAGCGCACTGACCACAAGGGAGGAGCTCC
>NW_006286241.1:1511174-1514316 GCF_000327345.1 Myotis davidii
TCTCTCTCTCTCTTTGTTTTTTATTCTGGATTTACCTTCTATGGCTGTCACTGGAGCTGAGAGCTGGCTTTAGCTCTGAGGCCCAGCTGCAGCTCTGAGACCTTGGCTGCTGAAAGCAGGGATCTGGGTTTGTTTGGATTCTATAATTGTAACACTGTTGCGGTCCTGCTCGCTCCAGCTGTGACGGCTGAAAGCAGGTTTCTGGGGATTGTTTAGGTTCTATACTTGCAACATTGTTTCTTAGCCAGCAGTGGCAGGTGGGGAACCTTGGCTTCCTCCTTCACTGGAGTAAGCAAGCCTCCTGTTCGCTTCAGCTGCCTGGCTGCCAGCCACCATCTTGGTTGGCAGTTAATTTGCATATCTCATTGATTAGCCAATGGGAAGGGTAGCGAAGTTACGGTTAATTACCATGTTTCTCTATTATTAGATAGGATAGAAGAAAATTGTTTTATTCCATGTTTACAAATGTGAGCAAACTATATACACCTGGGTGACTTGCTTTTTTTTAGAGCAATCTTAGAGCTAATTCCATAACTTTGCAAACAGAACTGTCTCATTCTTTTAACAGCTGCACTGTACTGTATTCCTCTTTATAGGGACACATAATTCATTAAATTTGTCTATAACAGAGACATTCAGGTTGTTTGCAATCTTTTGTTATTTTGAATGTTATAATACACTTCCCAGTATATACTTTATTATTTCACACTTGTGTAAGTTTATCACCAATACTGATAGAAGACTCCTAAAACATGTATTACATGCCAAAAGGACATATTGGTCTGTTCAATTTTTCTTTAGTGCCCAGAAAAATGCTAATTTGCTATTACAATTATTTAATTCTAAATCATTATAAATCACTAAATTTAATAAATGCTTACCTAAATTGTTATAAAGTATTAGTAATTTTGAGACAATCAATGAAGCATTATTATTTAAATTAAAACTAGCTTTTTAAAAAATCTATCATTTGCTTAATATAAAAAACAAACTACTCTGTAATTTTTGGAGTAGACCTTAAAAGTAAGCCTACTAATTTACACAAATCATTTTTACAGATATTAATACAATCATTTGGTGAAACAGTGACTAACTCGGAGGTACACAGTGCTCTTGTTGCATAACCAAAACCTACTCTCTGAGATAATATTTTACAAAAACAGGCAGTACTGATGGCAACAACCATAATGGAGAGATGATGGCTGAAATGTGTGCATGTTTGAGGCATGAGGTTGGGATTGGTGTGACAGATGACTTTAAGAGGATACGCTGGTTTAATTCTTTAAGTTCTCCCAAATTGACAGGTGGTGGTTTAGGCTGGAAAAGTTCAGCTGCACAAGGCTTGAAATCACATTTTAATTAACAGCTTGCTCACTCAAACATTAACCAACAGTTTTCAATAACCCATGTCTTATTTATTAAGGATAACTATAGAGTCTTAATCTCATTTAAATTCTGCTTAAGTATGAAAATATGGTTACATTTACCCTAGATTATCCTAGTAAGGCGCTAGGGGAGAAAGTGTCAGGCTGTCAGATAAGTCTACGTGGTCACAGAGCCCTATGGGGACGGTGGGTGTGGTAGCTTCTAACCATGAGGCACAGGCTGTGCAGAAAGGGTGCTCAGCGGAGCTGAGTGTGAGCTGCTCACAGGAGCTCCTGACAAGGTATCTGCATAGGAGCTGAGTGTGAGCTGCTCACGGGAGCTCCTGACAAGGGAATCTCTACACAGGAGCTGAGTGTGAGATGCTCACAGGAGTTCCTGACAAGGGTATCTGCATAGGAGCTGAGTGTGAGCTGCTCACAGGAGCTTCCTGACCAGGGAATCTACATATATTAGCAGGTAGCAAGCCCACCAAGAATTACAAGGGCAGGTGCTCTGAACTGCATGTACATTCCCACATTTGTGATGGAACTGCTTCTCACACGGGCAACTCTATGTAGTGTGCACCGGCACACGTAGCAAGGATATGTTCATTTAATCATGTCTAACAATTCTCCTTAGTTAGCACTGGGAGGCCACACAGTACTATATAAGTGATAGGAGATCAGTATTTTTTGTTCTGTTTTTAACAGAGATACACTAATCCTTACGCATTCCAAAATTTCCCCAGGCCAAACTTGGTGAATCAACCCCCCCCGCATAGAGTATTCATCATATATTCATATTAATAGTTACCTGTAACTATCTCTTGCTGCTTTGCTAAATTCCCAAAGCACTAAGAACCGCAGTCCCTCATGTAGCATTTAACAAACACTTCTTAATCAAAGCTGTGTTTTCCATTATTTAACCAAATTTTAAAAACAACAGAAAATGTTCAGTTAACTGTTAAAGAAGGGCCTCAATGGCTCTCAGGTTCAGTCCCCCTTCTTCCCACCCTTACTCTTTGCAAATCACCCCTCTGGCCGAGCCATAAGATCCAGCAGGGAAACCTGACCCCAGCCCAGGCCAATCCAGCTCAGCTCTCTTGGGCACTGAATTTTGAATAGAGAAGAAGGCACTTAGGCGTTAGAGACGCCAGTCATCTAAGGGCACATCCTAAAGAGAAGGGCCTCCAGTTCCAACTGTTGACCTCAGAGCTGCCTTTGTCTGGGGCGACTCTGAGGCTGGGCCATCCTGCTCTTCTTTCAAACAAACCCCATTTGCTTAAGACCAGCTCTTTCCATCGTTTGCAAACAAAAAATCCAAATGATTGACAAAACAAACTCATTTCCACGGAGTATGCAGACAGCTGGCTCTTTAAGTTCACATCTTTCACTAAGGATAAATACATATAAAAATGATTAACTTCTAAACTTGAATATTTATGCTGTCCAGAACAAGACTCGTGGTACTGCAGAACACAGAGATGATTCTGTACTGTTGCCAGCCTTCCCAGGCATGCTTTTGCTGCCCCATTTGATTTGAAGCTTACAGACGTCAGAAGACAAGTGTTTTTGAAATTATTTTTCATGGCTCCAAAGAACCAGAGGCTGTCAAGCCCAACTGTGGAGCAGAAGTTTAGATCCAGAAGTGTTGTTATGTGTAGGTTTCTAACTAAGAAGCTCCAAAGGTCCAGGGGAGATTAAAAAAGAAAAAAAAAAAAAAAGAATGGTTTGAAGGGAATAAAATAAACTTAGTCTGAAAAAGTGCCTCCTCCTCC
>NW_006286241.1:1514385-1522612 GCF_000327345.1 Myotis davidii
ATGGTGGTTTTCCTCACACTACAATATTCCTATAGGATTTTGCTATTTCTATGGCATCTGATTGCCTGCAGATGGAGACACATTTCCAATTGCTTTCTTCAGAGAATAAAGAGAGAGATTAAAAAAATATTCCCACCTTAGCCGGTTTGGTTCAGTGGATAGAGTGTGGGCTTGTGGCCTGAAGGGTCCCAGGTTCAATTCCTGGTACAGGGATCAAAACAGATCAATGAAACAGAATAGAGAGCCCAGAAATAAACCCATGTCTATATGGTCAATTAATATTTGACAAATGAGGCAAGAACATGCAATGAAGTAAAGACACTCTCGTCAATAAATGGTGCTGGGAATATTGGACAGATGCATGCAAAAACAACAGAAGCTAGACTACCTCCTTACACCAATATACAGAATAAGCTCAGAATGGATTAAAGACTTAAATGTAAGACTCAAAACCATAAAACTACTAGAAGAAAACTTAGGTAGTAAAATCTCTGACATTTCTCTTAGCGATATTTTTTTCTGATATATCTCCTCAGGCAAAGGAAACAAAAGAAAAATAAATGCGATCAAACTAAAACGTTTTTGCACAGCAAAGGAAACCATTGGCAAACGAAAAGAAAACCTACAAAATAGGAGAGTATATTTGCCAATGATACATCTAATAAAGAGGTTGGTTAATATCAAAAATTTAAAAAGAGCTCATGCTACTCAACACAAAAACAATCCAATTTAAAAATCGTACGAGGGCCTGAATAGACACTTCTCTAAAGAGGACACACAGCCTTAGCCGGTTTGGTTCAGTGGATAGAGTGTGGGCTTGTGGCCTGAAGGGTCCCAGGTTCAATTCCTGGTCAGGGCACATATCTGGGTTGTGGGCTCAATCCCTAGTAGGGGGCGTGCAGGAGGGAGCCACTCTGTGATTCTCTCTTATCATCAATGTTTCTCTCTCTCTCTCCCTTCCTCTCTGAAATCAATAAAAATATATTTTTTTTAAAAAGAGGACATACAGCCCTAACCGGTTTGGCTCAGTGGATAGTGTCAGCCTGCAGATTCAAGGGTCCAAGGTTCAATTCTGGTCAAGGGCATGTATTCCAGTGGGGAGTGTGCGGGAGGCAGCTGATCGATGTTTCTCTCTCATCGATGTTTCTAACTCTCTATCCCTCTCCTTCCTCTCTGGAAAAAAAATCAATAAAATATATTTTTTTTAAAAAGAGGACATACAGATGGCCAATCATTTGGCCAAAAATTGTGGAATCTAAAGAACAAAATGAACAAACAAAATTGAAACAGATTCATAGACACAGAGAGGGAACTGGTAGCCAGAGGAGAGGGTGTCAGGGGATTGGCTGAAAGAGGTGAAGGGATTAAGAGACACAAATTGGTAGTTACAAAATAGTCCTGGGGATGTGAGTAAAGTATAGGAAATACAGTCAACAATATTGCAATAACTATGTCTGGTGCCAGTTGAAGTACTAGAAATACCAAGGGTAACACTATGTAATGTATACCATTATCTAAGCTTATACACCTGAATCCAATACAAAATAAAACAGAAAGAATATTTTTTTTAAAAAGGAACATGCAATCCAATAGGGCAATAAAATATATCCAATGTTGGTACTTGCTTCGGCAGCACATACTAGTATACTATAAAATATATATCTACAATAATAAAAGTGTAATATGCTAATTGGACCAGACATCCTTCCAGATGACCTTCCGGATGAAGACGGGGCTGCGAGGGAAGCCCGGGCCCAGGTGCCAGAGGGAAGCCGGTGCCAGCAGCCAGGGGAAGGAAGGCCTACTCTTGCACGAACTTCATGCATCGGGCCTCTAATATATATCTCCAATATTGGACATAAAAAAAGAAGTCAGGGTTTTTCCTATAATCCACTATGGATCGTAACAGAGAGCAGCAATGCCTCAAACCCCATGTCTTTAAACTATTGCATCAACCAAAAAAAGGTTCTATTTCTTGCCTAGTCTTCAAGCTTCTTGGGAACCCAACCATCTTTCGAGTCACTGTGCTGTTTTCTTAGTAAAAACTGTAACACCTGTGTTTCTTTCAGATTAAACATTTCACTGTTGCCAAAGCTAAAAGACTTGTCAACCCACAGCAACAAAGTAATTATAAGGATGACTTCTCTTTTGTGAAAACATCCATATAATTGCAATTAGTTTTTGATTTCAAAGTAAAGCAGGTTAAGTTACTACCAGTAAGTTGATCAAATTAAACTATTCAGCAGTAACCAGACACACTAGGTAGGAACACATACACAGGGTATCTTAATTTCTTTTCAGCAAAGACATCCAAGTGCACTGCTCATTATCTTTTAAAGGCTTAGGATATACCCTTCACCTTACAGTTACACACACAGGTAAATGTCACACATGATAAAATTCTCAGGCACCTGTATTCTATACCTTAAATTACCATTATAAAACCATTTCTCACAATGAAAGTGGAAAGAGGCATCTTCAGTTCCTAATTAAGAAGCTTGAGCCGAAACCGGTTTGGCTCAGTGGATAGAGCGTCGGCCTGTGGACTGAAGGGTCCCAGGTTCGATTCCGGTCAAGGGCATGTACCTTGGTTGCAGGCACATCCCCAGTGGGGGATGTGCAGGAGGCAGCTGATCGATATTTCTCCCTCATCGATGTTTCTAACTCTCTATCTCTCTCCCTTCCTCTCTATAAAAAATCAATAAAATATATTTTTTAAAAAAATATGGAATTGTTATACACATTACACCCCTTAACTCTCCTGATGGAGTGCTGGCTGGCTCAGGTGCACATAACAGCTCAAACTCACCTGTTTGGATGAGATGTGGGCAACATGAACTGGAATTCCACCACGCAGGTGTTATCCTTAAGCTGGCGGTGTTGTACGCTGTTAAGTTCATAGTCTCCCTTCCTCTCTGTAAAAAATCAATAAAATATATATATATATATAAAAAAAAGAAGCTTGAGACTCTAGGTCCCAAACTCTATTTAAACCCTTATTGAAGGAGGGTCAGAGATGATCAAGGTCATGGGTAGGAGGACCAGACATACAACCCAAAACTGCATAAACCAATGGTGCCATGCAACTTTGTAAATGCTTGATAAAAACTCATTACATTTATGAATATAAGTGTCAAGTCAAAAAAGTTTTCTCTCACAAATAAAATCCTTCCTTTAAAAAGGTTTTAAAAAGTTTGATGCGAGACAAAAACCCCACTTTAAAAATTTTCATGGGACATCCTGCTTTTGAAAGAAGAATTGCATCACACTGAATTAAATGTAATTAAAAGTTGGTTCAATGTAAAGTACCATCCCATTTGGGAGCCTGCGTAGCCATGGGAACTGTCCTCCAGATGCTGTTCCTTTCAATTGCCTTGACCAGGCAACACTGAATACCTCAAAGTCCCTTTTCCCACTGATAAATTCTAACAATTACCAACCTGCTTCTTAGTATCCACACTGATATTTAGTGTTCGTACTACATCCCTCTATCTAATATTTAGTGTCAAAATCTGACATAGTCCCCAAAGGGTAATACAGCTACATTTGTATCCAGTTACAGTAAGTAAGCTATTCAGTATCTACCAGTTTACCAGTTCATTCTAGATTTGTTCTAGGCAACACTTTTTCCTAGAGATACTTGAAACTATCCAAGTAACCTACCCATTCCCACGAAAACTTAAAAAACAAGTAAAATTGGTTAGATACCACTGAGATGATCCCATACAACTTAAAATTTTATGCCTTAAAAGTAGAGATGATGGTATATTAAAATAGCTTAAATAGCAAACAACTTTAGAATATCCACATTGACCAAACTTGAAGATCTTCTGCCCTCAGCAGAGAAAAAATATTTACTAGAATTCCATGGCATTCAACTGATATATGCTGAGAAAAATACTCTGAAAAGAAATATCAGTTACCTATATTCTCATTGATACAAGAGATAAGACTTTAATATAAACTATTAAAGCCTCTGAAAATAATGGTACCATGTAAAAAATACTAGTTTAAATACTAAGTTCACCGAAAAAATGCTGGTGATTCCACCTTAAACTCATTCTAATAGTCAGTGAAATTGTTCAGGGAGTGTTAAGATAATTTAAAGGCCGAGGTGAAACTAATGATTGGGGTGATCCAGTCACCCACCAAATGTTGAGTGTTTACTTCCTCTCTGCCTCACACCGTACTCGATGCAATGGAAGAAAACAAACAAATCTTCTTTTTGAGAAAACTATATCCTAGTAGCGAAAGCACAGTAATCCAAGAAAGCCAGTTTTAACCAAGTATACAAAAACAACAACTGGTATACCCTTATGTACTTGGGCAATACTATAAACAATGTGTATAAAAGGCAACCCTGAGAGGAGACACAGAAATAGCAATTATAAATCTGGAAGAATGGTTTTCCTTAAATGCTAATTCTCTACCATCTCCAAGATAATGGGCAGGGGTTTGGGAAACAGTCATTTTAGCTGTAGTAGGTCAAGGCATTCAATAACACTTAAGTTGTTCTCCTTTTCAATTGTTCTGAGTCAGTTTGCTGCAGGTATGTCTTTTCTACTCCTTTATCACCTATTAATAGCTGGTTTCAGAGCCTTCAGTGGATACTAGCCTCTAGCTACAAATTAACAGTTTTTCCGTTGAGTGTTTGTTTATGGCAAGTTTTTTTATATACCAAGTAACAGGATATACTGTCCCTTTATAATTAATTTTAGTTAATATTTTCCCTTTATATTAACTTTTTAGCCCTGGGGGGAAACACAGAGAGAAAAATGTTCCAGCCGACCCTGATCACAGGCAACGTCATGTCTGTCACGTATCCAGGGCTACGAAGCTTGCTTTCTCCAAGAGCAATAAACAAGCCCTTGCAGAAGGCTGGTATAAACAATAGTTAAAATTTTCTCTGTGGTTTCTATGCAACATGAAGGAATTACAGTATTAGTTTACTTAGGTGGGACAGCGGCAATAAGCTTCTTAACAAAACTACTTTTGTGCCGCCAGAAAGAGGCCCTCCTATTCCCTTACTTTGACCCTTTGGAAAAGCCTGTGGTAGCAGCCTTCTCCATCCCCACCTTGGCAATCCTGGTTTCCGAAAGTTGTCCCCTAGATCAGTGGTCGCTAACCTTTCGGACCTCATGGACCACCAGTGGTCCAGGGGCCCCCGGTTGGCGACCGCTGCACTAGACTATATGCTCCATGTGGATACAATCCCTGCCCTTTGCAGCTTTTCCCCTACCACCCGTCCAAGTCATCTTCTGTCACCACATACTAGTATTTGGCCCCTTTACTCTTACCACCTCCCCACCCCTTTTCCTGGTAATCACCATGCTGTTGTCTGTCTGCTATGAGTTTCAGTTTTATGTCCCACATTTGAGTGAAATCATATGGTTCTTAGCTTTTTCTGACTTATTTCACTTAGCATAATATTCTCAAGGTCCATCATGTTGTCACCAATGGAAGTGTTTCACCTTTTCTTATGGCTCAGTAGTATCCCACAGCATAGATGGACCACATCTTCTTTATCCAAACATCTATGAAGGACACTTGGCCACTGTGCATAATGCTGCAATGAACATAGCGGTGCATATACCAAGAATACCTTGCCGAGACCGGCTTGGCTCAGTGGATAGAGCGTCGGCCTGCGGACTGAAAGGTCCCAGGTTTGATTCCGGCCAAGGGCATGTACCTTGGTTGCGGGCACATCCCCAGTGGGGAGTGTGCAGGAGGCAGCTGGTCAATGTTTCTAACTCTCTAGCTCTCTCCTTTCCTCTCTATAAAAAAAAAAACTCAATAAAATATATTTTTAAAAAAAGAATGCCTACCAAGTTATAATAATTCCTTACAAATCCTGCATCTGAAATATAGGCCTTAAGTGTTATGATGATAAAAATGCCACTGGCTTTGCATCTATTCTTTCCAAAAATGAAAAACATAGTTTTTTAAAAATATATTTTCATTGATTTCAGAAAAGGAGAGAGAGAGATATAAACATCAATGATGAGAATCACTAACCAACGAGCTGCCTCCTGCACACCCTGCCACTAGGGATGGAGCCAGCAACCCAGGCATGTGCCCTGCCTGGGAATTGAACCATGACCTGGTTCACAGATCGATGCTCAACCACTGAACCACACTGGCTGGGCCCGTTTTTCTTTTATAAACTATGTTTTATATTGAAAGAAAATCCTTCTTTTATGGTTCCATTGTTGAAACATGGATACATTATGTACATACCACTTCTGAAGAAACAATCTGTACAAAATTTGAGTTTATGGGATAAATATCACACACACACAAAATTAAATTCTAACAAAGTACTTATTTTCAACAATCCACACAACATGAATCATCAAACAAGGCAACCCAAGCTCAAAATACAAGCTCTTAAAGGACACTGTAAGAATATAAAGATTTGAGAATTATGGAAGGTAGGTAGCAAGTCAAAAGTTTGCAAGTGAGGCAAGCCTGCCTAACAAGTCTGCTCATCTGTTTCTTCTGTCTGCAGCTCACACTTTGGAAATTCACACTTGGCTCCTTGTCAGTCACTTCCCTCCAGACCTTCCCAGGACAGCAGAGCAGACTGGTCCAGGAACTCCTTCAAGCCTTTCACAGTAACCCATCTACAAACTAATGCTACTATTAAAATTAGAGATCTTCTCCAGTAAATGTTATAAATGATACCATTCCCAAAACCTTCTTACCAGCTACATAATGTAGCTCAACCTGAGTACAACCATTTCCAGATAGGAAGACGGCCAGGAGTGATTGCAGAAGCCAACAGGCCTGGGCTCCCTCGTTCTACCCAGCAAGGTATGTATTCCCATACTTCTTCCTCAGCACCGCCTGACCTGGTCTGAAGACAAAAGGAGGCGAAGGCTGCGCTCCTGGAGCAACTCCAAGGCAGTGTGAGGCAGCAGTTCAATGCCGGCACCTTCAGGAGTGCTAGTGAGAAGGAAGGTGTGTTGTCAGGGGGCTGGAGGAGCAGAATGGAGGGAGGGGTGATGCTGGTGCTAGTGCGAATACTAAGAGCCAATTGGGCAACTTTCTTCGCTGAGGAATGGCCAGGGTGGATTTCTGCACACGCAAAAAAACACACAAAACAGCCCGAGCTGGTTTGGCTCAGTGGATAGAGTGTCAGCCTGCGGACTAACGGGTCCCAGACTCGATTCCCGGGGTTGCAGGCTGGATCCCCGGTAAGGGGCGTGCCGGAGGCAGCCAATCAACGATTCCCTCTCATCATTGATGTTTCTACTTCTCTCCTGTCCTATCTGAAATCAATTTAAAAAAGTATTAAAAAAACACACAAAATAAAAACCATAGGATAAGTCAGAATGATGGCATTAAGCTTTTTTACTACCTTGTTTCTGCACGCTCAAATGCTTTTTATTCAATTTTAGGTGGAGAGCTTCCAGTCAAGGGGGCCTACTCACATGTCGGAACACATACAACATGGCATCATCACACTGTGCCATGTATGTTCATGAAGAAGAAATACTCTGCGAACGAAACAGGCTTCAAACATCACATTTGCAATATCTGTTTTTGAAACGGGCTATTGCCCAACTCTCCCGAATCTTGAAATCGGTAACAGTAACCTAGGAGCCCTGACACAGGCCTAGCCCCTGGGCAGCTTCGAAAAAGCAACACGACCAATAGGAAGAGAGCTCCCACCGAAAAACCACGTGCCTCTCAGGAGGAAGTCCCTTCTTCACCATCTCATTTCCCCACAGTTCACTTTCAGGGTCAGGGCGACAATGTAAATATTTCTAAACACCAGGGCGGACACCCTGCATTTACTTGCGTCACTCGTGGAAGAGCTGGGATCCCGTCCTCGGGGACCCACACGTGAAAACAGTGTCCCCTTTAATAGGAACACACAGAGTCCGGAGCCAAACAACGGGGCCATTCAACGGCCCACGGCCCAGCGGACGCGAGGAGGCCGAGATCCGCGAGCGCCAGGGCCTGCAGGTGGGGGCAAGGGCGAGCCTGCATTTCGGGGCATCTCGGAACCATCCACTCCCACCTGATCCCGAGTGGGTGGGTGGGTGATGGATGGGAAGGAGGATGCCGGCCAGTCCCTCCGCCGGGAGTCAGGAGCAGGCCTCGGGCGGCAGGTCCTCCAACTCGCCCCGCATCCATCCCCGCGCCGGCCCCGGTCCCGGGCTGAGAACCGGTGCCCAGGCCGGAACCCGCCGCCCCGCCCGGCATCGCGCATCTCTCCGCG
>NW_006286241.1:1522928-1526646 GCF_000327345.1 Myotis davidii
CCCTCTCATCCTCTGTCCACCTTCCACTCCTTGATTTTTCTGATCACATATCACCATCTGACACATTATATATTTGTCTTTTTTAAATGTCTCCTCCCAAACTTCCCACCACTGAAATGTGAGATCCACAAGGGCCAGTTTTGTTGCTACTGTTTCCTCAGCCCCCCAGAACAGTTCCTGGCCCACAGGAGGCCTCAATAAGTGTTAGTTCGATGGATGGATGGATGGATGGATGGATGGATGTCCCTGGCTCCTGCTTTTCAAACTGGAGGGCACGGAGGTACGTACTCCAGCGTCGGACTACAACTCCCGGCATGCAACGCTCTGAGCTGAAAGGATCTATGCTGGTACCTGAGTGTCTGCCCTGTGTAGGTTTCGGTCTCTGAAAACATTCAATTTTAAATTATTTTTTAATTCATGGGTTTGCATTTATGGCACGCCCGACCCCCCGAGTCTCTCAGTGCCTCATGCCAGAGCAACTGTGGCCTTGAACCATTGCCTGGCTCCTGCCCGTAGGCGGCAGGCACTGAAGCGGGTTGCACAGTGAAGGGAAAAAAATTATTTTTTAATGACTTGTTTTTATTAAGGGATGAGATTGTGTGCAAAACAAAAAGGGTGGAACTTCATAATATAAATGGGTTGGGATGGGAACGTATAGGTTTCGAATTGGAAAGTAGAGGGCTAGGGGTAAGAACAGATGGGGACAGGGATGGAATAGGGCCAACTCAAAAGTAAAGCAATAAGGTAGAGAATGTTAGACCCGAAAATCTGGGGATCAAGTAGAGCCCTAGCCCTTCTCATTTTACACTTTAGTAACACAGGCTCAGAGAGGAGGAGTGTATTACCGATGTCAGATAGTATATGCCAGATACTATGATGCACTTAGCTCTTTTAATTCCCACAACCATCCGAGGTAGGTGGTACTATCTTATCCTTATTTTACAGGATTTGAAAGTTAACTTGTTCTAACTAAGGGCTTAATTGCTATCTAAGCAGCCTGAGTCCACAGCCCAGCCCTTTTTTGTATATTCCACTCCTATTAGTGTTTCAGGTGTCGCTAGATTCCAGAGTATATATCTCCTGCGGAATATCTTGCACCTGCAACACAAATTAACTATGACATACGATTCTGAAATAAAGTTGCTTGGCCCAGCAGGCATGGCTCAGTGGTTGAGCATCGACATGTGAACCAAGAGGTAAGGGTTCGGTTCCTGGTTAGGGCACATGCCTGGGTTGCGAGCTCTATGATCCTCAGTGTGGGGGCGTGCAGGAGCCACCTAATCAATGATTCTCTCTCATCATTTATGTTTCTATCTCCCTCTGTCTCTCTCCCTCTCTGAAATCAAGAAAGAGATATTTTAAATAAAGTTGTATCGGGGAAAAGGTGTGCATAGAATCACATTAAATGTAGTGTCTCCCAAATAAAAAAAATTATGTGTGTGTGTGTGTGTATGTGTGTGTCCCAAGCCATATGTATGCAATCATGTTCTCTAATGGCTCCCAGAGCATATTTTATAATTTTTATTCAAAGATTCATTAAGTCAGAATCAGTAAACACGGAGAACCTACAATAAGTTAAGGTAGTGCTAGGCACTGAGGACATAAGGAGGAATAAAGATACAATTGCAGCCCTTCAGGATGCATGTTATTTGGTCTACCGACAAGTAAACAGATGAATTATACTACTGCATGATAAATTTTGGTGTTAATCTTGTTTTTACCACAAGATTACAAGCCCCTTTGTAAACCAGAACGCTTTATTTTATTTTGTTTTATTTTATTTTATTATTTTATTTTATTTATTTTATTTAATTATTTAATTATTTATTTTATTATTTTATTTAATTTTATTATTTATTTTATTTTATTATTATTTTATTTTACTCAAGAGCAGGAGACAGCGTTGGTCATGCAGTTGGCGCTCAATAAGCACCTGTTACTGCTCATTTCTGTTCAATGAAAAAGTCACTTACAGAGTGCCTGCACCTGTTATGCACCCCCAGGTGCCTATTGGTTGTTGCAGTCCTTATAGGAAGATTTGGTCTAAAACAATGGTTCTCAACCTTGGCTGCACATTAGAATCACCTGGGAATCTTTTTAAAATCCTGAGTTCTGGGCCTCGTCCTCATAACAAAGAAACAGAGTTTCCGGAGGACGAGGCCCAGAAATCAGGATTTAAAAAAAACGATTCCCAGGTGATTCTAAGGTGCAGCCAAGGTTGAGAACCACTGGCTAATGTTTCTAGCAGAACAAATGGAGATAAAGGATGGTGGGTAAGAAGTACAGTGGCCTGGCCCGCGTGGCTCCGTGGCTGAGCGTCAACCTATGAACCCTATGGGAATGAGGTTCGAGAGGAGGAGAGCTGGGCAAAGGTGTGGAGTCCCAGCTGCCTGTCCCGTGGGAGGGGGGTCATGGTACCTCAAACCATGAAATAACACTGGAGAAACACAGCACCACACTGGTCCCATGAGAAACGATTTGGTTGAAATTACATTCTATTCAGGAGCACACTCGCTGTTCCAGAAACATAAAAGGTGACCCGCGGGTCACTCAGGGGTCCCACTCCCAGCGCCTCAGAATCCGCGGCCACCTTCCGGGCCCTCAGCTCCCCGCCACCCCCTCCCCCGGGTACCAGCGCCCCACCGCCCCTACCGGACGTTTCCGGTGCCTCCAGGCGCGAGATGAGGGGGCGCTGTTGGGACTTGGCTGCCATGAAGTCGCAGTAACTTCACGTCTCTGAGCCCCCAGGAATCCGGAGACTCTGCTTTTGCCCAAGAGGAGAGGAGCAAAAATTCAAAAATTGCCACAGAGATTGGGGATGGGGGCGGGGAATTCACACAGCGGTTCTCAACCTGCTGGCCCTTTAAATACAGTTCCTCAGGTGGTGACCCAACCATAACATTATTTTCGTTGCGACTTCATCACTGTGATGTTGCTGCTGTTATGAATCGTCATGTAAATATCTAACATGCAGGATGGTCTTCGGCGACCCCTGTGAAAGGGTCCTTTGACTGCCAAAGGGGGTCGCGACCCACAGGTTGAGAACCGCTGCACTAAGCTAATTAGGTCGCCAGTGGTTGAAGGGCGTGTATTAAAATACCCTAGAAAGGTTTTCACCGCAGGTTAAAATTCGGGGGGTTAACCAGAAAGAAGCACGCCCTGCGAGTGTTCTGTTCCATGGAGGTTTTGCTCTGACAATAATTCCTGCTCTCCCACGTTCACAGCGTAAGAACACCAGCGAGCAGCCAAACCATCACGGAGGTGGCCATGGGGGGGGACCCAGGCATCTCACTGGGGAGGTGGGGGAGGGGGGCAAATAATAAGAGAGGCCATTGCAGAGGTCAGTGAAGTCATGAGAAAGGGAAAAGGGGGCATTCTATTCTCACACGTGTGTGAGCCTTTGTTTTCTTCTCTATGAAAAGGTGAGAAAAACGCATCTCTTGGGGTGGGGCAAAAGCTGTGGTACAGACATGTGGTGGAATATTACTCGGCCATGAAAAAGGGAATCTTACCGTTTACAACAGTGGGGATGGACCTGGAGCAAGCATGTCAAACTCAAAGGCTGAGCGGGCCAGGTAAACAAGCTGTGAGTGGCTGTGGCCCCCAAAACACAACAGCTTCCCTTTTCATAGAAACGTGGGTTTATTTCGATAGAGACTGTTAACTTACCAGACACGGAATAACAGCACAAACTAATGAGCCTAACGCAAATAAAACT
>NW_006286242.1:0-393 GCF_000327345.1 Myotis davidii
GTCAGAGTGACCAGTCATTCCCAGTCTTTCTGTGTTAGGGCCAGTTTGCATATTAGCCTTTTACTCTATAGGATAGAGGCCTGGTGCATAGGTGGAGGCCAGCTGGTTTGCCCTGAAGTGTGTCCCACAACAGGGTGGGGGTCCCACTTGGGTGCCTGGCCAGCCCAGGTGAGGGGATGATTGCTGTTTCTAGCTGGTCACAACCCCTTCAGGGTGGGGGTCCCCGCTGGGGTGCCTGGCTAGTCTAGGTGAGGGTCTGAAGGCCGTTTTCAGGCTGGTGGGTGACTGAAGCTCCCAACCTCTTTTTTTATATATATTTTTAATTATGGGATTTATTTACCTTCTATGGCTGTCACTGGAACTGAGAGCCCGCTTCAGCTCTGAGGCTCAGCG
>NW_006286242.1:8522-17407 GCF_000327345.1 Myotis davidii
AGTCTCTATCTCTCTTTGTTTTTCTCAGCAGTCCTCCAGGCCTCCCTGCCTCCCTGTGTCCCTCTTCCTCTTTCTGGGCTGGAGGGAGCAGGGCCAGTGGGGGCCACTCCACCCTCTGCCAGCCTTCCCTTCCATCCAAGCCTCTTCAGGCCCAGTCTGTTCTGTTTCCTCATTCTGAGAGAGGCTCCAAGAGCAAGCTGGGAGGGAGGGAAAGAAAGGGAGAAAAGGCTGCGAGCTGGTGGGTGCTGTGTGTGTCTGTGCCTGTGTGCAGTTGTGAGTGTGAGTGCCGACCCCACCTCCCCCATCCCCATCTCCGCTGCCACAAGTCCCCACCCACCAGAGCCTGCTGTGCATGCAGCCTGGGCATTAGGTCGAGTTTCCGGTCGTTGTGGATGTGACAGATCAAGGGTTTTTATATATTAGGATAACAACTACTACATTCATACTATTTATAATAAATACATCAATCATAACAACCTCCTTATCTCACATATGAAATAAGATACCACTAACCACCACATTTATCCTAGTTATTATATTATCTTTAGAAGGACTCCCCCCATTAACAGCATTTTTACCAAAATGAATATTCAAGAAATAACAAAAAATAATACTATTCTACTATCAACACTTATAGCCATCACATCCCTACTTAACTTACATTTTTACATATGACTTACATATGCCAAATCACTCACAATATTCCCGACAATAAATAACATAAAAATCAAATGACAATTTGAAAGTATAAAACAAATAACACATTTATCATCTCTGATTGTAACCTCCAACCCTGACTCTTCCACTAGCACCAGCCATAGTAATTCTAGACTAGGAGTTTAAGTTAATCCAGACCAGGAACCTTCAAAGCTTCAAGCAAATATTATTTGTTTAACTCCTGAAAAAAGGACTGCAAGATTTTATCTCACATCAAATGAATACAAGTCATTTACTTTAATTAAGCTAAGCCCTTCCTAGACTGATGGGCTTCAAACCCATGAAATGTTAGTTAACAGCTAAACACCTTAGTCAACTGGCTTCACTCTACTTCTCCTACAGTGAGGAAAAAAAGGCGAGAGGAGCCAGGCAGGATTGAAGCTGCTTCTTCAAATTTGCAATTCAATATGTGTTACACCACAGAATTTGGTAAAAAGAGGAGTTCAACCTCTGTCTTTAGATTTACAATCTAATGCTTGCTCAGCCATTTTACCTATGTTCATAAATTGTTGATTATTTTCAATTAATCATAAGGATATCAACACTTTATATCTTTTATTTGGGGCCTGAGCAGGCATAGTAGGTACTGCCTTAAGTCTGTTAATCTATGCTGAATTGAGTCAACCTGGAGTTTTATTAGGAGATGATCAAATTTACAATGTAATTGTTACTGCCCATGCCTTCATAATAATTTTTTTCATAGTAATACCTATTATAATTGGTGGTTTCATAACTGATAGTGCCCTTAATGATTGGTGCACCTGATATAGCCTTTCCTCAAATAAATAATATAAGCTCCTGACTCCTCCTCCCATTATTCCTTTTACTTCTAGCTTCTTCAGTAGTAGAAGCTGGGGCAGGAACCAGTGAGGAGCCTCACAGCAGAACCTGAGTTCTGTCAGGTGCCTGCCAACTCAGACACTGTTCACCCTGTTGCCGTTTTCCACTGCTCGCCCTACTGCCCCTTCTCACTCCCCCACTACCCCCTACACACACCTCTCTCTTCCTCCCACCCCGCCAAGGGAAGTGCCTGCTACCTCTGACTTTCTTCCCTCTTCTGCCCTGAGCTGTGAGCTCCCAGCTGCAGGGCTGTGTCTGCAGGCCAACTGCATTTTCATCCCTTCTCCTCTCCTCATTCATTCCTGGATGCTCACCTATATGTGTTTCAGTGAGTGGGTCTCTCAGGCATGGGTCTGTGTTGGGCAGGGATTTCTTTGTTGAATCATAGATAGTTAACTTGTTGAAATGTCCAGGGGAGAGGAAAAATTGCACCCTTATGCCACATTCCTCTGACTTCGGTCCTGGTCTTCTTTTCTCAAGGTGCCTCATAGAAGGCTTTGCACATACTAGGTGCTCAATAAGTATTTGTGAATGTCTTTACTGAGTCTTGGATAATCTCATCCTTTCCTTTGCCCTCTATACCACTTCCCCTCTCACTTTTCGGTGTTCTTGCTGAGAGAAAGCTGTGTGCAGATTTGCAGCTCATTTTACACTGATAATGTCTGGGAGACTATGTTGTTGGAACAAGCCTCCAAATCCCATCTCTGAATGTGATACTTCTGAGAAGTGTCTCTAGGGCGCTTCTAACAAGGACTCAAAAGCTATCCAGACTGTGTGTGTGGCACAATCAGAGAGTCTCACTCTTCTGTGACTGGTCTCCCCTTTAACACCCTTCCTTACTTGGCCTGTTAGCCTCCTGAGACAGAGGAATGAGTTGGGCAAGCAATGCTGGCTGGCTGGACAACTGCTTTGCACAAAGTGAAAAAAGATGCCCTTTTGCAAGAATGAAGACAAGAGGCCTCCCTGAGACCAGGGTTTGGGCCCCTTGTGGGTGACCCATAGGCCATTCCCACACAGCTCTGAGAGTTTGAGCCTTGCCTGGCCCTGCCTGCCTGGAGGGCTTAGTGATCCCAGCATGGACTGTCTGAGTAGCAAGATCCTGCTTCCCCGAGAGGGGTGGTGTCAGTAGGCCAGACAACGGAGGAAAGCAGAAGGGTTTTAGCTCCGGGGAAGCAGACAAAGGGGCTATGTTGTGGGGAAGAGAGAGAAATAAGTCCAAAGGATGATAATTCCAGCAGGATCATACCAAAAGTCTCAAGACATTTTTTAAAAAGTTTCTAATTTGAACCAAATATTTGTTCTCTTGCTAACCATGCCCAGGTAGTCATGCCTCATTTCAAGTCTTAGCAGCAGCTGGCCAGGACACCTTTTTATTTTAAAATGTAAAACTTTTAATTACGGTAGGAATTATATTTTTTTGCAACTATACAAACTTACGAAGAAAACTCTTTAGATATCAACTTTAAAATGTGCAAAGGGGACTAGTTTTCCACAAATCTCCTAGGGTGTAGGTGAGCCAGAGATTGGAAGACAAGGGCTGCTTTACAGAATTCAGGGTTCCTGGATCTGAGGTACCAAAGAATGCAAAGCCATCATTGCCACAATATCTTATAAAGAAAAACTCCCAGCAGTTTATATCAAATTAAAATCTAGCTTTGCATAGTCTTCAACTTACACATTATATGTCTCTTCTAAAAAAAGATAAACCCCTCTCTTCTGCTATTTCCCCCATCTTTTTTTTTATCTTTTTCTGCTGCTTGGGATTCAGGCGATCTGGCCTGGGAGAGAGGACATTAGCTGGGCTCTGCTTAATTTAACAGTGAATATATATCATTGTAATATATACATATATATGTCACTGACTATAACATATGCCTATTTATGAACAGAGGCAAGTGTTTGGCTGGCCCCTTTAGAAATATATATTATGTACCTAATTGCAAAGACCATATATACATTTGTACTTAGGCAAAATAAGTGAATTAAAAGAAAAATTAAAATAATTTTATAATTACAAAACAGAGAAATATTTATTATAAACTTGATTTACCTGAAAGTAATTGTGGCAGATTTTTTTTCTGCTTTTTTAGGAAATTGGTGGTCAGCACATGATTCCCTGCCTAGGCCTTGCTGTGTTTTCAATAAAGTGGAAAGTGGTTTGTAAAAAGGAATCTGGCGATTCTGGTTTCCTCTTGGCCCCCCCACCTCATTCCTGAGCTCCTATTAAAGGGAGGAGGGACAGGGAGGGACAGGGCACGAGGGCATGAGATTGAGGCCTCCTGTGGGCCCTTCTACAGTGCTGGTTTTGTTACATGAGAGCTGCAACAGCTGCCAGAGGGATTTGTCCCCACCCACCGTGGGCATGTGACACAGATTTAGTCTAGACTGTGCTCTGATCTATCCCTGGGCATTTACAAGGCTGGCAAGTGGAGTCACAACCAGATGAATAAATACCCTGTAAACATAGGGTTGTGGGAGGCAAATCTTTGTCCCTGCATTGCAAGTGCATTAAAGCCTCAGGGATCCGAAAATCCCACACAGTGCTCATTTTCAACATTTTGAATTATCATCCTTTTAATATACTGACTGGATGGCAGCCAAGTTCTTTTGTACTCATCACCTTTCAATATATTCATCTGCTAACAATACTCAGTAAGGGATGGCCTTAGGCTCACATCAGGAAGAGAATGAAGGGAGAAAAACCAGAAATCATACCATATCCCGAGTGGGATACATGCTGATGAAATTTTAGTACAAAAGCCTCAGAGAATAGAATTCTGTGCTCCATAAAATAAACAACAAAATCCACAGAACATTGGTTTACTTGTCTCTATCATGGAAATCCTTAACCCCTTAGGGATGAAGCCTGTAATAATTTCATACCTTAGAGATGAATTAGAAAGAACTTTGTAAGGTGCTAAGATTTTAGATGTAGTAAAATATTACTGTTAAAGTCAACCTTGCACAGAACTTTCAAATATTCTGAGTTATTGTGACTACTTGACCTTAAAAGTGGGTAACAGCCCCTCTGTAGTCAAATTATCTCCTAAATCCCAACTATTCACCCTTTCCCTGGATTCAACCTCCCAAGAAAGTGTGTGTGTGTGTGTGTGTGTGTGTGTGTGGGTCTTTGTGTCGAACCACCTCCTACACCAGTGATGGCGAACCTTTTGAGCTCGGCGGGTCAGCATTTTGAAAAACCCTAACTTAACTCTGGTGCTGTGTCACATATAGAAAGTTTTTGATATTTGCAACCATAGTAAAACAAAGACTTATATTTTTGATATTTATTTTATATATTTAAATGCCATTTAACAAAGAAAAATCAACCAAAAAAATGAGTTCGCGTGTCACCTCTGACACGTGTGTCATAGGTTCGCCATCACTGTCCTACACTAATATATCTTTTCTTTTCTTTTTCTAGAAGGGTCCTGATCTCTATGAAGTCTCAGGCTGGGGGAGAACATTCTTGGCCACCACCACTTGCCAGGATTTTTGCATATTTTATGTAGTTTGTTCTCCGGCCTTCTCCTCATGGGTTAAGATGGCTTCCCAGGTACCATATTGCTTCCTTGGAGAACAGTGACAAAGCCCCATGGGTCACTGTAGATTGGATTGAATAGTTTCATCCCATGGGGTGTTGCCTGGGTTATAGGAGTTTGCACCTATTGTATTATAAACAGGCCTCAAACCACCAGGAGATGGAACATCAAACCTTAAGAGGAATTTTGGTTTGGCGGCTCAGTCACTCTGCATAATGGCTCGATGAGGTTTCAAAGTGCTGTCACTGAAATTTCTCAGAAAACAGAACCCACAAATCATGTTGAATTCTCATATCTGAGATATTTGTCCCAAACTGGACATAAACCTGATGTGTTGGCCAAGTTTTTCTGTAAAACCACAATGTTTCATGGGAGGGGGAGAGAAGTTCCTTTTGTGACTGGAGCAAAGGCTTAATAGTATGTTTTGTAATAAAGGTCAAAGGTCTGGGATAGATGTTGGTGAAATTTACTAAGGGTCTTTGCTCTGCTTGAACCTAGAACTAGCTGAGATCTCGGATCTCAAAAAAACAAAACAGAACACAAAAAACTTCTGCCCAGGTATTATGTGTCATTTAGAAACTAGTCTTCATACTCCGAGGCCTCTTCAGCATGGCTGTTGCTTGAAAATGCTCTAAAAACCACAGGGAACATTTTCCCAATGAATCACAATCTGTCTGGGAAGTAAGAGAAATCAGTCAAATACGCCTCAATTATTTTCCTTGGACCATTTGGACAATTGAGATAACAATGCACAGTGGCAACAGTCCACGTTTGTTCAGACTTAAAGACAACTTTGTTATTTGAATGTGTGATTGAGGCAGGAAGCGAATGTCTGCAAAGGTAAATGCAAAGGGGAATGATTTTAGCAAATAGACCAGGCCTACATTTTCTAAGTGGTTTTTCCAAGATTCTCTGATCCCATGTCCAGATTCTAGTGTATGAGAAAAAGCCCAAGTTCCTTTGCCAAATAGTTCCTGGTTGTTCTCCCGGTGCCAAAGGCAGAAGTTATTTAGCCCAGGAATACCTTTCAGACCGAAATCAAAACAGCCCAGGGCACAAAATTGTAAATAAACACTGGGATTCACACGCAGGCTCCCACCAAAGCTATTGTGGCCTGTGGAATTCATGTTCCTCACACTTCATCAAAGCCAGACCAACAGTAGCTGCCACTCAGACCAAGTATTGTTTTGACAGAGCCTGCCGCAGTCAGGTTTCATTTGGCCCAACTCAAGAAACCCAAACAACTGTTTCTGCACTTAGACTTTCCTGTGTATGGAAAGTTACTGTCTTCCAACTAAAGAGAAATCAGAGCACATAACCCCAGTAGTGATGGTTTGGGGCAGCAACTGGACTGACATTTCAATTTATGTGATGACAGAAGGAATTGTCAAGCATGTTCAGAAGATGCGCAGTTTCATGGAGAGGTGTCCTTAAGCTCAGGCATATGAAGTTTTCCAGCATTTTTTAAAATACTGTATGTAGCAACAAACACTAAAGACCAGTGCACACAGATTTTTCTCTGTGTGCCAGATCAGGTCTATTTCATCACAACCCGCTTCCTGGCTGGGGTGTTCATTCAAAGAGGGATTGGAGTGGGTAAGAAAGAGTCCTGCAGGAGGTCTGAGAGGGGCCTAACAATCTACAGATCTTTCAAAGGACTTAAAATACTTACTAGCTTCATTCCATAAAGCAAAAGAAGGTACATTTTACAATAAGTACTAAAATAAGGCAAATATAAACTAAAGAAAGGAGAATTTGAAGGAGAAAAATTAACACACACAATGCATGCAGTGACTGCCTGGATGTCTATTAGGCTAAGGTCACAAGTTAGGCTCTGAAACTTCTAGGAAAATATAATCAGTGCCTAAGCCACAGTGTCCACAGGGTGGAAGCTGACTCAACAGCTCAGGACAAAGCACAACTCTGTGGGCAGGTAGACAGGGAGAAAGGAGTGCACAGCCCAGGAGCACACAGTCCTCATGTACCAAATGGGTCTCCGAGGAGGATGCTTGTCTCTGGGTTCTAAAACCATGTTCCATATCCGGGACGGCAGTTGGTATTGTCGGAATGCCCCCTAGCCAGCAGTCTGCCTCCATCCGGCAGGTGATGGCCTTGGACCTCACTTTTGTTCTGTTAACATAAAAAAAACCATTGAACCTGTAAAGAATTTTTGTGAGTTTATTTGAGCCAAACTGTCGACATATGCCGGGAAGCAGAACCTCAACGAATTGAGATATTGCTCTGGAGAATGGCGGGGTACATCTGTATTTATACATTGCAATCAAAGGAGGGACATAGGTGGGTTACATGAAATTCATTGGTGATAGATTAAGGAGGTGGGATAAAGCAAAAGTGGGGGGACCCTGGGACTGGATAAAAAGTAAAATGATGGACACAAACTTAGGTGGGTGCAGGATCAATTAACATGATAATGAAGGAATTTGTGGTATCTGTCCTGGTGCCCAGTACATCTGGTTGTGCCCCAGGGCCTCCAGAAAAATGAAGTTACAAGTTACCCAGACATTTCAAGGGTATGTTATCTTAGATGCAAAAAGACAGATAGGCTCAGTTAAGGTAAAGGTTGACCTTGTCAATAAAGATACTGGCCTAGGAAATAACTGCCCACCGTAACTGCTTTTAGTTAAAGCTTAATTTCAGACCATCCTTTGTGGTTACTTTAGGTCTCCGAGTTTGCAAAACTGCCATGGCCTCCCCTGAGCTTGTCAGGTCAGCATGTGGCCCCTTTTGTCCACAGTTCCAAGACCCACAGATGGGAGTGGCAACTGATTCCTCAGGCGCTGACCTTGGGTTCTGGCAAGCTGTTGGCTTGGTGTTTGTAAGACAGAGTAAAAGCCACAGGTTCTAGGAACCTGAAAGGATAGCAGAGGGAGCCGGGATAGTTTCTTGTGGAAATCCCAGCAGAAACTTTGGCTTTGACCTTGATCAGGCCCCAGCTGCAGGCAGAGGAATTAGTGGGAGAAATGGTCACAGAGCCTTGTGTTGGTCACAGACCTTGTGAAACACGGCTCAGATCACCTACTTCAAATAGGCCGGTGAATCATGCTGGATGCCTCCTGGGCAGCAGCTGGTGTCCTCTCAGCAGGGAAGCCAGCAGCAAGGGAGAGAGGCTTCTGTCCCTGGCCAGCTGGCCTTGGAACCTTCCTGTTGAGCTCACAAGGAAAATCCTCAGATTGATCATTAGCAGGGAAAGCGAGACATGTGGGACCTTAGACAACCAAGTGGCTTTCACGGTAGTCTTTTATCTATTGTTGGGGGAAGGAGTGAGCTGCTCACCAAAGAAGACACCCCCCATCCCCTTCATAACAAGCGCTCTAACATAGATATCCCTGTGCTGGAATATTCTGTCTGTGTCAACAGAGTTCTTCATCCCAGCACAGTGACTTTTGCTCAACAGAGGGACTTTTGCTACCCTATTCTAGGAATACGACATAATTCCACCCGTCCTGACAGAGTCATCCTCCTTGGAAGGTTGACAGTCACTATGGCTTCCAGGCTGTTGCCTGGAAACGTGAGTTGACATTTCTTTCTGGAACCCACTATGGGGCTCACTGACCTTCTTCCCACTACATTGAGAAGGAACCAAAAAATCTTACTCCACCTTTACTTGTAAATTTGTTCTTCCAAATTTCCCACTAAGAATTTCTGAACATCTTTAGGGAAGGTGAAAGACTTTAGAACACTTCACTGCTTCGGCTGGCACACACCTGAGCTGCGAAATGGATTGAGGCAAATCTGTTTTAAAAATAGTTTTCAGGTTTTATATAT
>NW_006286242.1:17446-22294 GCF_000327345.1 Myotis davidii
AGTGCAATCCAGGAGATACACGTTTTTATACATATATATATATATATATGTATGTATTTAAAAACAAAAATTTGAACTTCTATCTTTCTTGTACCACTTGGCAAGTTAAAAAAAATCTTTGGGGGACATTTTCAAATGGTTTACTGTGTCCCAATCAACATTTCCATGGATATTTGCAAGTGTCCTAATCTGACTAATTCCACGGTGTACAATGGGTACTGCAGGTAAAGTCACGCTTTCTGCCCTTGAGGAAGATAAACAGTCACATAATTGTGATCAGTGCTGTGCTAGACTCCAGCGTGGGCTGTGGAGGCCAGAGCACAGCACACCCCAGCTTGAGGACAGAGAGCACAGTGAGGGGAGGCTTTTAAATAATGAAAACTGGTCACAATCTCAAAGGACAAGCAAAATTTGGCATCTAAATACAGGGGAAACCATTTGAGACAGGTGGTTTGTGCTTCAAGTGGCAGTGAATAGATGGGGAAAAAAGCAAGGCCAGACTTTTTTTTTAATATTAGATAGATGGAGATTTGTTGTTCACTTATTTATACATTCATTGGTTGATTCTTGTATGTGCCCTGACCAGGATGGAGCCTACAACCTTGGCATACATGTCGACACTCTAACCAACTGTGCTACACAGTCAGAACTGCGAAGCCAGAACCTAAATGGCCTTGTATGCCAGGTTGAGGAACTGAGGCTTTATCCTGTGGCCATTGGGGATTTACAGTAAGTCACTCAAGGTCACCCAGCTTAAGAGGCAGAGTGGTCTTTGAGGCAATATAGGTATCCTGATATTTATAAAAACCCAGGCTCCGTAACGACCGACCGAAGGCTCGACCGAACACTGGATGTCAGTCCTGCAGCCACAGCGACCCAGCACTGACTGCCGAGGGAGCTGCAGATTAGGCCCGGAGAGAGGCCTGGAGAGAGAGGCAGGGTCTGATCTGCAGCCTCATTGGCAGCTGTTGATCAGCCGTTGCCTCTCTGTTTCTCTCCGGGCCTGGGGGCGGAGGGGGGGAGGGGGCTGCTGATAAGCCCCACTTCTCTGTTCAGGCCCGGAGATAGGTCCGAAGACACTGACTGGCATAGAAACTGACCAATCAGAACCAAATCTGGGTGGACTCTGAGGAACCAATGGCTGCCTAGGAGGCAGAGCTTTTGACGCTGACTGGCATAGAAACTGACCAGTCAGAACCAAATTGGCTGGCAGAGGAGGCTTTGGCTGTGAGATCAGGCCAGCAGGGGAGGGCAGTAGGGGCAACCAAGCCAGCAGGGGAGGGTAGTTGGAGGTGAGATCAAGCCAGCAGGGAAGGGCAGTTAGGGGTGATCAGGCAGGCAGAAGCAGTTGTGGGTGATCAGGCCAGCAGGGGAGGAAATTAGGAGCTATCAAGCAGGCAGGCAGAGGCAGTTAGGGGTGATCAGGCAAGCAGGCAGATGAGTGGATAGGAGCCAGCAGTACATAGGGATCAGACCTAAAACGGCAGTCAGACATCCCCCAAGGGGTCCCCGATTGGAGAGGGTGCAGGCTGGGCTGAGTAGCTTTGGCTGTGAGATCAGGCCAGCAGGGGAGGGCAGTAGGGGCAACCAAGCCAGCAGGGGAGGGTAGTTGGAGGTGAGATCAAGCCAGCAGGGAAGGGCAGTTAGGGGTGATCAGGCAGGCAGAAGCAGTTGTGGGTGATCAGGCCAGCAGGGGAGGAAATTAGGATCTATCAAGCAGGCAGGCAGAGGCAGTTAGGGGTGATCAGGCAGGCAGACAGGTGAGCAGTTAAGAGCCAGCAGTTCCAGATTGTGAAGGGGGATGTCCAACTGCCAATTTAGGCCCGATCCCACAGGGATCAGGTCTAAACTGGCAGTCGGACATGCCTCAAGGGGTTCCCGATTGGAAAGGGTGCAGGCTGGGCTGAGAGAACCCCCCTCCATGCATGAATTTCACACACCTGGCCACTAGTCCTGTATAATAAAAGGTTAATATGCAAATTGCCCTCTCAACCAGGAATTCAAATTGAGTTTCACCAGTGGCGGACTGACCTGCCCCTGATCAGCCCCCGCAACCCCCAACCACCCAGAGCCCCTCCCCTCAAGCAGCAACCTTACTCTGTATCCACCCAGGATCCCCTCTCCACCACCTCCTCAGCCCATCTGGCCCCACCCCCAATCGGTTCCCCCACTTTGATCGGGGCAGGGCTGGCCAGTCAACCTGCCACGTCCCCTGCCCCAGGCTGGCCCAGCCTGATAGGCCCTGATTGGGGAAGGCTGCTCGAACCCCATCTGTGCACAAATTCGTGCACTGGGCCTCTACTTTTCATATATGCTCTTTGCTTTGATTCTGTGAATGATCATGAGGGCTATTTTCATGGGAGGAAACTGATCTTGAGACATATTAAGTGATTTTTACTGAACCCAGTGTTCCTTTTTCTATCATTACGTGGGGGCTCATAAGAACAAATTTGTAAACAACAAAACACATCAAAGCAGAGTACTTTGAGTACTTTGGGAGAACAAAAATCTGAAGCATTCATGTCTACAGCACAGTAGATGCTCACAGGCTGCTTAGGAAGAGCCATGAACTGTCTTTTAGCTTTGACATCCTAAGGCCAAGGTTAAGAAATTCTGAGCCCCCAGAAAACCAGCCATCAGTATGAGAAGCTCAGCCAGGTGGAATTGTGGGGCCACCAGGGGGAGCCGCTGAGCCCAGGACACAGCGACAGAGCCCAGGGAGCACCTGATCCCCACAGTGGAGCTTGTGTTTGCCATCTTGTGAGATGCCTCCCAGGTAACATTGGGAGTAAGGAGAGGGGGATGCAGCAGGAAGCTGAATACTGCATCAGCAAGTTGGGGACATGAGCACCCCAAATATAGGGAAAAGTGCAATGTGAATCACTTATACCCCAAACCTGATGAGCTCTAGGGGCAGTGGGTTACATGTGTAACTCAGATACAATGCAGAGTTAACTGTATTATCACTTCCTTTACAGCACCCACACATATAAATAAGCTGGAGACATTCGGATGGTGGGTGGAAAAGAGCATCATAGAAACTCTCAGGGGGAGATGTAAGGTATCATAGGAGTTGAAGCCTCTCCAAATAAAAACAATTGAGATATGAGGGGCCCTACATTTATTTTTCAAAGTGTTATTAAGTTATCCAGTAACTTAGTACCCGAAATTGATGTGTTCTATTTAACTTCTTCCTATTCTTCCCATGTTCCCAGTTAGAAGTTTCTGTGAAAACTTCTCAAAGCCTTCAAATTGAGAGGGTTTTTTTAGAACTTCCCTTGAATCGTGTTACACATAAAAAAAAAGACCATCCTAAGTCATACCCCGCTTCTTGCTTCCCTTTCAGAAAAAATCTCCTTCCCATCAACCAAGTCAGAAACATTAGCGTATTATGAGCATAACTTACATGCACAGTGCAGGGGCCCCATGCAGAGTCCAGGCCCCAGAAAGACCTTATGGGTGGGGACCATTTGGCAAGAAGGGCCTTTTCTGGGTGTGTCCTCCATCCACCCTGCAGACTTCATCTAGGTTTTCCATGTCACCAGTCAGGTACCCCCCATCACAACCCATCACCACCCATCATGCTCTCAGTCCTCTTGCCTCTGCGATGGAATGCTCTAGTGGCAGGAAAAATAACCTTAAGAAGAAAGAGAGCCATTAATGGTGAAGAGCTGGCAGGTGAGGGGTCCAAGGTGGACCCCAGCCTCTCCAAACATTAAACTAATGTGTGTGAGGGATTATAGAGAACAAAAGCTGAGATTGAAGCTGTGGCTTTTAACTGCCGAATTCTGTTCATCCTTTCTGCCCCCGGCCTCATCTGGCCTGTAGATTTTAGTAGCTGCTATCTTTCATTCCCTGAGGAGTAGAAGGCTGACATTTTCCCTCGTTACTGGGCTGCCTCTTAGGCTCCTAGACAAGGCTTGTGCAAACTCCAGGGCCTGTGGAAGCCGGGTGAATTTCAACTCTGGAAATCCTTGTTAGCAGAGCTGGTGGGATTAGCCATGTCATTTCAGATAGTCATGCTACAAGCTGTGAACATACATACTGCTTTAGATCTGTGGCTGATTTAATCTGCGGATGTGAAACCTGGAGGTACAGAGGGCTGACTGCATATTTATTGAAGAAAAAAAAAGCACATATAAGTGGGCTTGAAAAATTCAAACCAGTGTTATTCAAGGGTCAGCTGTAGTTGCTAAATTAAACTTTAGTTTGTATTGCCTTTCTTTGCTCTCAGCTCTGTTTAAAAACTCAAATACTTTTTTGAATTATTTGTTATGGTTTTTATTCCTTAAAGTCAATAGACCTTGACAAAAACACCTAAAATTCCATAAAATCTGAAAAAGCAATGTGCCCAGAAAGAACCTTCAATATTATCCATTTGGTTCTCTTTATTTTAAGACTAGAGGCCCAGTGCACAAATTCGTGCACCAATGGGGTCCATCAGCTTTGCCTGCAGAATCAGGCTGAAACCAGCTCTCCAACATCCCCTGAGGGGTCCTGGATTGCAAGAGTGCACAGGCCAGGCCGAGGGATCCCACTTGTGCACATTCATGGTGGGGACGGAGGCAAGAGGTTGGCCAGCCAGGGAGGGACTCCAGGAGGGCTCCAGAGCACATCAGGCACATCTCGCTCAGTCCCAATTGGCTGGACCCCAGCAGCAAGCTAACCTACCAGACTGAGCATCTGCCCCCTGGTGGTCAGTGCACATAATAGCAAGCAGTTGAGGGGCCTTAGTGTATCATTAGTATACTAGAGGCCCGGTGCACAAAAATTTGTGCACTCGGGGGGGAAGGAGGGGTCCCTCCGCCTGGCCTGTGCCCTCTCGCAATCTGGGACCCCTCGGGAGAT
>NW_006286242.1:23149-28601 GCF_000327345.1 Myotis davidii
GCTGAGGCTTCCGCTTCTGAAAGCAGGTATCTGGTTTGTTTCGGTTCTATGATCGAAACTCTGTATCAACTCCAGCTCTGAGATCCCAGCTCCTTGAAAGCTGGTTTCTGGGGGTTTTTTTGGCTTCTATTTGTAACTATGTTTCTTAAACTGTAGGCTGAGAGGCTGGCAAGGCAGGCGGGGAACGTTGCAGTCCTCCGTCACTGAAGCAAGCAAGCCTCATGTTAGTTTCAAGCTGCCTGGCTGCTGGCCGCCATCTTGGCTGACAGTTAATTTGCATATCGCCCCTGATTAGCCAATGGGAAGGGTAGAGGTCCTACACCAATTACCATGTTTCTCTTTTATTAGATAGGATTGTGCTTTGATTGGTTGAATGGATGACCGGACAACCGGACACATAGCATATTAGGCTTTTATTATATAGGATAAGGCCTGAGGACCAGAGATGGTAAGTGAAGTCCACAGGTGACAGCGCTGGATTCAGCCTGGACCCTTTGCTGTGGCATTCTTTCTAAGATGTCGCACGCTTGTCACTGAGAAAGTGTTGGTAAACACATGGGGCCAGGAGCTGTGAAGCTGTGCATTGAAATTTTTCTACACTGGAGAACAGAGCCCCCCAGTACTCTATATCCCAGGGGGACATCAATAATTGGAAATTGATGATCATGTCTAATTGTCCTGAACAGTGTTTTGTTTGTTTGTTTCATTTTGTTTTGTTTTGTTTTTAATGCCAGGCTGGTTTAGGGAAAATAAATTGTTTTTCTACTATTTTATATCTATTTTATGTAAGAAATAATGTGCTAATTACCTATAATCCTAGTCTGTTTATCCAAATAGTATCTATATTTTATATATTGCATCAACAAATATATATTGTTAATAAATACACTTCAGGGAAAGTAATAAAATTCTAGGTGAAAGTTAAGATTGTGTGTGTGTGTGTGTGTGTGTGTGTGTGGTATTTTTGTGTAATTTTTATTGTTGATTTAAATTTTTGCTGTTTTAACTTGGTCTTCCCTTTAATAGATGTAAGTAATAGCCCCAAATTGGGAACAAAAAAAAATGGATAAACATGCTGAGACATATTCATGAAAAAGAATACAACTCAGCAATAAAAAGAAAGGAAAAACATGGGTGGATCTTGCAATTATTGTGCTTCTCATGAAAGAGTAAAAATAGTATTGTTCCACTTACATGACTTTCTAAAAGAGAAAAACACTAATCTATGGTGAAAATAACAGAAAAGAGTTTCTTCTGGGGTGGAGTAGAGGCATGAACTGACTGGGCAGGGCCGCAATCTAAACCTCCAGAAAGAAGGTAAAGTTCTCTATGCTGCTAGGGATTTGGGTTGTAGGGCACGTGCACATCCCAAAACTCGGTGACACACATGGAAGATTTGTGCATTTCATCACGTGTAAATTTTTCATTAAAAAAACTGAAGACAAGTATTCTCGTTGATGGAATGCAGGCTGAACATTTAGGGGACAGTGTACTAATGAGTGTGATTTCCTTTGCAATGCAGCATAAAACTAAGGAAGGTTAGTGGGTGGATATGAAGATGAACAGATATGCCATAAAGCAAGTGCTATAAAATGCAATTGTAGAATCTAGGTGCTGGGTATCCATCGTAAGATTCTTTCAACTTTGCTATATGTTTGAACATTTTCATAATACAATGTTTGGGAGAAACCATATAGGAACAGAGCAGAGAAGAACTGTCACCCCTGTTTTCCTTTCAGAACCCCCTGGGCATTATGAAGAAGCAAAGACATGTGGCTCGGCACTGGGCTTCTTGTTGACCAGGTTGATACCCAAGACTATTTCTGTAGTAACAACAGAGAGAAAGGCTACTGGAAACAAAAGTCAACTTCCTGTTCCAGCTTTGGGGAAACAAAGCTAAAAAAAATAAACACCTGAAAAAAGGCAAGAAAAGCATAAATGAACCCCAAACCCCACACAGGATTAGCCCATGTTATCAGCAGAGGCAAAATGTTGAGGAAAGATAATGCCTGAGTCAGTGTTGGAGGCTAATCTTTCCAGGAATTACAGCCTCATTAACTCCTTTCAGCATTTCTCAGAAAGAATCCACAAATTTTGAACTCTAACCATTTGAATATTATTTCTTCTTATCATTAAGAAAAAAATACACATGATTTACCCATACCCAGTGATGTAATGCTGACTGGTATTTGGATCTTGCCACTTACTGGCAACTTTCCTTTTTTACCCACCTCAAGTCAGTCCCTCTCCATGCCAAGGGCTGACACACTATTTTCTACCCTATTCCCACCGACAATGACCCCCTTCCCCCTCTTTCCTTTATTTGCTTTTTAAAGGGATTCTAGGGAAGGAAGGGTCACCAGGAAGCACCCGCCTTCTCCTGTCTGGGCTCCCAGCTCCCGGGAAACAGGGCTGTTTCAGAGGCTCACCCTTGATGACAGTACCACAGGCAGGAAAGCAGAGGCTAGAGGATTCTCAGGGGCTGCAAAGCCTTTTCAAAGTAAATTTCCTGGACGACGCATGCACTTGGTTGATCTGTGGAGGAATGAGGTCAGGTGAGGCCACAGGAGAAGCAGAAACTACATTTTGTACATTCACTGTTTCCAGGGCACCCCCTCCAGGCAAGTTCCCTCAAGGGTTCTAGTTTGTAATTATGGGAATCACGCTTTTCAAATATCCACTTCAAGCCTTTGGAAATGTCTATAATCCCACAGCACACAGAGCAGAAAGACAATAGAATTCAGGCTGGGAAAACCTGGGTCCTACTCTCCATGCCTTTCTGTGGGTGTGAGACTGTAGGTGTGGGCGTGGCCTGTAGGAGTACCCGTCAGGGAGCCATAGACCCAGGGGAAAGATTGTTGTGAGGGGTCCAGAGCACCTGGCTTATTGTGAAAGTTTGGGGTTTGGGAAGAGGACGATGGTACAAAGAAGAGAAGACTGAAGACATTTCCTTATTCAAAAGCAGATATGCTGGGGGAAACCGCTGCTCAGGTATCCATCTCTGAGACTGTTTGACTGGCACTTTCCTCTTCCCAGCAGGTTGAGAGCTGAGATGAAGGGCAAGTGGGATTCTACCCATTCTCTAGAGCTTAGTAACAAATTGCCACAAACAGTGGCTTAAAACAACATAGTTTCTACCTCACAGTGTCTGTGGGCTAGGAGTCTGGACATGGCTTAGCTGGCCCTCTGCTCTGGGTCTCTCCCAGCTGAGAACCAGGTGTCCATAGGGGCTGTGATCTCATCTGGGCTCAGGGTCCTCTTCCAGGTTGTTGGTGAGGATCACTCTCAGCTTCTGGAGGTCACCCTCAGGGCGTAGCCATTGACTCCCCACAACATGGACATTTAAAGCCAGCAGGAGAATGGCTGCCTTCAAACTTCCCTTCGGTCTACTACAAAGGAGATTTATTTAATGTAACCAAATTTCCCATCACTTTGCCAATACAGTGTAACCTAGTTCAGGGTGTGGCTAGCCATCATATTCACATACCCCGCCTACAACCAGAGTAGGGGGCTATACAGGGTGGAAACACTTAGAGCAGGAATCTTGGTGCCATCTTAGGCTTCTTGAAATTTGATCCCACAACCCCAATGAGAGAAACAGGCTAAGAGCATCAGGCCTCCAGAGAGGGGAAAGGGCTGGGTTGCCCACAGTCAGCAAGAGGCCTTGATGCCTCCTGGGTTGGCTTCTAGGTTTCTGGGAAATACCATTAAAATGAGAAGGATTTTGGAAGGAGAGGTGGGTTAAAGCCGGAGTGGGCTCAGCCAGACTCATTCCCTGAGTTTCCTTTAGAATTATGAAAATTTTAGAGATTTTTTTAAAAATCTGTATATTGAAGAAATATCAGGGAAGGGGATTGCTGCTTTTTCTCTGAATAATGTTGGTCCAGATTTATCTCTGAGACACATGCCATTATCAGTCAGAGAGGAATCAAGAAACTGGAAGCATTCAGAAACTGCCAGCCAGCAGAGAAGTTGGCACAAGGACCACCTTCAAGGACCCCTCCTTCAAGGACCACTTTGGAAAGACTCCACATGTGGCTTCAGGGTCCTGTTTTACAGGTTGGTATCTCTACCTGGCAGTACAGACTCTCATTTGACTGAAATCCTTCTAGCTGAAGTTTCTTCTTTTAGTAACCTCACTGAAGGCAGAGAAAGCGATTCATAGACTCACAGATAAAAGAGAGAGACAGAAAAAGACAACAGAGGCAGAGAGACAGAAATTTGTAAATCATCCATTCCTCACTCTAAACGCTAAGAAATTCTTAGGTTTGGGGGTGGACATGTCCAAAGACCAAGATGCAAACCAGCTAGCTCTCCCAGTGCCAGGGAACAACTGAGGCAGGGGAGCAGAAATTAAGGGTAGTGGTGAGGCCTTCAGGCAAATGCTCAACCCCTCCAAACAATGGTGCATTCCAGCTCTTGTGACTTTGTGATCCTACCCTGTGCTGTTCAAAGTCTTTTTTTTTAAATTGACTTCAGAGAGGAAGGGAGGGGGAGAGAGAGAGAAACATCAATGATGAGAGAGAATCATTGATTGGCTACATCCTGCACACCCCCTACTGGGAATTGAGTGCACAACCCAGGCATGTGCCCTTGACCAGAATCAAACCTGGGACCCTTTGGTCTGTAGGCCGACACTCTATCCACTGAGCCAATTATTAATATCCTAATAACTGTCAGATGAATACAAGATGCATTGGAATGATCACTTAGTAGGTGATATAATGTCTAATCACTGGGGTATAACCTGAATCTAATATAATATTGTATACTAACTTTAATTGAAAAGCAAAAGATAAATAAATAAATAAATAAATAAATAGAATTTATTCTAGAAGCAGAGTTCCATTAAAAAAAAAAAACCCAGCTGGTGCAGCTCAATGGTTGAGCGTCAACCTATCCTATGAACCAGAAAGTCACAGTTCGATTCCCAGTCAGGGCAAATGCTGGGGTTGTGCACTTAATCCCCAGTGTGGGGCATGCAGAAGGCAGCTAATCAATGATTCTCTCTCATCATAGATGTGTCTATCTTTCTCTCCCTCTCCATTCCTCTCTGAAATCAATAAAAATATATTTTAAAAAATAAATAAGTAAAAAATAAAACAATAAGAAAACCTTAAGCTGAGTAATAAAGGGTCATAAGAGTAAAAAGACTGTCACAGAGTTCAAAATAAGCAGCAATGGCCTCCTCTGGGGTGCTGAGTCAGAGGATGACTTGATTACAAAATTTAGCATGGATTCAGTCCAAACTATTTTTTTCCCTTTACTGCCCTCCATTTCTCTCCTGACAGGTCTTCTGGATAAAAAAAGTAAAGGTGTTTTTTGAGCATATTTCTAAGAAGAGTTGCCAGTTGGGGGCTCAACCTAAACTGGTTTCTAATGAGCAACAAGAAAGAGCTGAGGGGTAGCTAATTCTTTAAAGCAATTTTGTTTACTTGATGCGGTATTTTAG
>NW_006286242.1:28639-41494 GCF_000327345.1 Myotis davidii
GATTCGGAAACACAGATTGTTACTTTTCCTTTCATTCATGACGTCTATGTAAGTAGAATCAAAATGCTTAATCATCCTCTACTTAATGGAAGCTGATCATGAATCGGCAATGTTGTTGACCTAACCTGAGGAACCTGAGAAGTCATTCAAAAAGTATTTATTGAACCTCTACTTAGAACAAGGCACACCCTGAACTTGTCTTCCTAGCATTTTAATTTATTGGTATAGAGAAACATAACAGGTAATTAAAATACAGTGTTTTGGTTATCTATTGCTGTGTAAAAAAAAAAATCCTAAAATTCTGTTTTGTTTTGTTTTAATATATTTTTATTGATTTCAGAGAGGATTGGAGAGGGAGAGATAGAAACATGATGAGAATCATTGTTCAGCTGCCTCCTGTATGCCCCCTTCTGGGGACTGAGCCCACAACCTGAACATATGCCGACCAGTAATCAAACCATAACCTCCTATTTCATAGGTTGACACTCAACCACTGAGCCAGGCCAGCTGGGCAAAAACTCTGTGTTTTAAAAAACAATGACTTTGTTTCTCACAATTTTGTGGTAGCCTGGTATCAGCTGGGAGTTCTGTTTTCTGATGCTATAGCAGCTGCAGTTAGCTAGGTATTGGCCTGGGCCTTGGAGGTCCAACATGTCTGCTCATCTCTCCTCATCCAGTAGCCTTACCTGGGCTTCTTGAGATAGTGGTGGCTGGCTTTCAAGAGGGTGTGTTCCAAGAGTACAAATCCTAGTGTGCAAGTCCTATTAATTATGTACTTGTATCACTGACTCATGTCCAACAGTCAAAGCAAGTCACATGACCAAGCCCACAGTGAATGTGGGAGAGAACACATAAGTTTATGAAAACCAGGAGATGTGGTTCCTTTGGAGGTCACCAACAGAACAATCATCCAAACAATATGATAAATACTACTAGTTCAGTACAAAAGGAACACATGGAAGAAGCACCTGACCCAGATTTAAAGGTCAAAGGTAACTTCCTGGAGGAACAGACATTAACTTGAGGTATGAAGAATGGGTAGACATGTCAGGGACATTTATACTTTTTGCCTGTTGAGCAACCTTATACAACTTGTGGAATGCCATGTAAGATTTGTACTAGGGAGGAGAAATAAGATGGCAATATAGGTAAATGCTGGTACTCACTTCCTCCCACAACCACATCAAAATTACAACTAAAATACAGAACAACCATGATTCAGAACCGCCTGAAATCTGGCTGAATGGAAGTCCTACAACTAGAGAAGTAAAGAAGAACGCACATTAAGACAGGTAGGAGAGGTGGAAGCACTGAATGGGCTGGTCCAACACCCACATATAGTGTTTTTTTTATTTGGGAGGGATATCTCGGCTGCAGAGGCCTCTCATGAGGATCAAGGGGTCCAGCCCCACACCACTCCCCTAGATCAGGGTTCCAGAGCTGGAAAGAGAAGCCCCTGTAACTTTGGGCTGTAAAAACTAGTTGGGGTTGTAGCTGAGTGACATGGAAGCTGATGGAGATGCAGGCAGTTCCTCTTAAAGGACCAGTGCATGAGTTTACAAAGTCCTGCTCTCTCTGATTTCAGGCGCTGGGACAGCTGGGGGGTGGGGGTGGGGGTCCAGGGACATACAGGAAGGAACTGGATTGTCTGGCATCAGGGCAAATACTCTGGAGTGGCTTTCTCCCAGACAAGGGTGCTTACAGGGGTCATTATTCCTATGCTGAGACCTTGCATCAGCCTGGTTCATACTTTCACTTTGCCCTGGTGATTCCCTGATATTTTACCCCATCCAATTTGCAGCCTCACCCAAGCTGTTTGCAGCAGCTTTTCCTATGAATGGCCTGTCCTATCTCAGGCTTTAGACCAGTGGTTCTCAACTTTGGCTGTACATTAGAATCACCTGGGAATCTTTTTGAAATCCTGATTTCTGGGCCTCATCCTCCAGAAATTCTGTTTCTTTTTTATGGGCTCGGAAATTCTGTTTCTTTGTTATGGGATGGGGCCACAACATTAGTAACAAAGAAACAGAATTTCCGGAGGATGAGGCCCAGAAATCAGGATTTGAAAAAGATTCCCAGGTGATTCTAATGTGCAGCCAAGGTTGAAAACCACTGCTTTAGACTTTTCTAAAATCTCTCAAACAAGTAGCAGCTGGCATCAGCAAGACCCAGAACTAGCAGCAGTCTGCCTTGCTTCACAGCTTGACCTCACCTGGACATTCCAAACCCAACAAAAGTAGCAGTCATCTCCAGATTGCTCTGTAGTTCCTGACAGGTGGCCCCAGGCAGTATCTGATTTTGCACCTCCTGGGAGATCCCAGAGCCAGTGCACCTGGTGGACAGTTTCAGTCCATACCAGATTACAACTCTACACATCCATGAGCAACACTCTAGGGGCAAACTTAGTGAACACCAAAGCCCCACTGCAGCAAGTCCTGCTCCAGAGGGGTGTCTCCTGCACAGCAGCTCTTCCATTATAGTCACAGCTGGTCCTCACAGTCAATTGGCCTGGAGGTCTACTCCTCCCAGTGATGCCAACAATAGTCAAAGCTCAACTATAACAAAACAGTACAACATAGACCAAAATATTGTTGTTGTTGTTGTTGTTGTTGTTGTTGTTGTTCTTCTTCTTCTTCTTCTTCTTCTTCTTCTTCTTCTCCTCCTCCTCCTCCTTCTTCTTCTTCTTCTTCTTCTTCTTCTTCTTCTTCTTCCTCACAGAGGGGCACACCTAGAGTGCCCAGCTCTGGTGAGTGGGGAAGCTGAGCCACTGGGCCTTACAGGACACCTACTACACAAGACTACTCTACCAATTCCAGGAGACATAGCAGTTCTACCTAATACATAGAAACAAACACATGGAAGCAGCCAAAATGCAGAGACAACAAAATATGTCACAAGTGAAAAAACAAAAGAAATCTCCAGGAAAAAGAACTAAATGAAATGGAAGCAAGCAAACTACTAGATACAGAGTTCAAAATAATGGTTATAATGATGCTCAAGGATCTTTTTTTTAAAATATATGCCCGCAACAAAGGTACATGCCCCGGACCGGAATCAAACCCGGGACCCTTCAGTCTTCAGGCCGACACTCTATCCACCGAGCCAAACCGGTTTTGTCAATGCTCAAGGATCTTAATGAGAGTTTCAAGGGACTTAGTGAGACTTTCAAGGATCTTAGTGAGAATTTCAAAAGCATGAAAAAGGACCAGTCAGAAAATAAGCATACACTAACTGAAGTAAAGAATAATTTACAAGGTTTCAAAAGTACAGTAGAGGATTCTGAGAATCAAATCAATGATTTGCAATATGAGGAAGCAAAAAACACCTAGTCAGAAGAGCAAAAAGAAAAATGAAGATGGTGAAAGAAACCTTTGGGACAACTTCAAGCACACCAATATTCAAATTAGGGGGTGCTAGAAGGTGAAGAGAGAGAGCAAGAATTCAAAACCTATTTGAAGAAAAATGACAAAAAATATCCCCTAACTGGTGAAAAATAGAATTACAAGTCCAGGAAGTGCAGAATCCCAAACAAGAGGAACCCAAAGAAGCCCACATGAGGACACATCATAATTAAAATGCCAAAGGTTAAAGACAAAGCGAGGATCATAAAAGTAGCAAGAGAAAAGCAGTTATTTACCTACAAGGGAGCACCCATATGACTGTCAGCTGATTTCTCAGCAGAAAATTTACAGGGCAGAAGGGAGTGTCAATAAATATTCAAAATATGAATAGCAAGGACCTACAAGCAAGATTACTCTACCCAGCAAAGGTACCATTTAGAATTGAAGGTCAGATAAAGAGCTTCACAGAAAGAAAAAACTAAAGGATTTCATCATCACCAAGCCAGTATTACATGAAATGTTGAAGGGTATTTTTTACTAAGAGGAAGAAGAAAAAGAATATAGAAGAAGAAAGAAAGAGAAGAAGAAGAAGAAGAAGAAGAAGGAGAAGAAGAAGAAATATGAATAATAAAATGGCAATGAATACATATCTATCAACAATTGAATCTAATAATCAAAATAAATGAACAAGGAATCTAATGAACAAAATAAACTGATGAATAAAATAGAACCAACTGCATGGAAACATGGAACAGACTAATGACTATCAGAGGGAAAGGAGGAGAGAGGGCAGGAAGAGATTAACAAAAGAACTTATATGCATATATGCATTACCTATAAACGCAGACAATAGGGTACTGAAGGCCTGGGGCAGGGCAGGAACTGGGTGGAGGGGGACAATGGAGCGGGGAAATGGGGAACAGCTGTAATACTCTCAACAATATATTTTTTTAAGATTTTATTAGGTACACTATGAAAATAAAAATCATTCATTTTTCTAATTTGAAAGAATTAATCAACGGTTAGAAGAGAGAGCCAGGAACACACTTTTGACATGGTCATAGTTACAAGCAGGACTGTCTGATAAGATTAACACTATTTCTCCCCTACTTGATTCTGTCAGATTCCCAAAAATACTGACCCTAATTTTTGATTTTGTGTGTCTGTATTTCCTGCTCTTGCTTTCAACTTGATATCAGTGGATTCCTTCAAACTAGCAATGTCCGTGTATTGATGGTTAAGCTTTAACTATTGTAAGATTATAATTTTCCAATTTCTCCACTGATTTTTGGGGTGAATTCTTAAAAACATGTAAATTTCCCAAGAATAGGTGAGAAGAAATTCTTGCACAGAAAATACTACTATTGTGGCTGAAACAAAGAGGATAAGGGGAGAGACCATAAAAATGAGGTAGGAGAGATAGACATCACCATAAAAGGAAGGGTCTCATAAGCCATTTTAAGTTAGAGCTTTATTCTAAGATAAATAGGAAATCACTGAAATTTTTGTAAAGAGGTATGACATGACTATATTTGCAATTAGAAATACCTCCAAAGATTAAATGTGAACAATGGATTGGAGGCAAGAAATCTACTAGAAAGCTAATGAAATCCAAGAGGGAGATAAGGGTGGTCTGAACTTGGGTAGGTGCCATGGTGATGGGGATAAGTGGACAACTTTGAGGAAAACTTGCAAAGAACATTTGACAACATTTGTGATTGATTGGACATAGGACATAGGGGATTGGGTAAATTTTTTTTGTAGTCAGACTTTGGTTTCATGTCCAATGACCTGCCCTAGAAAATACCCCAGTTCCTAAATGCTGAAAGAAAGCAGAGATAAACACCATTTATTCTTGTAGTCTCTCCCCAAGTTATTTTGTTTTGTGGGCTCTCTTCCTCCTTCCTTATGCAGTATCTGTCTTAAACTTGGAGTTTCTAAAATGTTGTCTTTAAAAAATGTGATTTCCTACCACAATACTCAAGTATCTCCCAGAGACAACTTTGTTCCATCATGTCTATTTTAGTTTTTAAAAAAGTGCTTTATCTCATTCTTCCAGCAAAACCAAGCCAAGACAAACCCAGAATGGAATTTCAAGATGAAGAAAAGCAATAAAAAAGTTGTATTTCCATAGGGCCACTGCTAGCCTATATCATAACTTTCTTCTTCTGAAAAAGGAAGTAGTTCTGCTTGGTTGATGAAGCCCCAAGTGGTTTAGTTTCTGGGGCTTATCATTGAGAATGCTGACTGATTTGATGGGAAGGGGCAGAGTATTAGGATCTCTGCCCTCTGTCAGGGGATAGTTCTCCACAGTCCCTCACATTTCTGTACCTTTTGCCAGTACAGGCATGGTCTTTTCAAGGATTCTTATTTAGCAAATAGCCTGGACATTAGAAATAGTATCTCTTCCCAGAGAAAAGGGTAGTTTGTTTACAGTGTAAAACATATGACTCCCTCCAAGGCCAAGGTCAGGTTCGCTTGTATCACATTAAAAACAATTGAGGTTCCCTAAACTCAGGATTCCTCAGCTGCAATGCCAGCCTCCTACGTGTGCAGCATCCATCTGGACATCTCCATCTGGACTGGAGGAGCAAGGGGAACTGATGCATAAGCCTGAAACTCATGCCATTTCCTGTGCTATAAAGTCCTTTGTCTGTGACGCAGGAGTCTTGTGTCTTCTGCCAGCATTCACTAAACTGTGGCAGGCCAATTTGTTAGATTGTAAGTAGAGTAAAATCTCAGATCCTTCAACATTCTGAAGCTCTCATAGATCTTAAATTCTAACGAAAAAGAAAAAACTTAGCATAAAGAAGCAAAATAATTGTAAATTGTCAAAATGTCTAGAAACAGATTGGGGTTAAAATAGAGAGTGTGGGGCTCAGCAAGGGGTAGAGACAGGATAGAGAGGAAACAGAAACCAAGTTGACATGCAGACACATGGAATATGTTGTATTTCTTGCTCACCCTACTTTTTGCAAGGTCTGTATGTGCTCCTTTGCTAGGAATTATTAGATTGTGGTCCACCCTGGAGGACCAAGTTCATCCCAAATCCACAATGTATTTCATCCTATGATTCTAGCTTTCTCCACTGAGCATGGAGAAAAAGGGGCTTTACCTTCATGGGATGCATTTATTCAGCAACTATCTATGCATCTGCCAGGCACGTGAAGTTTATATTCTAATGGAGAAGGTACATGTTACATAAGTAAAATACATAGATGTTAGATTAGATTGTGTGAAGTCCTACAGAGGAAAATAAAGCAGAACAAGGAGACTGGGAGCAGAGGAGTGGACGTACAATTTCAGACAGGTGGCTGGGGAGGCCCAACAATGAAGGGGTCATTTGAATGTGACATGAGGAAGTGTGGGAGGGAGACTGTGGATATCTGGGAAAAGGGCCTTCAGGGAGAGGACATGACAAGAGCAAGGTCCTCAGAGGGTGTACACCTGACATTCAGAGGCAGCAAGGAGACTGAGGGTCTAAAGCAGGCTGGGCCACAGGGATAACTATAGAGGATGTGCTCTGAGAGACACCAGGGACTTTGCAGGTCACTATGAAGATTTTGTCATTTGCTGAGTAACAAGGGGACTTTGTTAGGATTTGATGTTTGGAAGTTAGAGAGGGAGGAACTGGGAGAAAACACAAAGGATTAGGGAGCATTGGCATCAGCATCATACCGAGGTTCTTAGCATTTAAGACTCTGTTCCTGAGACAGTTATCTCAATGTTTCCCAATACTTCACCATTTTCCCCTTTCAGAAGTCACTGCACGCCAGCCCTTAACAAACTAAAATGACCCTCTGCTGGTCTTCCACATACGCAGCAGCCAAGCACTTGTCTTAGGCCCAACTGCAACAGGTGGGAGGAGGGGCATGGTTCTATTTCTTTCCATTTGATTCCTTTCCCAAAGGCAGCAACCCTTAAGGGTGTGTCCAGGAGAATGTCTTTGACAACCAACTCCAGGCAGTGCCTCCCAAGGTCTCTCACGGCTTCTCAGATTCCCATGCAGGATGCTGAAGACCAGTTACCCCTACTACACTGGGAGGGTGTTAGGAAGGACCCAGTGCTTTCCTCTCCTCAAGAGTCTTCCCAGGCAACCTTCAGGCAGCACATGGAGCTGGGTGCCCTCAGAGAGGGGCACCCACATTGACTTGCTGGGTCCCAGACCTGAGGCTGGTGGGAAAGTATCTCCTCCCTCAGCGTTTAGTTGTCTGTTCAAGACAAGCCGAGTCCTTGGGAAGAGGAAGGCACAGGTCAAAAGATGGGACTGGCTTGTCTCTGATACTTCTTGTCCCTGCTCTGTTCAGTTCCAGGAATGATTTTTCATTGGCCTACCTTTGCAACCCCACTGTCGCTCAGGGTTTGGGGTAAAAAAGGAAAAGGTGTCCTGCTCAGTGCTGGAGTCACTGGACCTCCTACCACCTGTCCCACCACCTGTCACCTCAGGCCTGTGTCACTGTGTGAGCTGTTTCCATGATCCTGAGTGTCCCCATCTTGGCATGCTATTGCCTCCATAGGTGCACACCCACATTCATGGGGTTGGATGTCATCTGTAGGTTGTGCTGTGTCAATGTGTGAGTTCAGGAATCTGTGTGCCTATTCAAGAATACATTCTGGAGGTTTCTGCTTCATACCTGTTCTGGATTGGCTTGTGTTCCCCCCAAATATTTACGATGAAGCCCTAACCCCCAATGTGTATAATTCTGGAGATAGGACATTTAAGGAGGTAATTAATGTTAAATTAGGTCATAAGAGCAGATTCCTGAAGTCCTTATAAGAAGAGGAATAGACCTGAGGAAGGTACTTTGCAGAGAAAAGGCCATGTCAGGACACAGGGAGAAGGTGGCCGTCTGCAAGCCAAGAAAAGAGGCAACTGGAGAAACCAAACCTGATCTTGAACTTTCAGGCTGCAGAACCTGAGAAAATAAATTTCTGTTGTTTAAGCTTTCTATTCTGTGGTATTTTGTTTTGGCAGCCTTAGCAAACTGATATGATATCCCTGTGTTTTTTTTATGGAATATTGAAACATGGTATGAGAGAGACATTCTATTTTAAGATATTCTCACTTTCAGTGAGACAGAGAAAGGCTGAATTGGGAATGAAAAGCAAGAGATACAACAGGGGAAAATGCTGGTCAATCTTGTAATGATCCCACAGGATCGCTGACCTATGGGTTGATTCCTGCTTCCTTTCTCTAGTTCTCATCAGGAAGCTACAGCAGGGCCAACTGTACTTTCATGGCCTCCCATTGGCCAAGATAAGATTGCTTTAGCCAGGAGCTCATGCAGTTCCTGCTGCAGCTGGAACTCTCCCCAGGCCTGGACAAGTTGAGCACCAACCTGTGCCATTGAAGATGAAGACGTCGGCATCCCAGGCAGGCATGTGTTAAGCTGGGACTAGGCACAAATGCTCTCTGCACTGTTCAACTATAGCACAGAGCCCCATGCTTTTAAAAATAGCAGCACTGTGTTTGAAATTTTCAAGAGAAGACATGTAGGATGCGTATGAGTGTCGGCCATGCCCTCCTCTATCTTCTTTCCTTCCCCGCTCCCTAACAAAATGTTTTAAATCTGTATCTCCTTAGAAAGGCAAGGCTCTGTTCCCAGATTCCAAACCCTTCCTCCTGGTTTTTCAAGCCAGTGCTGCTGCCCCTCCCCCAGGACTTGGGTCCTCAACTCGGGCCTAGGGCCTTGCTTTCCTGGAGTACGTGGCAGTCATCATCACCACAAACTACAAGATTTTGGTGAAATGAAAAATAACTTCACAGAAAGGTTAGGACCCAAACCAACTCAGAAAGGTAAAAGTGGCCCCAGAGAGAAGGGGATGGCAACTTCCAACAAGATCAGGCAGAAAGCTGGCTCTTTGAAACATTTCAGTGGAAACTGCCAACTCTCACGTGGGAAGAGAAACACCTGAAGCCAGCCCCAGTCTCAGATACACCTCTCACGTCCACACTGAGTTCCTTCAACACCCAGTCATCCAGCTGCTGAGGTCACAGTCCCTGGACACGGAAGGGCAGTGGCTGGCGTGGCTGGCAGCACTCAGTGAATAACAAACAGAACTCAGGTTCAAACGGGAGGGGGCATCGAGGAGTCAAGGTTTGGCCTCGAACAGAGTTGACATAGTAATCTTTGTGGGCTGAACCTCACATGCACCCAAACCCTGTAATATTCAGTTCCCACAAGGCACAGTATCTCTCCAAACAAATGTTGTTCTGTACACTTCCTTTGCCTCACCCTACGTGCGTAGGAGAGGAGTTAGGTGCAGGAGGGACGGGACACCAGTTAACTGAGAGATTAACATTAAGGTCAGACCCTGGGGGAACTGGTTTTCTGTGCTGGGGATGCAAAGACGCTCTCAGGTTGCAGGTGATACTTAGAGCTGCACCAGGTGCTCTGAGAGTTAAGAATTCAGGTGAATGAAATGCGCAAACTGGAACAGGATACAAAGCTCCTAGGGAGTCAAGTTTGGAAAAGATAATGAGGCTTAAGATCTGGAGCTGGCACCCTCAGGTTCTGGAGAAAAAAAGGAAAAGAGAGAAGATGTGTATGGAGGGAGAGGTAGAGTGAGGAAGAGGAGAGGCTGGGAGAAAGGAAGGGAGGAGAGAGCTGGAGGGAGAGGAGGTGAGGAGAAGGAAGAGGAGCACAGAAGTGAGGAAGAGGGGGAGAGACTGGAAGGGAGAGAGGAGGGAAACTAGAGACTGATTCGTGCATTTGAATCCCCTGGTGTTTGGCATTCATTCCAATAAGAGCTGCTTTTACCAGCCAGCAGGAGGCAGTTAAAGTTCATGAGGTAGGAGCAGAATGTTGGCACAACCCCACCTGGATATATTTGTTCAGGTGCTCGCTACATCCCTCATGCCAAAACCAGGTCACGCAGGATTATCAGCTGGCTGAAGGATTTTCTCTATGGAAAGCAGCAGCTGGTCCTGATCCATTTTGCTCAAATTTTTGCGCAGGGAACCTAAATATTAAATTTAATGAATGTCTTTCTGGCTCACCAGGTGAGACAGAAAATGGAGATCTTTTTTTCTGGGAACTGTCAACATGCTTGTGGGTGAGGAGGAAGCAAATAAACCAATTTCTTTAGGAAAACCATCAGCTGCGACGATGATCTACAGTATGTGTAAAGAGCAAGCCCGGGGACATGGGCAGGTCTCCAGAGCTGTGGTTGATTCAAACATTTTATAACAACATGGTCCACCTGATTTGCTGAACTGGGGTAATGTGGGTCAAGAAGTACTAAGACTTGCTTTTCTGGAGGCTTCAGCAGTGCTTCTGATGTCTCATTTATCATATTGGAATATATAAATAGAAATTTAAAACTCAGAGGGTAATAAAGAAAGGCTTAAGAATTATTACTGTGAAACAGTGATGTGAAGATTAATATCAAAAGCATTAAGAAAAATAGGATTGCCTTATCTTAAGCTTCATTGCTGAGCAAGATTCCAGGGCAGGGGCAGAGTGATGCAGCTGGGAGGGCAGAGCAAAGTGTGGGCCTCAGGCCAGCAAGAAAGATGGTGGTTCTCTCCCTGGGCCGGACTGTACCCAACAATCAATGGGTCCGGGCTGCCTGTCACTAGTTGAGCCAATTTAGCAGAGACAGGGTTGAATCATATATGAGAATTTATTCCAATACTGCTGGCAGTATGAGAGAGCAGCAGGTCACTCACAATAATCTGCTCTACCCCCACCATAAGCCAGATGCTTATATTGGGACTAAGATTACATGGGGAAGGTATGTCAGATGGACAATTTACAGGACAAAGGCCTGTAGGTATGCAAAGGGCTGGGGGACTTCAAAGGGCTGGCAGCATGCAAAGGGCTGGAGGCTCTGGTTTCTACAACTAGGTTGTTAATCTTTCCATTATAGGCAGCTCCTGGATATAGGGATGGGCAGCATTTCCAGGTGAGCTCCCAGGTCCCTAGTGCAACTCCCAGCCAGGTTAGAATGTGCCTTCTTTAATCAGAACAAAACAATCACGGTTAACAGAACATGATTAATATTTCTTATAATTATAGCTGGTCCCCAATATTCTATTCCTCCCCTATCAAGTCCACAATTAAGTGGTTTTTTTTTACTGTACCTGAACCTGATTTTAAGATTTTCCAATTCTTTCAGCTATTCTATATACTTTCAATGAATTCCATTTCTGCTTATATGGTTCCTTTTAAGAACACTGACTTACAGACAGAGATTCATTTGTGAGGGTAAGGCCGTCTCGTCCTGGATAAAGAGGGCTACATGCATCACGGAGGCGGGAGAACCCATGCAGTTCAGGGAGACTAATTAGTGCCTGGGAATCAAATCAAAGGAATGACATTTTCTTCTTTCCTGGTACATTCTCTAACTGTGGGCCAATCAATAGTTTGATTACACTGGAAGCCATTCAGGCAAGACTCAGGGACCTTAGCAATAGCGTACACATTGTATTATTTAACACAGGAAGAGAAAGAGCCACAATCATTTTTTCACTTTGGAAGCTACTTAATCTGGCACAAGAGAACTCAGTTGATCCATAAAAAATGGTGCTCTGAACACCTACCATGTGAATACTTGGCTAAAACTTTGCCCAGTCTGGTTGGCAGGGAATATCCAAGCCTAGACTCACATCACCTGACAACTGGAATCAGTTAGACTCATTTGTAGTCTGCTCTGGAAATTTTTGAAAAGTTAAATGTCTTTGTAAACCTTCCATTCACCCTGCAATTCTGTCTTTCTTGTTGGGTGACATGAGAAAGAGAAGGAAGAAAAAATTGTCCCCTAAAGGGTTTATTCATTGTGACAAAACCTTCATTGGTAAACACAAGACAAAATAAAAATTGCACAAAAAAATTATTCTCTATTGTCCAGGAATTAACTACAATTAGATTTTTCAGTGGAAAACTTACTCTCATTGGCTGGAGGCATCACATTTGTAAACTCCACAGTAGGAAGAATTCTCTCCAATCCTGAGCTTGCCTATTCTGGCCTGGATTGGCAAGCTCAGGAAAACCTCATAGGAATGGAAACAACTAGTTCATGGAGCAGGTACCATAGGGCAACTGAGAGGAGGCCAGTAGGACAACACTTAGTCCACAGAGGGGGCAAAAGGGCATCTGATAACTGACAACAAAATGGGTCTGCTTCATTCCTATCTAGACAAAACTAGGCTTTCTTTTCTACAGAACAATGTCAGCTGCACACTTTCTTTTTTTCTCTCTCTCTCTCATGTACACACCTAACATTTACTAATATTCATGTGTGTTATCTATAAACCTTGCTAGGGGTTGGGGGGACAGAAAGTGATGAAGGGCAATGTTCTCCATAAACTCTCATGAATGAAATTAAACTACAAGATATTAAAAGGAGCCCGGCCGGCATGGCTCAGTGGTTGAGCATCGACCTATGAACCAGGAGGTCATGTTTGATTCCCGGTCAGGGCACATGTCTCCGTTGCAAGCTCAATCCCCAGTGTGGGGCGTGCAGGAGGCAGCCGATCAATGATTCTCTCTCATCATTGATGTTTCTCTCT
>NW_006286242.1:43053-51059 GCF_000327345.1 Myotis davidii
TGTGTCTGCAGTGAGAGAACTACTGTCCTCTAGGGAGGTGCTAATCTAGCCTTTGCCTGAGGCTATCCGGCAAATGCCTCTGTGCAGGGTTTGGGCGAGGCGGGTCCCAGGGGATCAACAGGGCGGGCGGAGGGAACAGTTATGGCTGCTCTCAGTCCCATCCCCAGGGGCTCTGCCTCTCAAAGTCCCAGCAACCACTGCAAACCTTGGAGAGAAAGCTGCCTTTGAGTTCCGACCGATGCCAGACAGCCCCGCTTCTCCCGTTTGAGTCTGGGTCCTTAAAGACTCGCCCGGAACTGGAGCTCAGAGCCTGAGACTCCCTCCCGATTGAAAACGACAACCACGCTCTCAGCAGCCAGCCTTCTCCGCATGCACTCCGCACCTTAGTATCTCACTTCCGCACTGCGCCTCCTCTGAGTCTCAGTGTTTTTCTCTTTCCTCCTAGTTGTAGAATTTCCACTCAGCCAGCTTTCCTGTGGTTCTGGATGATGTCCGTTTTGTCTTTTAGTTGTATTTTTGAAGTGGTTGTTCAAGGCAGCAAACTCCAGTGTTTACGTATGCCGCCATCTTGGTTTTCCCTCAACTGCACACTTTCTGAACACCTAGTTGAACCTGCCCTAAGCAATGAAAGTGGCATGCCTTGCTGTCTTTTTCGTGGAGTTTAAAATCTTGGTAGTGCTGAGATACTAGTTACCACAGAGCAGTCAAGTTTGGTTTTTCAAAAAGATTCTATTTTTGGAACCCACTGGAAAGACAGAACTAATGAATAATTTGAAAAGTTTTGCCAAATATTGTATGTGGCTATTGTTGAGTAACATGATTATTTTAGTGACCTTTGAAACACATCAAGTGGGGCTTCTGCCTTCTGGGTGGAGATTCAGCTGTAATGTTTGGCACTCCAGCAGCCTCTTATAACCATGAGGATGGAAGCTGCATGCTCAGGATGGTGGTGCAGAAAGATAGGAAACTGTGTCTCCAATGACTTCATAGAATTGTACACATCTAGAGTTCCTTTACAGAAGAGAATAAACTCTGTGTGTTTAAGCTACTGTGATCAGGTCTTTAGCTGCGTACATTTTTTAACTAGTAAAGGCTTTCTGTGACAACATTGTTCAAAGGAGAAAAAAAAATACTTAAATGTCTAACAATAAAGGATTGACTAAGTTATACTCATAATAGTTGACTATCAAGTGGCTTTTCATTGAACACCCATTCATTCATTTATAAATTATTTCTTAAATATGTACTTTGTTCCAGGAATATGGGGATACAGTGATAAATAATCAGTTATGGTTCCTGCCCTTGCGGAATTATAGACAAATGTTCCGATAAGGCTATGTTCGAGCTACATTGTGCTTCCAATGCCTGCCCTCTGGGTAGGGCAACTTGAGTGGCCATACTAGACCCCTCCATCATGGAATCATTTAGAGCCATTTCTCATTCTTCTTTTCTGAGCCTCATTAAAATTGAATGTTGAAATTTGTCTCTGATGATAGCCCACAGAACCTTTGAAAGATGTTGCCAATGCAGTGTCTTCTCTCAAGTATGGTGGTCTTGGGCAGACCCCACATTTTAGCACAGGGTGTAGGGTGAAATGGATTTGGAGAAAAATGAGGACACTAAAATCATCAGGGTTAAAAGAATTACCTGGCAGGGTGTAAGTGGGAATGAAGACAAGGGAACGGACTGTGCAAAATGTTACAGAAAGGAATGCATAGACTGCATAGACCTTGGATGTAGGAGGTGAGGTGAAGAAGGAATTAAAGCCAGTTCCATACCTCTGGACTGAATCACTTAGGACCAGGATGGCAGTGCCAGGGGTTGCAATAGGGAATGTGAGGGGCGCGGTTCTTTGGGATGAAGATGAGTTACCAATGGGGAAATAATGGTGGTTTTACATATTGTATTGTGCAAAAGCAAAGCAAAACAAAACCAATTAAATTGGCAAGCACCTTGTGAGCACTCATCTGTGCTCAGCAGGACATATTCTGTAACTTCTTTACCAAACACTGTTGGGGAATAAGCCACCTACAAACCCCCTCTGCACGCGCCCCCCTTTTTTTCAGATGACAAACTTTTGCTCATTTTAATTATTTTGGATGGAAAATTTCCAGGTTGTATTATCAACTTCCTAACTTGTTACGAGTTCTTATTTATTCACTTGTATAATCCTCACCTCATTATATCACTTTGAATGCAGAAAGTGCTTGGACTGAATGAAAGAGTTTAGCCTTTCATACCAACTTAGGACACTGTTATGCACATTGACTGTGTTCTTGTGATGCTTTAAAATGTAGCCAAGTGTGCACAGTGCACGCTCCAAACACACATCTGTGATCCTGGCTCCATCCTCCCTGGTGCATCTCATGCCAGTTGTTTATGGTTCCTGGCCAATCTTCTTGTGCTCATTTCCGTATCCCTGCCTTGTATGTCAAAACCAACCAAGCAAGACAAGTAAAATCCAACTTTAGTAGAGACAGTAAACTCTGAGTGAGAACATAAGAACTTTTCTTTTGACAAAAGCTATGAGCTTTAGTGCTAGGAGGCAGCACCAGCACCCAGCTGCTTCACTGAGCAGGTGACACAGATTGACCGGTCACCATACAAGGCCACACTCGAGGGACTTCATGAGTATTTTTATCCAGTCCCCTCTAGGGCAGACACTGCTATGATGCCCATTTTGCCCAGGAGTAAATGGGGCTTAATGAGGCCCCATAGTTAATAAGTAACAGAATCGGGATTCCAAGCTAGTGTTGAACTCCTAAGCCCATACTTTGCAATGGGGTCTTACTGATTGATGGGGGCTTCTGCTCTACCTCTTTTCCTTCTTCTTCGTAAGTATTTATCCTCCTCCTTCTTTTCTCTCTCTCTCTTCCTCTCTTTTATTTTCATTTATTTTGATAGTCAAGGTTTTATTCCATACATACAAATTTGCCAGAGCCAAACCTTCAGATAAGTTATTTCTTTATTTGCCCTCAAGTACTTTATAATTTGGTTGAAGATTTGGGGCATGAAATACAATGTGAGAGATAGGAAGACAATTTCTGACTCAGGTAAATTGCATGTCATAGAGTTCATAATTCTTTAATCCCCACCACAATCTGTCATCATTCTCATTGCACATTGATGCCCTATTGTGTCTCAATCAGCTTCCATGATTGTACTGTTTCTTTCCTAGAATGCCTTTCCTTCATGACTCTATCCTTCAGAAATTATATTTCATCTTCAAGACACAACCCAGGTGACACCTTCCTCAAGGTACCTTTCCAAGGTTCAGCTACAATTAGTAGGATCCTTCCCAGTGTTCCTTTTCTGCTTGATTGAATCTCTTTATGTGGATCTTTGCCTCCTGGAGGTCATCTTCTTGGAGTTTTTTAGTTTAGTATGTTTCTCTCCCACTAGAACTAGATTATACCTGAGAAGCAAGAGCCACATCCTCAAACCTTTCCTGAGTCTAGGATGTTAGTACGCCTGTGGCTGTCTGTTAGCTGAAATCTTTACGTACATCTTGTAGCATAATCACACGTAACATCCAACACACAGCATGCAGCATTGGGGACTTTTGTTCACTCTTACTCTCCAGTGTCACTACCAGTAAGAAATTGCTTCTAACAACAGAAGTCTTGGGATGTGCTAAATTAAGTTGAATTTATTTGTCCTATTCCTGCTACAAGAGGCAAAAATTGTATGACGTTTTTACTATTCTCAATAAGATTCAATACGTTTCACACTTTAGATTAATAAGTTTTCAAAAATCATTTTACTAGGCCTTATAAAGCTTGCTTAAGTTTCATACAATATTCAATGTAATTGACTTTTTAGCTTATTTGTATTGGGATCCTGACCAGCAGGTCCAGGGGTTCCCAAAGGTGTGGACAGAGTCGGCAAAGAAGGAATGACATGGAGACAGCGTTCAGTCGATCATCATAGCCAGGTTCTCTTCTTATTGTCCTGTTACATCTGTATTTATACCATTTGATCCTGTAAGCATGCCTCAATAATTACATCATGGTATGTTTTGGGTAACCTTCTACAGTTCCTAGTTTCATTTCCATAGACCCCTGGGGATGTGGGCCCAACAAGTCCCAAATTTATTGCCAACAGTCTTAGTCCAAGTTCTTCAGAAGTAGTACATGGTATTTCTGTAACACTAGGGGGTTTACTGATTTATTCTCTTCCTTAGTCCTCTTAATCCCTAACCTGGGGAGACAACCTTTCTCGGGGAGGTAGTCCTGTTTAAAACACATAGCGCTAAGAGGGGGAGCAAACCATATGCCATATACGCCAAGTCCCTTGAAACATAAGCTGTGCAGATGTTTCTTCCCTGCAGTGACTGTGTCAAGCAGCAAAGGTGGACCGGCTTCCAGCAAATTCCCCCATTTTTATTTTTTAAATGACAGCACGTGTAAATCAGTGACCGTCTCTCGGATTGGGTTGTTTAAGACTCGGAAGAAGACTTGTTTGTGACTTTGCCAACAGGACAGTCCGAGGTTTAACCCTATATCGGCTCCTCACATATTTACTTGAGGATATTACCTACACCACAAATTATAGGAAAGGTCAGCAAAATAAATTGGTATATTTAAAGGTTTTTGGGACACTGCCCAATATTTTTTATGGCTGACAATCAGAATGAGAAAGGCCAGCAAGCAGATCTTTCAGAATTTGTCCTGAAAGTAATCCTCACTATTTTTTTTTTACAAATGACTGTGAACTGTTCAATAATTTTGACTGAAATACTTCAATAAAAGTTTTCAAAGGTTTGACATGTGTTATTGACTTAATTAATTTAAATGTTTAGCAAATGCTTACTATGTGCCAGATACAATCCTAGATACTTGGGGTATAGTAAGTAGTAAAAACAGGAAAATCTCTGCATCATGGAGCTCTTTTGAATTGAACCCCTCAGCACTGTGCTATATTGTTCACATTCCTGTGAAGTGGATTTATGGTGTTTATTTTATCAATGATAAACTGAAGCTCTGGCAGATAGGTAGCTTGATCACAATTAAATAGCCAGTCAATAGACAAGTCTGAATACACATCAGCTCTTCTGGTTGCAAGTCTTGCTTCTGCTCTATTGTATTTTCCAAAATTGTGTTCTGAAAGTACTTCTGCAGGAGGTAAATGCTTTATGAAAATTAATATTCCAATATGTTTGGGAAATTCTTTTTGTCACAGGTTGGGTTCTCCTCAAAGCAGCTGCTGAGGTGCAGTTCTGCATGGAAGAGGGTTCTTAGGGCATGTTCTGAAGATCAACACCTAGGGAAGGGAAAGGATGGAAGCAGATTAGACAGGGTTAAGGCAAGATGCACTGCAGACTTGGGGGCAGCCTCAGCTGATGCTGCAGGGATCTGAAGATGAGGTGACCCTGCAAAGCTGTCCTGAATCGGGGCAAAACAAGTGGGCCTTTATATCCTCATGCCAATCAATTTTAGGATGTGGTCCATTCCAAGAAGGGAGCATGACCTTGGACAAGATAGCTCTATTCAGCTAGCCAATCTCCATAGGGGGCCAACAGGTGCCGGTGGCTTCCAGGGGCACCGCCAGCAACTGGGGCCAGAAGTTCAGACATCTGGAAGGTACATCCCAGCGTCCACCAGACAGTGGTATTTGTAAGCACAAGGTTAAATAAAACAAACAGATTTCTATACCACTGTCTACTTAAAGCTTTTAATGGGAAAATATTGTACTGTGAGTCTTGAAGCAGGGAATTTACTATGCATATTTCCTCAAATTTATTAAGCTCAGAATAATTTTTGGTGGGCATATTTATTAACATTTTCTAAAAAAAAATCCTTAGGATGAATGTGTACCACAAATCATAGTGTAATTGGACAAGTGCAAAAAGAGGAAGACACAAAATGCAGTAGTAGAGTAGAAAAATTGACTCAAAAATGAATCATAGACCTAAAACTATAAAACGTTTAGAAGAAGGCATAAACGTAAATCTTTATGATATTAGATTAGGCAATTGTTTCTTAAATATATCACCAAAAACACAAGTGACAAGAGAAAAATAAATTAATTAGACTTCATCAAAATTTAAAACTTTTGTCCTTCATGTAACACCATAAGGAAAGTGGGGGAAAAAAGCAACCTACAGAGTAGAACATATTTGCAAATCATATATCTGATGAGAGAATTGTATTCAGAGTATATGAAGAATTATTTCAATCCAAAATAGAAAGACAAATAACCCAATTTAAAAATAGTCAAAGAATTAAAATAGACATTTTAAAAAAAAAACAATTTACAAATGGTCAATAGCACATGAAAAGATGGTTGACATCATTAACCATCAGGAAAATGCAAATCAAAACCACAATGAGGTACCACTTCATAGCCACTAGAATGAGGATGTGGAGAAATATGAATCCTCATACATTATTATGGGAATGTAAAATGGTACAGCCTCTTTGGAAAATAGTTTGGCAGTTCCTCAAAAGGTTAAACATAGAGTTACCACATGACTTAGCAACTCCACTCCTAGATATATACCTAAGTGATTTGAAAACATATGTTTACACAAAAACTTGTGTACAAATATTCATAGAACGTTATTAATAATAGCCAAAAAGTAGAAACAACCCAGATCTATGTCAACCGATAAATGAATAACCAAATGTGAAATGTTACTCGTGTATGAAAAGGAATAATGTAATGATGCAATGCTATAACACGGATGAACTTTGAAAACATCATGCTAAATGAAAGAAGCCAGACACAAATGGTGCGTATTGTATAATTCCATTTTTATGAAACGTCTAGAATAGGCACTCTAGAGACATACAGTAGATTAGTAGTTGCCAGGGGAGGTACTCGAGAGTTACTGCTAATATGTATGCTAATATTAAAGTGTTATAAAATTAGATAGTGGTGATAGTGGCACAACTCTATGAACATATTAAAACCCTCTGAATTATACTTAAAATTATACTTAAAATACTTAAGTATATGGCATGCAATATCTCAATATAGCAGTAGGAGCATAAATGGACTTTGTCTAAGACACTAGGGAAGTGTTCAGACCTCTCTTGTTTGCAAGTGGAAAAAAATGCAAACTGTATTAGGAAAGCTCAAAAAGGAGAGGAAGCTGGAGTATATTGGCTAGCATAACTGGGAGATCCAGAAGTGCAGTTTGATTCAAGGTCTCATTAGAGGAGACAAAATGGCACCTGGCAACTACAGACTCTCTCACTCAGTGTTTAGGAAGTCCAGCAGAAAGACAGCTATTCTCTCCCAATATCCTTAGAGCAATCAAAGGGAAGAATCTGATTGGTGCTGCTTGAGACATACTTATTCCTGAACCAATCACTGGGTACAAGATGGCTGGGGTATTCCAATTGGCTGCCCTCGGTTATGTGCTTTCCCTGTGGGGTTGGTATTTGGGGGGAGTCTTAGTGATAAACAGTCTTCCACTAGAACTAGAATTCAAGTTGAATATAAAAGGAGGAATGAGTATACAGATGCAATAGAATATAGGGGGGGAAAGCAAAGCAAGAGAATTTCAGTGGAAGGATTAATATGGCAACTTTCTTTACCAGTGATTTGTAACATCATTTTCACTTGCCACTAGGATCCTTCTTATAGGATTAATAATATTAATATTAATCTAACAGTTCCACAGTAATTTTGTATTCTATAGTGAAGATTAAGGAACCATATTCAAATAGATAATTATTGGTGTGAAGAATTAATATAGACTCCAGTTTAGGACTAAAGCCTTACTCAGAATTTACTCCCTTCAGCTAACATAGTCTAACTAACCCATCTCAAGATCTTTTTTGTAGAGCGCGGCTATAGGGTTAAGCCTTGGACTGACCTATTGGCAAAGCCACAAACAAGTCCCAGCTTAGAGGGCACAGTCCTCTTAGCATAATTAGGCTTGACCTTATGACCCTCCCTAGATCAGCCGTGGGCAAACTATGGCCCGCGGGCCGGATCCAGCCTGTTTGAAATGACTAAAAATAAAAAAAAAAAAGAACATACACTTTTATGTAAAG
>NW_006286242.1:51346-73030 GCF_000327345.1 Myotis davidii
GCCCCCAACTGCCCCTGCCTGCCTGATCACCCCTAACTGCCCTTCCTTGCTGACCTGATCTCGTCCCCAACTGCCCTCCCCTGCTAGCCTAGTTGCCCCCAACTGCCCTACCCTGTCAGTCTGATCTCACCCCCAACTGCCCTCCCCTGCCAGCCTGATCTCATCCCTAACTGGTCTCCCCTGCCAGCCTGATCGCCCCTAACTGCCTCTGCCTGCCTGATCACCCATAACCACCCCTAACTGCCCTTCTCTGCTGGCCAATTTGGTTCTGATTGGTCAGTTTCTATGCCAGTCAGCATCAAAAGCTCCGCCTCTTAGGCAGCCATTGGCTCCTCACAGTTTACCCAGATTTGGCTCTAATTGGTCCATTTCTATGCCAGTTAGCATCTCTGGGCCTATCAACGGGGCCTGATCAGAAAGGCAGGGCTAATCAGCAGCCTTGGTGAAGGCCTGGAGAGAAATGGAGGAGTGGCTATTGGCCAGGCTGAGAGAGAAAGAGAGGCAAGTTCTGATCAACGGCTGCCACAGAGGCTATGGATCAGACCCTGCCTCTCTCTCTGCAGGCCTCTCTCCAGGCCTGATCCACAGCCCCTAAGGCAGTCAGTGCTGTGTTGGAGCACCTGCAGCAGCCTCAGTCAGTGCTGGGTCTCCACGGCAACTCAGCACTGACTTCCGGTCTGGTAGAGCCTTTGGTGGTAACGAACCTGGCTCTTTATTATATAGATTATAAATTTCATTGAATGTATATTCCCAAGTCTTCTGAGCTGATGAAGTCATTACAATCTTTGATATGTAAATAAAAATGCCTCAAGCCCCATCTCACAGTGATGGAAATTTAGTGTTCTCATTTCTCCTCATTTTAGAAACTTGACTCAGACCTGGATCCAACCTCACCATAACTTATCTGTTTTTTGTTTGGTCCAATTCCTTCAATTTAATTACATAGTATATTAAGTTAGAAGTTTTGACTGAGTCACCAACATATATTAAACATCATTGTCCAGGTGAAATAGACATCGCCGTAGGATTTGCAAAAAGAATTAATGGGTTAAACTCTCAAGTCCCTTTCTTACTTTGAGGCTATTGAATAAATCAAAAATGGATTTGAAGAGGAAGGATTTGTGAGAATAATGAAAGCTGCAGGAGAGAGGCAGAAGAAACCATTTCCCACGAGGCAGACAACAAGTAGGAGAGGAATTACAACTTTGAATGAAGTTGGAAGTTTTTACATGGAATTGGGCACCTAGAATGGGGACCATATTTTACAAATTAAAATTACTGTAGAAATTATATTATTTAAGAATAACTTTTGCCGAAGCCGGTTTGGCTCAGTGGATAGAGCGTCGGCCTGCAGACTGAAGGGTCTCAGGTTCGATTCCGGTCAAGGGCATGTACCTGGGTTGCGGGCACATCCCCAGTGGGAGATGTGCAGGAGGCAGCTGATCGATGTTTCTCTCTCATCGATGTTTCTGACTATCTCTCTCCCTTCCTCTCTGTGAAGAAATCAATAAAATATAAAAAAAAAAGAATAACTTTTAAAAATCCGTGGGACGGCTCAAGCTTTGATCCAGCAACAGGAGAATAACTTCTCCCACTGAATAAATCTTAAAAGAAGATTGTATTGTGGTTATAGAGCATACTCCTGCTTGTTTAACATATGAGTTACATAATATACCAGTTATATAATCCTTCTCATAGGATTCTTCCTCTAGACTAGGGTTGCCAAGTTTTTCCTACAAAAGGCCATATAGGAAATGTTTGAGGCATTGGGGGCATACAGTCTCTGTTGCAACTACTTAACTGCTGTTGTGCCCCAAAGCAGCCACAGACAATCCTTCAATGGATGAGTGTGGCTGTGTTCTAATAAGACTTCACTTACAAAAGCAGGTAGAAGGCTGGATGAGCTCCGGCCCATAGCTTGGCAATCCTTGCCTAGCCTGTAGGCTCCTGGAGGACAGGAGCTCTAAAATGCCTTGCACATTGTAGATACTAATGACTGGATTTAAAAAAAAAAATAGCAGGAGCTTCTCTATCAACTCAACTAATCCCTCCTGCAATTTTACAAAAAGTTTCAAGAGAAAAGAGCTAGTATCCTTAGGAAGAACCTGAACTAAAAGACATTTGATTGCAGTCAAAGGAGCTTCTTTCTAAGAGGGCAAGTCACATTGTGCAGAAGCCCCTCTGAGCAGGTTGCCTTATCCGGGTTATAAAGAAGGCACATTCTAGCACATCAAACTCTACACATAGGCTTTTCAACTATGTCAGTAAAATGTGAGCATCCCATTGGGCATGGCTTATCTTCTCCATCTTTTTAAGATTGACCTAGCATGGCGTCCTATACAAAGGGGACAAAAACAAATGGGAGTTTTAAAAAGGATGAACAGCCCTAGCCGGTTTGGCTGTTTAGGACTAAGGACTGAAGGGTCCTGAGTTTGATTATGGTCAAGGGCATGTACCTCAGTTGCAGGCTTGACCCCCTCACCCTGATCCATGGTTGGGGCATGTTTGGGAGGCAACCAATCAATATATCTCTCTCACACTGATGTTCCTTTCTCTGTGTCTCTCCCCTTCTCTTTCGCTCTCTCTCTCTCAAAAAAAAAAAAAAAAAAGTCAATGGAAAAATATCCTCTTTTGGGTGAGGATTAACAAAAAAAGAAAAGGGGGTGGAGAGAGGGAATGAATGGTTCTACTCATAATAGCCAAAAGGATACTCAGAATGCATATGTGATTGAAGAATTTTCTTTACTGAGAAAATTCTGTTAACTGGAAGTTGTGGTGAGTATTATAGAAGTTGGCATAAAGCTAGCAGAAAGAAGCACTATCTGATGCCCAGTAGGAGGTAGCTTTATCATTAAAAAGTTAATTATGAATTTATTTTAGTCCAGGTGAAACAGCATGACATTTTGTTAATGATGTATTCCTTTTATTGAGGTATTTTTCATTGACCATGTTATAATACAGTTATTATTGGTATTGAGCTCCTAAGGTCTCTGGACTGTATATAAATGCTAGGCTTGTCCATTAATTGTTCAAATCCAATTAAAATTGAATACATACTATGTGCCAGATATTGTTAGGTACTTCCACACACATCATTGGGGAAGGAGATATAGCGTGGTGTCTGGACACACAGTCCTGAAGCCAGACCACTGGGATTTGACCACTGATTCCATCTCTTACTAGCTGTGAGACCTCGAGCAAGTAACTCTTTGTGCCTCAGTCTCCCTATCTATAAGATGATGAAGAAAAGTGGTTTTTGCCTCAAAATTTGTTGTGAGCATTAATGACAGAATATGTGTTTAGTCCTTATACAGTGCCTGACACATAGTAAGCTCTCAAAAAATATTAGCTATTATTATTATTATCCTATTTAATGTATCTGATAGGGGCAGAAATAGAACGTTGGGGACCAGCTATAATTGTAAGAAATATTAATCATGCTCTGTTAACCATGATGGGTTTGTTCTGATTAAAGAAGGCACATTCTAACCTGGCTGGGAGTTACACAGGACCTGGGAGCTCACCTGGAAATGCAGCCCATCCTCCCCATCAGGGAGCTGCCTATTATCACGGAAAGATTAACAACCTAGTTGCAGAAACCATAGCCATCAGTCCTTTGCATAGAGCCAGCCCTTTGAAGATCCTCAGCCTTTGCATACCAGCAGGCCTTTGCATGTCTCCAGCTTGTAGTATTTGTAAGCTGCCCATCTGGCATACCCTTTTGCCTACTTCCCCATGTAATCTTTGTCCTTCTACCCAATATAAACATCTGGTTTATGGGGAGAGGCAGAGCAGATTTTTGTGAATGACTTGCTGCTCTCCTATAATACCAGCAGTATTGGAATAGATGCTAATATACAATTCAACCCTGTCTCTGCTTAACGGCTCAAGTAGTGACAGGCAAATTGATTGTCCAGTTACATAGCATTGAGATGAGTTTGGAGTGATTACCCCATCTGACCAAAGAGGAAGCTGAAGCTTAAGATGTAACTTCCCCTGGGTGACCAAGGGCCAGAAGTCAAGGGCAGTAGAGTTAAGTTTATTACACCAGGAGGCCGAACTAGGTCAAAGGCTATCTGATCTATATCTCTGGCTTTGTTTCAAACTTACTTTAGAAATAAATCTAATCTCTAGACAGTCTCAATCGCATCTCCTCTAAATGTTAAAACTGTGTTTTTAAGAACCTCCAAATACAGATTCCATAAAAATGTTAGATTTTCCTCTAAAATAAAAAATATTATTTTTCAAAAATAGCATTTCTTTGTTAGGAATAGTTATCTTTTTGTGTAGTGTTACTGTCTACTATTCAAAGCCATGCCTACTATCCTTTAAGTGTTTTTTCCTTTAGATCAGGAAAGACTTGAAATTTGGCTCTGAAAATTTCCTTAATTTGCAAGGAGAAACATTCCCTGGGAAGTCCATTTGTTATGACCAAGGAGGAAAAACAAAGCTCTAACAAGAAATAATCATCTTTGAAATCACAGGTTTTTCAGAACTAAATTGCTGAATTTATGTCATATCCCTCTTGGCCATTCTCTAGCATTATCTGCCAAAAGTAACACAAACTGTTGCTTCAAGCAGAAATCTTCCTAGGTAGTGACACTGATAATGCCTCCCCATGCAGAGCCTCAAGGAAGCATCTGGACTGGCTTAAAGGCAGGGATGTGCTGAATCATCCCCCCCAAAGAGAGGATTTCTTTAAAGTCCTTTCAGACAGAAGAATAGTCACCCCTTGACCTCTAAACAGCTTTCTCTGGCAGTTTCCAGAATGTCTGCTTCCAGAAACATTTCTTCCTTTGTTTTATCTGCATCAAAAAGCACTTATAAGAGACCCATTCACCTCTGGGGAAGCATCAAAGATGCAGGGAATAAAATCATACATGTGGTCTCATAGCCTTGGGAACTTAACATCTAAGATGCAACCACATACAAAAAGGATACATAGACAGTAAGAGGTACTATGTCAATATATGGCCAGATAGTAAATTACAACATTTATATCTTATCTACCTAAACCACTTATTCTTTTTCAGCTTTTTATAATGTATAATAATAATAGGTAAAGATATGTATACACATACATGTGCATGCTGACATGTGTTAATGTAAAAAAAACATTGAAACCTGTAAAGAATTTTTGTGAGTTTATTTGAGCCAAACTGTCAACATATGCAGGGAAGCAGAACTTTAACAAATTGAGATAATGCTCCAGAGAATGAGGAGTGCATACCTTGTTTTTATAAATTACCATTAAAAGGAAAATACATAAGTGGGTTACATGAAATTCATTGGTGGTATATTAGGGAGGTGGGAGAAAGCAAAGCAGGGAAACCTCTGGGATAGGATAAAAAGTGAAATGATGGAAATACGCTTCTTTTACATAGATGGATAGAGGATAGTTAACATAGGTAACAGTTGATGATTAACATGATAACAATAACAATGAGGGAATGCCCTGTTGCCATTTGTTGTGCCCTGAGGGGTTCAAAATAAAAGAGGGAAGTTACCCAGACATTTCACAGTATGTTTTCTTAGAGGCAAAAAGACAATGGGCTCAGTAAAGATCTAAGTTGATCTTTGTCAGGGAAAATACTGGCCTAGGACATGACGACCCACTATAACCTGTTTGTGGTCAAATATTTGATTTTCAGACCATCCTTTGAGGTTATTTTAGGCCTTTGAGTTTGCATAACCGCCATGCAGGCCTTCCCTGAACTAGTTAGGTTAGCATATGGTCCCTTTCGTCCACACATGCATGCGCACATACATATAGAACTGATGACATAATTTGCATAGCTTGATACAAAATGATAATGTGGGTCCCTTATTAAATATTATATGTGTCCATATATTTCTATTTTATTTTTTATTTATTTACTTTTTGCTGTTGCTTGTCATCTATTTTCTACTTGGTGCAGTTCTATATGTATGTGCACATGCATGTGTGGACGAAAGGGACCATATGCTAACCTAACTAGTTCAGGAAAGGCCTGCATCGTGTCAGGATGGCACGTGTGGCTTAGGTAATAAAGAGCTGGGCTCTCTCATCTTCCTTTTTGGGGTTTTGCTGTTTTGACACAAAAGAACCCACTGCTTCTGGCTGAAGCTGGCCTAGTTGATGGGGATGGGTGGGGTGAAGAGTGGATAGAGCAAGTGGAGATGGAAGAGGGACTTAAAAGAGCCTAACACCTCTGTAAGTCTGGTGGCTGATGGCAGCCACTCAGGATAGGGACCCAGCTGATTAAATACAACTTATTTTTAAAGATTTAATTCCAATCTAGGTCTAGGTATGACCTTGGTTGCATAATTATTTTGTCTAATTATATCCTGGTAAAAAGGAGGTCATATATTCTGAAATACAGTTGGACCAATGTTTAATAGTCTACCTCAGGGAAACACTTCATTTTTGCTCACTGAGTATAATGTTGGCTGTGGCCTTTATTAAATTGAGGTATGGTCCCTCTATTCCCACTTTGCTGAGAGTTTTTATTATAGATTGCTGCTGGATTTTATCAAATGCTTTTTTTACATCTATTGATATGACCATGTAATTTTTATCCTTTATTTTGTTTAGGTAGTGTATCATGTTCATTGATTTGCAGATATTGTACCAACGTTGCATCCTGGAATAAATCCCATTTGATCATGGTGTATGACCTTTTTAATGTATTGTGGATCTAGTTTGCTAACATTTTGTTGAGGAATTTAGCATCTATGTTCATCAGGGATATTGGCCTATACTTTTCTTTATTTGTAGTGGCTAAAGCATTTCCCTTAAGATTGGGAGCAAGACAGGGATGTCCACTTTCACCACCCTTATTTCAGCATAGTACTGGAAGTCCTAGCCATAGCTATTAGACAATATGAAAAAATGAAAGGCATTCAAATTGGAAAGGAAGAAGTGACTCAGTCATTATTTGCAGATGACATATTACTGATATAAAAAATCCTAAAGATATCACACACACAAAAAAAAAACAACTAAGACTGATAAATGAATTCAGTAAAGTTGCAGGATACAAAATAAATATCCAGAAATCAGTGGCATTTTTATATACCAGTAATGAACTGTCAGAAAGGGAATCTAAGAATACAATCCAATTCACAATTGCTTCAAAAAGAAATACTTGGGAATAAATTTAACCTAGGATGTAAAAGACCAGTACTCAGAAAATTATAGAACACTAAAGAAAGAAATGGAAGAAGTTATAAATAAGTGGAAGTATATACTTTATACATGGATAAGAAGAATTAACATCATTAAAATGTCCATTCTACCCAAAGCAAACTACAGATTCCATGCAATTCCTATCAAGATACCAATGGTGCATTTCACAGATCTAGAACAAATACTAAAAAAAATTATATGGAGCCATGAAAAACCCCAAATAGCAGCAACAATCTTTAAAAAATTTGCCTTGTTTATGTAAACTTGGATTTTTAATGAAAAGTTCTCTGAACAGCAGTTTCTGTGAGAAGGCCATTTATTTCCTTGAAAGACCAGAACAACTAAAATATTAGAAGTTCAATTTATTTTCTAGAAATACAGGATATATTAGATATAGGTAAGTGGTTATAATTCTCTATAAACCAATCTGAATAAATGCATTTAAGAGAATATATCATCTAATTTATTAATAGTCTCCAGAGGTCAGAATGTATTTCACACAAAAAGAAAATGTACTTCACACAGACATAATGAACTAGAGGCTGTTCTCAATTACATCTTGGAAGATCAGAACTGGCCCCAACTGCACATGGGACTCAGCTCCACCAAGTGAGCCCACTTGAGTCTTTCTATGGAATAATCTCTAAAACTGTCAAATTTCCAAAATGGAAACAGAATAAACATGTGTCAAAGATGTATTTAAGTCATTAAGGAAGGAACAAGCAGTAGACAAGCTGACTCATAGCATTTGAAGTACAATATTGACAGCCATTGAAGAAAGCATGTGCCAGTGGTCAGCAAACTCATTAGTCAACAGAGCCAAATATCAACAGTACAATGATTGAAATTTCTTTTGAGAGCCAAATTTTTAAAACTTAAACTATATAGGTAGGTACATTGTTATTAACTTAATTAGGGTACTCCTAAATTGGCCTTTGCTAAAAATGTCCTCAATCTGATAGAGGTACATTCGCTGAGGTCGACTCCTTCCAACTCTCCCATCCTCAACTCCTGCATGAATCTCGCGCAAATCCCCTGCGCTGGGTATCCCGCAGCCCGCCTTTGCCGTGTCTCCTGTTGTCAGACCAACCGACCGACACCCCCCACTTCTTCTAAAATAGACTCGCCCAGGCCGAAAACTGACTTCTGCGCATGGGCCACGAAGTTTCAATCGCACTGTACGTGCATACTCACACGTGGTATTTTGTGGAAGAGCCACACTCCAGGGGGCAAAGAGCTACATGTGGCTCATGAGCCACGGTTTGCATACCACTGGTATGTGCAATAAGACAGCTACTAGGTTAGATTTTCAAAATGGTTTTATGTCCCTCCACAACCATATCTTTTGAGGTTATCTTTCCAATCTGACAGAAATAATTTGCATTGTTCTCTGGCATAAAACTCCAAGTAACTTCAGTGGATCTAGGTCCTGACCAAATAGTAAATGGTGAGTTGAGCGAAGGTATGGCTAATTGAATAATCCTTGGAAAGGCTTTTTGGATCAAACTCTAGCATGACATTGAAAGACACGCATTTCTCTTTTGCCTTATTTTCACATCATAGATAACCTTTTTTAGTAAGGCAGGAAGGTGATACAATTAGAAAAAGGGGATTTAAGCAGGTGAGCATGACAAAATAAGCATGATGGCTGAGAAGGGACAGACATAATCCTCATAAGACAGTTGACCCTCCCCTGGCTAGTTTGGTTCAGTGGTTAGAGCATCGGCCTGAGGACTGTAGGAGCAGGGGTTCAATTCTGGTCAAGGGCACATACCTCAGTTGCAGGCTCAATCCCTAGCCCTGGTTGGGGCATGTGAGGGAGACAACCAATTAATGTGTCTCTCTCACATCGATGTTTCTCTCTCTGTCTCCACCTCTCCCTTCCAATCTCTAAAAATCAATGGAAAAAATATCCTCAGCTGAGAATTAAAAATAAAAAAAGACAGTTGACCCCAAAAGAAGCTCTGCAAGGCCAAGGGCTGTAGAGTTTCCTGGGAGAGGAATTGGGCTGTCAGAACTGACAAGGAGAAGGTGGTAGTTTGGCCCAGGAGCTCCTCAGACAGGACACTGGGAACGGCTTGTAGAGTTTTCTTACTTAGATACCTTTCCAGTCTGAGTAATCAATGCAGGTCTCCGTCAAATGAACTTCTAAAGTGTGGCCTAGAAAATGCATTCACAACACCTTGCTCCACTGCTGATGTTGAAGGGGCACCAAACTGTTGCTTCTTTGTTGGTGACCCTGTGAGCCTTCCTTTTCCTGAGCAGAGCTGCCCCCAAGGCTCTCTCATTACACAGTCAGCTCCTCTCCTCATTCTGCTCCACACCTCTACTCTCACCCCAATATCTGTACCAACCAAAACTGTAGATCAAGTTCACCAGTACTGTGCCCAAGTGGCGACTTTCCTGCTGCTCCCCACCACCCCCCATTGCATCCTTGCCCCTTCCATGCTACTCCATGGCCTCCCTCTGCCTGCCTGTCTAATACTTTCTATCTTATCTCAGTCCATGGTACTTGCTCTTGTCTGTCCCTTCCTTTCTCAAACACACTCATCTGCTTTCCATACCACCAAACATCTCTTGGCTCTGGGTACCTTCCCCTCCAATTAAATCCCCAATCAGTCAACCCCACACCCCACATGGTGCCTCCCACTGTCCCAGAGTACTGCTTTTGGTTTCTCTGTGTTTGAAATCTTCCTTGATCCTAAGACTAAAGGCCTGGCCCTGACTCTGCTTTACAACCACACCTGGCTCTCAGAGCACTCAGACACACACCAGGTGGCCTGTGGATTGGCCCTGTTGCTCCCAGGGGTTACTCAGGACCTTGGACCATATTCAGATTGTGTTTGCAGCTACAGCTTTCCCAGAATGGCTTCCAGATCCATACTGACCCGAAGCTGGGTGGGCCCATGTCCAGCTGTACCTCTGGGCCCTGGGGTGGAATTTTTGGAATCAGCTCATCTGCTCAGGCTCACAGACTCCCAGAACAATCCCACATACACCTCAAGACTGCTTGAAAAAGGATCAGGTTTTTTAATCCATTTTTCCAGTTTGGGGGAAAACTGAGGTATAATTAGGGAGGTTTTGTGCCTGTCCTGTGAAGCCTTGAGAAAAACTCTCACAGGCCAGAGTTCTGTTCCTGCTTCTACTGCTTAGTAGGAACCAAGAGGTAAACATGAGGGAAATGGAGACGACTTTGTGACCTCCTCCCACACCCCAACCATCCCCAACTCCTCAGGCGGCTGGGAAACCCTCAGAGGACATGAGCATTCACTGTCCTCTTCGTTTCTGCTCTGAGCAAATGGCAGGCCAAGCGCCAAGCACCTGGGAGCCTTTCCTCTGATGCTGCCATAAAGGCAGAGCCATGGCCCCTCCTTCCAGTCTTTCCTCCTTCCAGTTACCCACTCCTAACGACTTGGATAAAAACTTACAGCCAGCTGCCCAGGCGTGAGTCCCAGCTCTGTATTTATTGTCTATGTGAATTTGAGCAAGTCATTCTTAACTTATTATCTTATTCATAGTGTGAATAATATTAAGGCCCCTCATGTACCTCACAGAGCTTTTCTCCTCAGAAAAGGAGATTTAAATAACTTTGCAAACAACAAAGTATCAAGTAAATGTTGGTAGTACAATTCATGGTAATAATTAAGACAGTAATATTTTAGGTGTCTCACTAATATGCCTAATCATGATGACATCAATTCCATTAACACCTGCCATCATACCAGATCTCCCCTAGCAGGTTCTCAGTCTTCCCCAGACTACCTTTATGTTACCCTCACAGAGCGCAACACCTTTTTCCCCATTTCTTTTGCCCAGCCAAGGCATGCATTACTCCCTGAGGATTCCTTTACTTTCTCTGTCCTTCCTCTTCCCAAGATTTCCTTCACAGAGTCTCACCTTGGAGTGCAAGGCAGAGTCCTACACCGTGGACCACATCTCTCCCCTCCCTGTTCCTCTGGCCATTGAGGGCCACCCAGGTTATTCTCCAGCTCAGGCAGTTTCCTCCTCAGCCAGGAGCCGTGGACTCTGTCCCAGCATCGCCTGTGCACACTGCCCTGTGCACACAGGTGATCTACGAGCAAGGGTCTGTGACCCGGCACAGCTGGGAAATGCTGAACAAAGTTAACACTATTTTGGTTTGTTTTTTCAACTCTAACACTTTACCGACTTCAAAAGGCTAGAATACTTGACAAATTTCCAAGTGGGGGATGTAGTATGTTGTTTCCTAAACTTGCTTGGCCATGGAACCCTTTTTGTGGCCCAGCGCCTTGCTGGGTCAGTGTCCTGAGTGGCACTGCCTTCACCCATCATTTGGGACCTGCACACTGACACGCCCTCTGCAAGGCAGCCCAGTCAGAGGACAGAGGGCAGCCTCTGTTGTTGACGGCTTCTCACCCCCTCCTCCCTTCACATCTTCCCTCAGACAGAATCTCACCCTGCAGGGGGGTTTCCTTCCTGACAAGAGAGCTGCTTGGCTGGCAGTTCCCTTGGCTCATGGGCTGAGGTCGACTCCTCCATCTTCTTGCCTTCACTGTTGCACATGCACAGCCACAGGACCATGAGGGAGAGGCCTCCTTGGCCAATCTCAGCAGAACTCCAGGATGGTGTGCCTGGGCCCAGGAGCACAAGCAGGACCAAGTCCACAAGTCCCTCCAACATCAACTTCTCGAGAGAGAAAAATTACAATCTGCCAGGGAGTCCAGGCTTTGGAGATCCTCCGGGGCCCCAGAGGCCACTCCAGGGAAACCCCTGTCCTTGACAAACCAGGAGAGATTTTCAGGCATCACTCACTTTGTTATACTTTGCAGATATTGCATTTTCATCAACATAGAGGCAAGACCCTTCACCAGCAAAAAGATTAAGATCCATTGACGGCTCAGATGATGACCAGCATTTTTAGCAACAACGTGTTTTTAAAGTAAGGTATGTACATAGTTTTTTTAGGCTTAATATTATTGCACACTTAATAGACTATAATATAGTGTAAATATAATTTTATATGCACTGGGAAACAAATCAATTTCTATGACTCACTTTATTGCGATAACTGTGGTGGTCTGGAACCAAACCTGCAGTGTCTTCATTCTGCAAGGTATGCCTGCGCCATCCCTCTGCAGGCCAAACAAGGATGCACACATGTCCTGGGTATAGAGAAGGAACTTCCCTTTGCATTGCACCCAGTTTGGGACTTTCAGGCTCTCACTTGGGGATCTGGTTTATTCCTTCAACTTAATTGTTCACCGCAGCACTCAGTCCATCATGTGCTGGCGTGTGCCAGGCACTCTGCTGGGCCCTTGGGGAGGTGAGGATGCAAGAAAAATTGCCTCCAGGAGACCCTGCTTGCACTTGGATGACTTGGGACACACGGCCTTTTTTCCCTCTGTGACAGTGATTCTAGGTGCAGCTTAAGTTATTGAGAGAACCAAAGCCTGCACAGGCCACCAAAGGCCGTTGTCCCTGCCCTGCTGTGACCCCATGGCCAACGGGGAGGTTTGCAGTGGGCAGCATGACTATCCTCTGCTGATAACCATGGCAGAGACAGTTTACTGGAAAGTTACATGGGCTTAAATTTCAGGGCCTCAGCCCTGCACAAGCCCCTTCCAGACCCTGTCACTGGCTTTGCCTCTATATTGTAGTATTCTTTTCTTTATCCCCAAATTGAGTAAGCATTGGCCCCCAAAATCCCAGATCCGTCCTTGGTGGGTGAGAGATGCATGCTTCTCTAATTAGGGTCCATTCCATGGAACCTGGTCCTGAACCCGATGTTGTGTCAGCCTCAGTTCAGAAGACCGTTTCCTGGGCAGGCTCTGGAGTTCCTGGATCTGAACCACAGAGACAGCCCAGGGCAGTCACACACTGTGGGACAATCGAAAACCCTGCTGCTGGGGCTTGGCGACACCCAGAGCTCACCTGGCCAGGCGGTCCAGCCAGGGGCCACTCTTCCTACCTAACCTCATTTTCACTAGGAAAACTCTAGTGAGCATCATGAGTCTCCCAGCCTTCTCAGCTGGTCACTATTACTACATGTTTCTCCAGAACTTATTTATTTATTTTTTTACATCAGTGCAATGGAACATGGAGCTCCCACGTCAAGACAAGTAACAGACGAGAGAAAAGCACTGGCCAGTATTTCCAATCACAGGATGTTCTATTCAAGTGATCGTTGTGTCTGACCAGCTTGCCTGCTTATGCCCTGTGGCTCCAGCATTCCTTACCAGAGTCAGCTTCCTGGGACTCAGACTCCCTTTGTGTCCTGGAACTTCAAATGCTTCCTTTAAATTTCTCTAGAATCTCATTCCCTACTTACTGCTTCTAAGATAAAAGAGTCCTCCATCCTTTTGCTATAAAGCATGTGAGACAAGAAAATCTGACGGAAGGCTTCAGAGCTGTGACTTCTTTGTGCGTTTTCCATACCCTTGGAGTGGGGGGAGTTCATGCCATTGCCCAAAAGAAGAGCTTGGCACGAGCGTGGGCTATTCCAAGGGTGAGCAGCAGCACGGGGGACACAGGCAGCTCACAGAGGAGGAGGAAACCCCAATGAAAAGGCGGCTTTGAAAAGAATCCCTGGGGTCAGGCCTATTTGGTGGGAAACAGATGTGCCTGTGACTGAAGGAGGAGATTGGTGAGCCCTGTCTCCCTTTCCCCCGCAGGCCAGCCGCCTTGAGCGCCAGGCTGGCCACGTCCACTGGGCCTGCCAGGAGGAAACTGCTCCTTCAGCTTCCAGTTACTGCCGGGTGATCAGAAATTCCTGGGCATGTGATGCTACTAAAAGTTCCCAATTAAAAGGAAAGTATAAATAAGAAGCACGGAAGGGACCCCAGATCCAGAACTTTGAAGGAACAGTTAAGAAAAATGAGTCATAAAAAGGTGCCCTTCTCTGGTTTGGGGAAGAAGGAATTGATAACTTCCTCTTTTTACTATTAAATCCTCTCCTTACAAATAATTAAAAAGGTTTCATGTAGGACATTTTCCAACCCCAGCCCACCTCCTGTCCACTCCACTGAGCAAAAGTCACTTTCAGGCTTCCCCCAGCCTCACGCTACTAAGAGGCATGGGCTTCTCCCAAGTCACACCTCAGGGGTCTGGGCCTGAGCACATCCCCGCCTCGGTGAGAGCCAAGGTCACCCTGCATGCCAGCAGACCTTGTCATTCTTACAGCTATATCCACATTCAAAAGGCTTCACTCTGGTCCACGCTGTCTTTCAAATAAATTTTATTTTGATAAGCATGTTGACACTCTCCTGGCTTTCTCTGAGTGTTACATTGCTGAAATGGAAGCTGGGTCCCCATCCTGTCCTGATTCTATTAAACAAAGATATTGATTTATTTTTAAAATATTTGTATTGATTTCAGAGAGGAAGGGAGAGGGAGAGAGAGTGATAGAAACATCAATGATGAGAGAGTATCATTGATTGGCTGCCTCCAGCACACCCCACACTGGGGATTGAGCCCACAAACCAGACATGTGCCCTGACCAGGAATTGCACCATGACCTCCTGGTTCATAGGTCAATGCTCAATCACTGAGCCACGCCGGCTGGGCTAGGCAACAATATTTACACCAATCATTTCAAGCTTGACTCAGTATGTAGGTTTGGATGATCAAGGACAACCCAGCTCATTTAATGCTCATGAGCAACCTCCATCAGAGAGAGGGGCTCACTTCCAGACCAAGTCTGTCCAACTCCAGAAGCAAAGCCCTAACCACTGTCCTATAGAGCTGCTTACAAGCACAGCAGAGGGAATGGAATTATTAGAGAGGGTCATAAAATGTCAGTGTTGGAAGAGACCACTGTGCTCCCAGACTAGCACCATCCTCATTACACCATCCTCAAAGAGTGCCAAATTGGCTTGCTCAAGGTCAGCCAACTTAATAATTGAAGGCAGAAGAATAATTAAATCAAACAATTTTGCTATTTTGTGATGTCTCTGGGCAGAGATTTTTATGAAGAAGATGTTGGAAACCATGACTGAATTTAGGGGCAAATAATTGCATATGGATTGAGTTTTTCCATGCTGCTTCTTTTCCCACATAGTAAAAATATTCAGAGCTGACTGCACATAAGCACCCTCTAAAAATATGAGGTCCCTGCATGGCATTAAATGGGAAGACTGCTCCTTCTTTTTAGCCTGGTGACTTTTCACATATTGTCTCCTGTAACCCTCCTTTACCTGTCCCACCTGTGATAGCTGGGGTGACAGTAGTCCCATCTTAACTTGAGGCTCAGGTGTTTATTCCAAATATCTGGCCTCCTCATTGACTTCTGGGTTACCCTAGCACAGGGTAAGTGTGGCCAGAAACCATAGGTATGAGGTGTGACCAGGATAAGCCTGGGCCATCCTGGGCCACGCTTCTGTAATGCTCAGACCCACAGCAGGGCTGCTTCGAGCGAAAGAAGCTCTCTATCCTCCGAGGAGACGCGCATCCAGTATAGAAGTAGGTCAAGCCACCTCCCTTATCTTGGACACAGTGTCTTGTGTGGAATCCAGCTTCTTTTCTTTCAGTTGCTCTCAGGCTGTTCATTCCTTAAGGTCAAGATCAAGTCCTTTCTATCCTTGCCCTGGACCCTTTGCTGATAAGTCAGTCAGAGTGATGTGCCCCTCCCATATCTTCCAATTCTCTTTCTGAACTTCTCTGGCATTCAGCCTGTGCTGGCTGGAAACTTTTGAAGTTTATTTTATTTTGTCAATTTAATTTTATTTTTGCCATCTATAATCACTCCACCTAAATTTGGAGCTCCTTGAGGACGAGAAGCTGGCATATCTAGTACTTGCTTGTTTTGTACCTACAACAGCTCAGAAAGGTTCCTGGGGGTGATTCAGCAGTGACTACGAAACCAACCAACCTGCGCTGCAGTTCCTGTGTCCTGCAAGAGGAAGCCAGTGACATGGGCTTATGGAGAGACTGTCTCTCACAGGATGTCTGCACTTGCAAGGCACAGGAGGCTTTTTATGGAAGTGGTGCTGTTTGGGGGTTGGTGAATGGGCACCTGGTCAAGTGAGGAACAGGAAATGCCTTTTCTCTTCCTCCACCTCTGTCGGGATCCTGATCCTGTCTCTCTGCCTGTGGAGAGCAGGAGGGCTTTACCTCTGGTTGGGTCAGAATCTTCTCCTATGGCCTCTGATTGGATGACATGCAGGCTCCGGGGCCTATCAACAATGTGGTGAGTCGTCATTCCGTTGCCTTTGTCAAGAAGGCATTTCATAAAAAGTCCCGGTTGAGAAGGAATGATGACTGGGCTCAAGGCACTTCTGAAAACACAGGCAACTGCACAAAATCCTGAGCCTTCCTGTGCTGTGACTCAACAGGGTGTTTCAGGCTAGACTGGGGACAGGAGACTGGTGCTGAGGGACTGGCATGGGCAGGTCATGAGGCGGCATCTGGTCTTGAAGGACAACATAAGGTGGGCTCCCATTTGGGAGTAAAGGAATCGAGATGATCCTAATACAGCTAGATTACACAATTAACCTGTTAAACTATTTGGCTCTTTAGTGTGCAGTGAGCCCAGCATGTTGTTAGGTGACACTTAACCAAAAATACTGATCACTGCCAGAGTAAGATGGAGACACAGATAAAGCTGAACATGGTCCAAAAGGCTGGTGGAATTTGTGTGGATAGTAAACTAAGTATAGGTGTGTGTATGCGTGTGTGTGTGTGTGTGTGTGTGTGTGTGGAACAAAACAGAGATCCCAGAAAATTGACCCAAGCCATTTCCTTCAATTAATATTTGACAAAGGAGGCAAGAGAATACAATGGAGTAATGATAGTCTTCTGTTGATAAAACTGCTAAGTATAGGTGTGTGTATGCGTGTGTGTGTGTGTGTGTGTGTGTGTGTGTGTGTTGATGGGTACATCCCAGGACCAGGGGACGATGTGAAATGCACAAGATAAAATAAGTGTTCTATGTTTGCGGGTATCAGGGCTATACAAAGATTTAGCCAGCTGCAGACAACAGTGTGACTCTGTTCAGATAAGATTAGGAAGGTAGAGTTTGTCACACTGTGGGGCATTAAATACCAAGCAAGGGAGTTTGTTTTTCTTTCCATAACCAAGGGAAATCCACTGCAGGCTTTGGCACATGGGATGCAATGACAAGATGGGTCTTTTGCAGAGCTGACCTGGATGGAGGGGCCAGAGTCTGAAGGCAGAGGTCAGAGGGCTGCTGCCATGATTCAGGCAGGACATGGGACTGCAGTGCTGGCCAAGACTGCCCAACAGGGGACAGAGAGCACAGGTATTTTAGAGGAAGAATCAGTCTCTTAATGTCCCTTCCTGTCTGGTCAATGTGTTTGTTCTCCTTTCCACCAACTACACACACACTAGGAAATGAGTTATAAGAGGAGTTTCAACAAAGTGTGACTTTAGTCTTCTGAGTCTTCTGTCTAAATCCCTGCAGCTTCCCCATTACTCACCCTGTAAAGCTCAGACCAGTGATATTCACACTTTTTTTGTAAAGCAGCAGGACTCTTTATTCAAAGGTGATATTACTCAGGAAATCAAGATGTAAAATAGACAAAAGCAGATCAGCTCTGCTCAAACCAGAGCATAGTCCCACTCCAGTCAGCACAACCCTGTACATTCTAGTTCCAATCCTTCAGCCACCATATACCCCATGCCTTTCCCTTTCCCCATCCCTATCCTTGTTCCCATCCCTGTCCCTATCTCTGTCCCTGTCCCTTTCCCCATCCCTATCCTTGTTCCCATCCCTATCCCTATCTCTGTCCCTGTCCCTGTCCTTATCTCTATCCCTGTCCCCATCCCTATCCCTGTCCCTATCCCTATCCCTGACCCTATCCCTATCCCCCCTGTCTTGATCCCTACCCTTTCCCCATCCCTATCCCTATCCCTGTTCTTGTCTTTATCCCTATCCACAGTCTCTGAGACCCCTCCAAGAAAACCCCAGGGCCTTGAGGGGCACAGTTGGAGCCCATTTCCTTACCAGGTCAGTTTCAGTCTGCCTTTTTTCCCATTGCTCTTCATGCCCATCAGATTTTTTGACCTTCTGCTCTAAACATACCTTTGACCTTGGCATCCTGCTGCTGTTGCTTAGCATCATCCTGACAAGATGTCCTCACATACTTCCAAACCTCATCAGGCCCAGTTTATGCCTCACATCTGTCATCATCATCTTCACCATTATCATCATATCATTATCATCAACATTAGCATAATCACCATCACTATCATTATCATCATCATCATCATCACCACCACCACCATCATCACCACCACCACCATCATTATCACCACCATTATCATCATCACCATCAGCCAAAAAGTTTATTGAATACTTATTATATCTAATTTACGGAGATTATCTTATTTAATCCTCACATTAACTTTAATTTTCTCATTTTATAGATCAAAACTAAAATATAGAGAGGTTAAGTACCATTCTTAATGTCACCTAGCTATGAAGCAGCTGAGCTAAGATTCAAACCTGAACAGTCTAACACAAGAGCTCCCACTCTCAATAAGTAACCTATACAGCTGCCCCAAATAAATGTGTTGATGGAGTAAATTGATGACTGAGGGAATACAAATAATGAAAGAGAAAATTCATTCAATCTTCAGCAAATATGTATTGAGTTCCTATTATGCACCATGCACTATGTCAGGCTCTGGAAAGATGGTGGGAAAAAAGTGGACACTACCCTTGGAGCTTAAAGTCTGGGAAAGAAGTAAAAGATGACTCTAAGTTTTCCAGTGTGAGTGATTCAGAAATGAAATGATAGTGTCATTGGGAGGGAATTCAGAGGAGTAAATTTAGAGGTAAAAAAAACCCCTTTATTTTGGCAAGTAGTTTGCTAAGCTTCAAGCACCAAGGTAAAGCAAATTAACAATTAAAATTGTTCAAAAGGTCATGGAGATACTGGCTGGCAGCTCAAAGAGAGACTGATGTGGATCTAGGAATTACATAAGTATTGCCGATGGCTGAAGATAGGAATCTAAGGCAAGATTGATATAGAGAATATTAAGTCTAGAGATAGGAATTAAGCCTTGGAGCAAGTTCCAGAGAGGATGGACACCTGCCAAGAGAAGAAATGATTACAAGGTGTCAAAGAAGCCAGGGACTGAGGAGTTCTGCAGAAGAGGGAGACGTGGTCAACAATGTCAGAGGTCTCGGGGAGAGCAACAAAAATGAACACTAGTTCTTTCCATGTGACCTAAAGCAAGTTTTTGATAATTTCTGAGAGCACAGTGTCAACAGACGGTGAGGGTAAATGATAGATTATAGACAACTTGGGGGAAATGGGTGATAAGGAAAAAGCAACAGCTGTTTCTTAAATTCATTGAGAAGCTAGCATGAAAAGAGAGCAGCAATGGTCAGTTAGTGGAAAAAATGCTGAAAAAATCAGTTTTACTAATTATGTGACCTGACCCAAATATGAATATGTTTAAATGTGACAATCATTCTGTAAACTCATGCTCCTGAAATGGGGCCCCCGGGTTTGGCCTACCACAATCTCTTGATTTCCCACACAAATGAGTGGTGGTCTCTGCTCTCTATTTCCTATTTGGGATCATGACTGAGTTTAGTTCAGCAGGTTCTTCTCTTCATAATAAACTTTTTAAATAAAAGAAACAATTAATCCCCAAATATATTTTCCTTGAGGAAACATTTACATTCTTATGACTTCAAATGCTAAGCCAATAAAAGCAGCATCAAAACCATTATATTTATAGTTATCAACAACAAAAAGCAGAAGGGAAAACACCATTAGGGCATCTTTGTAAAAGTATGACAGGCTCAGACCCAAGACCATGGGAAATCATGGGACTGAAGTGTTTCCTGATGAAAAAAAATGCTAAATTTAACACCAAAATGCATGAATTTGGAAGTCATAGAGATGCAGTCTTCCTAGAATACTCATCACACACTGACCTCTGTTCCAATTCAGGTCCAGAAACTAAAGAAATGAGCATATCAGAAATAGTGAAATAGTGACAGCTGGGGGTCACAGCCACTCTGAGGAGAGGCTGAGGTGACTGAGGCTGTTTTGGCTTGAAACGAGAAAATGGAGAAAATATAGCACTTTCTGTTAAGACCAAAACAAGAAGGAGAGGTTTAAACTCCCACAGAAGGCTTTAGTTGGAGATTAGAAAGAATTTCTGACCAATTGGTTTATAAGCATTCAGTGTGTTGCTAAGGGTCATTGAGATTATTCAGGTTCAAATCCCATATCCTCCTATGGGACTTGGAGCAAATTACTTAATCTCTCTGGGCCTGAATGTCCTCCAAAGTGGGGATGTAGCAGTCACTAACTGCTGCAAGGATGTCATGAGTTAAAGCACTTGGCAGAGGAGCAGACACATCATCAGTGCTAGTCTGCATCAGCTCCATCATGACTGTTCTCATCCTTGTGATACCCAAGAAAGGACTCATCTCCATCTATAAGGTCAGGTCTGAAGGAAATGTAACAATTTTTTTAAAGACTGAATTTAATGTCTATTTTCAGCCCCCATTTTGGAGAAAATGCATCTCTGGCAACTCAAGGTCACTTCCTTTCCTTGCCAGAGGAGGGGTGACTGCTGTATCATCAAGGTGTTGGGAATGGAAAGGAACTGGTGCAGGTTTGGTCCTTGGGTTGTCATCAGTCTAAACCTGCATCCTCAGAGATCCAGTGTAGCTCAGACTTCAGTCCCCATACAGGTAGCTACCCCTTTTGAGGACTCCTCAGGCCCACTCTCTGTCAGCTACCTCCATGGTATACTTGAGGACAGGTGGCCATGGGAATCCTGAGAGGCTGGCCAGGACCTCAGATGGCTCTAGCTCCCAAGCAGTCACTCCTGTTTAGAGATCCTACCACCTCTCCAGAGCTGGGCCCAGGAAAAGTAAGACTCGGGATCCCTCTGCTGACTCTCCCAAACATTTTATTGCCTTTCCATATTCCTTGGCGCAGTGAGGGCAATGCACATGACCAGCCATACTTGAGACACAAACCTTATCTCTCTTCTGTCGATGACAAGGATAGATGGGGGACTAAAGCTTTAGTTAGTTCACATTATCCTACTAGGCCCTGAAGATATTAGTCTCTCACTTCAGCCCCAGCAGAAGTCTCCTGTTGCTTCCCTTAAATAACTTCCTGCTATCTATACAGAAGAAATGCAAGAGTCTCCTAGTGCCTACCACCAGGGGAGGGAATGTCTCAGAGTTTACCACGGACAAACAAACTAACACATTGCATCTCCATTGAGTCAAATGGTTCTGGTAACTTATGGCTAGAAAAATAACTTAATTTTTATTCCATTTATATATTTAAACTAGAGGCCTGGTGCACAGATTTGTGCACTGGTGGGGTCCCTCGGCCTAGTCTTCACCCTCTCGCAATCCTGGACCCCTCAGGGGATGTCGGACTGCTGGTTTCAGCCCAATCCCTACAGGCCTGTGCATTGAGCGTCTGCCCCCGATGGTCAGTGCACGTCATAGCTACTGGTCAAATGGCTGTCTGGTCAATTTGCATATTACACACACACACACACACACACACACACACACACTCACTGGCCAGGGC
>NW_006286242.1:73667-79272 GCF_000327345.1 Myotis davidii
GGTCAAACTCGCAGCCCATGGGTGGCATGTGGCCCATAACAAATATTTTTGCAGCCCAGCCAATATAACAGTATGTAAGAAACCTTTTAATAAAAATTTTGTAACTTAAATTTTACAGTATTCTGTTATACATAATTATTAATAACGAACTACAATGTTCAATAATGACTGATTACTATAACCCCTTATAGAAAACACACACGAGACCAGCGGTTCTTAACCTGTGGGTCGCGACCCCTTTGGCAGTCGAACAACGCTTTCATAGGGGTTGCCTAAGACCATCCTGCATATCAGATATTTACATCACGATTCATAACAGTAGCAACATTACAGTCATGAAATAGCAACGAAAATAAATTTTATGGTTGAGTCACAACATGAGGAACTGTATTTAAAGAATCAGAAGGTTGAGAACCACTGCACTAGACAAAAATAAAGGAGCAAAAAGGAAAATGAAGTAAACTTGGAAGCATTCACTTCATGTGCCAGGGATTGGCAATGTGCTACAGGAAGGCCACAAAGAGGACCTGCCTTCTCATCAGGCAGGACACAGGAATCTCCCCAATACTGAAATTTCTCCCATGGCTCCTCAGGAGAGGGGCAGCATGTAATGTAGTGAACTAAGCCTCAGTGATATCTGTACAGGAAATAATACAGTGAGCAGCTTAGGGCCACTTCTTTCAACACCCTGGCTATGGACCCGAGCATCTGGGACAAAGGGAATCTCAGTAAATATAATTCCACAAAGACTATTATTGTGCAATCCACATATCTCCCTGCTATCTCAATAATTAATAAATAAGCTAAATAAGCTGAAATATTCAGTAAGTTTCAGAGAGGTGACAAACTATGTATTATTCAGGCAGTCCTTCCCATATTATTCCTGTCACGTACTCACCATGTTAGGTTTAGGTTAGGATGAGCAATGCTCCTGTTTGCTTGAGACTGAGACCTTTCAGTGTTAGAACTAAGTCCAGGAAAATGGGGACAGTTGGTCACTCCAGTTCAGAATGACATCTCCTGCCTCATTCAAGGATTACAGCTCATCTGTGTTGCTGGTTAAGCGCAAAATTTTAAAAGTCAGACAATCTGAGGTGGGGTTACAGGTTTCTGAGAACAGAGAAGCTGACAGGAAGTAGAGGGACCAGACCTTCTCCAGAAAGGAGCTGTGTGGGCAGGGCCTAGATTCGCCAGAAGTGTCTTCTCTCCTGCAATGAACAGGTCAAGGCCTCGTGCTTAGTCCATTCTAGATGACCAGTATATATTGGGATCAAGTTCAATTACGGTGACTCAGGGCAACAGTCCTCAGCCTCTTCCAGCTCCTTTTGTTCGTCTTCTCTTAGGCACTTGTGTGGGGTGCACTTGCTTGTTAATCTATCCTTGATTCTACCCTCCATGCTGGGCTGAGCTGTGTGTCCTGACCACCGGGCCTCTCGAGATAGAGAGGCAGAGTCCTCTTCTGTGGGTGCTTAATGCTCGTCTCTCGTCCGCCTGGATACTGACCTAATGGCCTCCCCTGGATCCTGCTCCAAGGAATTTCCTCAATGGATTTCCCCTTCCCTGAGACCAAGGATAGTGTCTGGGCTGTTTCTTTGCAAACATTCTCATCTATTTCTGCTGCTCAGGGACCCCAAGCATCCAGGGTGCTGAGATTATGGTACTGGGATGTCAGACAGGATGTAACATAATCCTTGCCCATTGGGGGGTTTGTGATCTAGCTGATCAGACAAATAGGTTTTGACTTTCTTTTGAAGACTTTGGAAATGATTTGCATTAAAACAAAATGAAATAACAATAATAATAACAATTAGAAACAAAACAAAAACATTCCCAGAACTCAGTTCTCATGCCAAAATAATTTAATTCTCAGAAACTTCTCTGACCCCTTCCCTCTTCTCTGGCTCTGTGTTCCACATTCTGGAAAAGAGAAACAAACAATCAAAGAAGTAGATTCTCTAACCCCTGATTCATTTATCCTATACCTACAGGTGAGTTACTCATCTTATCTATGCCTGAGTTGTTTCATCAATAAATAAAAACAATAGTACAACAGCAATCACTTGAATACTGCTAGTTATGTGCCAGGCATTATTCTGAGCACTTTGTTTATATTAGCTTTTTTACAACAATATGTTTACAATATATTGTGAGGAACATGCTATCATGCTCTTTATATTATAGATGAGAAAACTAGGACTCAGATTTTAATACCTTGTCCCAGGTCACACAGCTGGTAAATGAGAGACTGGGATTCAACCCGGACTGGCTTCATAATGTACGCACCTACGTTACTCAATGCTGAATGAATAAACGGCTTCCTGGCTGGTTGATAGATGAGTGGGTGATAGTTAGTCAGATGAAGGCACTAGCCCCAGCAATTGCTCAGACTCCTCTCTTCAATGTATATGGCATCAATATTTAAAATTCATGCTCTTAACATGGATTGTGGTTCCCCACATTCTTCTGTTTCAAAGTGAAGTGGAGGATTGTCCACTTGGAGGATGGCAGACTCTGAGCCAAGTAAAAACTCGGCCTCTGTGTAGTACACCTTCTTTGGAGAAGGAATATTCTCCATTAGGACTCATTAAAATATCAGTGGAATGGAAGCAAAGACATGTTTCCCCAAAACCAATTAATCTCAGAAAAGTTCTTTGAGAGTTTTGGATATAAATTTCTTCTTTCATTCCAAGACTAACACATTTCTTACATAAAAGTGAAAAGAATATTGTTACCCCTGAAAAAATAGATTACTGTATCCAGTCAACAAGAGCTTACCTTGAACCTCCAAAGAGTTAGCTTGAATGCTCCTTCAAATTACTCTTTAATAAAGAGACCTGTTTGAGATTAGCCAGATACGTGGCTTCGGCCTCAAAGTTACCAAATTTCACTGACAGGCCTGTTTTCCATCTTTGTGATATCAATCTTTTGACAACCAAACATTTCTTTAATAAAAGCATTTTGCATGCCTTCCTCTCACCAGAGTCCTTGAAATTACCTAGATAAGGAAAACTCTAAGGATCTAGAAAATCAAGTATGATTGAATGCTTACTCCACCGCAGAATAGCTCACATCTTTTAAAAACTAACCCATGGGGAGATTTTCAAAGATGTATAAACTTGCCTTTTTCTTATTTTGTTTAGGAGATGACAATTAAATTTTTGTTCTTTTTAATTGTTCAGTGGATGGGTTAAATTACTATCGTTAGTATTTTTCCAGTGATCTGGAATTAGAATGTGCTTACATGAATTTAATTCTTACACTGCCATTGTATTAGTTCATGTTCTGAAGAATTCTGCACTGTGAACTGCACTAGGCAGAAGATTGACATATTATTTGGGCTCCATTATTCAGAGCCATGAAAACTTATGCAAGTCACTGATGCCTTCTCAAACTCAGTTTCTTAACCTCAGCTGTCTGACCTACAAAATGGAGCTAATACTACCCACCCCACTACCTAGGCATTGTAAAGAATTCATTAGTATTAAACTCATGGCAAAGTGTATCAATGAGCATAGTTAAGTAACAAGTAGAAGAGTTATTCTGTTAAGCAGAGGAAATCATGATCAAGTAACATTTGCTCCATTATATCAACATGACTTTCAACCTACAAGTGAGCTTGTAACCAAGCTTCATGCACTGAACAGACAAATTCCTCCAAAAACATCAGTGAGGTAAACACAAAATAATTTACCATCGTATACAGGGAATACTAAAGATGAATTTTTATTACTGGTATAGCCTAGATGCCTATGGTTAGGTCTTTTGGTTCTATCACTAGAACACTGCCTTTAAGAGCCCTTACTCACCCTTAGAGCAGGCAGAGGATGGTGGGCATCATGGTGTTTTAGGTAAAGTGGGCATTGTCAGGGTGCCACTGGTGGCCTTTTCTCAATTTCAGTTCTTCACAAAAGATAAGGAAAACGAATTTATAAAGGTGGGGGAACTGGGGTATTTGATAGTTGTTGTTTCCAAAATAGCTTAGAACATCAAAGAATTCATAAGCTTTAACTCCACTCACCCTCTTCTTATCTATAAATAAAATTCCCTCCAGAGATGGCTGCCTAAACTGCAAGGATTGTCTTAGAGCCAGTCAATTTGCTTCCCTGGTCCTGCATTAGCCTCTGTAGCTTGACCTTCTAAAGAATATTCCAAATGTCCTAAGCACTATTTAGGAGTTCAAATGCTCTGACCTCAGAAATCTCTTCAACTCTCTGACCATGTCCTAGTGGCCTAAGGAGCTCTTCACAGCCTCCTGACACTCTACTGTGTTTGTGAATAGCTCTTCCCAAGGAGCCTTGAGTAGCCCAGCCCATAAATTTCCAGTTTCTTTTGCTCCAGCTCAGAGAGTAAAGGGTTTGGGAATCATAACACATGAAAGACTGGAGGAGCAAGAAAAGAAAATCTTAGTGGGGATGAAATCACTGATTCTAGATGCTGGGTACATTCCTGTGAAAGAGAAATTAGATTTATCTGGCACAACATCAGAGAACAGAGCTGGAACCAAAGAGAGGAAGTTATGTGGAGGCAGGTTTTTGGCTCAGTATTGTGAAGAACAGCCTTTAGAACCTGGAATGGGCTGCCTTGTAAGGTAGGGAGTTCCTCAGCACTAAAAGTAAGCAAGTGGAGGCACTCTGACCACTTACTAAGAGGGGAATCTTTCACTGGACAGAGAGTTGGCCTAAGGGCTGGACTCTGTGGCCCTTTTAATAGAGATTCCAGGATTCCAAGCACATTAGTAACTTTTCTCAGACCTGGAAATTCTCCCATCATTTCTCAGGGCCCACAGCTCCCTTTAGTCTTTGCAGAAAGCCCGGAGTAAGAATATTTCACATTCTCCAAATGTCATTCCCACCACCCAGGTGAAAGGGTGAAGAATATGACAGACATCCACCTGAGAGATGAGGTTCTTATTACTGTCCCTCGGGCGAAAGTAGGAAGCCTGCAAACTTTGAAGTTAGCATTCCCTAGTTTTCTCAGAAGCCTACCACTCTTACATAAACTTTTTTCTTCTTGTAGGCCAAAAAGGTTTGTTGAATTGATCATGTTTTTCCCCAGGGTATTTAGAGACTAAATAGGGCATTGTAGGTGGTCAAGAAATCTTTGTTGAAAGAACAATGACACATATTAAAAGCACGAGAAGAGCATGTACATGCTTAACCTAAATGTCAAATATCATCATCATTCCAGGCCCATCTGTAAAATAAAAATGAATATATTAATGACACCTTGCTTTTGAGTTGTTCTGAGGATCAGAGGATATAATACTGTAAATAATGTGCTTAACCGACCACCTGACACAAAGTCAAGGTTTAATAGATGCTAGCTCTCTTTATTATTATTATGACTAGAAACCCGGTGCACAAAAATTTGTGCACTCGGCGGGGAGAGGGGGGTCCCTCAGCCCGGCCTGTGCCCTCTCGCAGTCTGGGACCCCTTGGGAGATAACAACCTGCTGGCTTAGGCCTGCTCCCAGGTGGCAGATGGCAAGCCCAATCCCTAGGTGCAGCCCCTGGTCGAGCTCAGAGCAGGGCCTATTGGGGAGTTAGGGTGCCGCCCCCTGTCATGCACAGAGCAGGGAGATTGGGAGGTTGTGATGCCACCCTTA
>NW_006286242.1:79364-82344 GCF_000327345.1 Myotis davidii
ACTCCCTGCAGGGTAGGGGTCCCCACTGGGTGTCCTGGCCAGTCTGGGTGAGGGGCTGAGGGCTCTTTTCAGGCTGGGGGTGACTAAAGCTCCCAACTGCTCCTTTCTCTCTCTCTTTTTTTTTTTTTTATTCTGGGCCAGCTTTAGCTTTGAGGCTTGGCTCCAGCTCTGAGGCCTCTGCGGCTGAAAGTAGGTTTCTGGCCTTTGCTTACAATGTTGCGAATCTGCTGGCTGAGGTCCGGTGGTATTTGTTAGAGTTTCGTAAACTGCAGGCACAGAGGCCTGCAGGCAGGCAGGGAATGTTGGAGTCCTCAGTCACTGACCAAGCAAGCCTCATGTTAGTTTCAAGCTGCCTGGCTGCCGGCCGCCATCTTGGCTGACAGTTAATTTGCATATCTCGCTGATTAGCCAATGAAAAGGGTAGCGGTCGTACGCCAATTACCATGTTTCTCTTTTATTTGTGTAGATTGTTATTATTACTGGTATTTTAAACAAAATGATCAAGGAGGAATAAGAAGACAAAGAGATATTGAACATTAGAACAGCACTTCTTTCCCATTAGCCCTTTGTCACATCAGATCACATCATATCACACCACCAGAAACTGGCAGACTATTTCATGCTGATTTTAAGGAGGAAAAACCAGGACTTCAGTTAGAAGGGGATGCCTTTCCTTCCTTCAGAGAGTTGGGTTCCTCAGAGCACCAGGACTAATTCTCACTGCCTTGGTTACTAGAGAGCACTCTGTGAGATTATCAACATTGGAATTACGAAGGGGACGAGGATTAGTGTAAGAAGACTTTAATAGTGAATACCTACTAAGAATGAGTCTGGTTTAAATTTCCCAGAGTACTTACCAACAGATGAGAGGATTTGTGAACACAGAAGCATGTACTTTTAAACTCTTGTCAATTGTAGCTGTGCTCCCAGTCTGTCACCCCGGGTGGGGCTGGGCCCACTGCCGCTGTGTCTCCCTGTCATCAGAACCTCTGTGGGCACCATGTCTGCTGGCCCCGAATGAGGAGGAAAATGGAAACAACATGGGGAAGGCGAGATGTCCTCCCTATGAGAGGTCTGTACATGTATTAGAGTCTGTAGTAACATCTTTTCTTTGTTCTAACATTCTAACAAAGGGACTTTCCTCTTTCTAAGCAGTAAGACTTCTAAAGAACTCCGCTAGGTAAGGGGGGTGGTGAGATGGATTAAAGACTTGCTAGAGTCAAATGATTTATTATAATTTTATTAAAAATACAAACAGATTTTATTATTGGTCAGTGAACACAAATGCTTCAGTTCCTAAGTGGTGCAGGCCCTCATTACCCAAGAACCCGCAAACCCTGGCAAGGCAACCTCATAAATTATCGCGTCATAGTCACGAATATAAGAACAGGTAAAAGCACCTGATGGAAGCTTCAGGGCAACCTAGACTCACTAACAAGTTATAAATGGAGGCCTTTCTGACTAGGTGAGTAATGATGGGTTTTTAAAGCACCGTCCCAACATAACTGCCTCCACCAGGTCCTGTTGAGACATAACCAACTTCAACCACCTGGAGCAGTGCGTGGTCCTCTCCCATGAGTTCAGCACAGTGCATGGATGGCAATTCTCAGGAAAGACTTCTGTAAAGGTTAATGGTTTTCCTTCTTCAAATAAATAAATAACATTAAAACATGATATAAGTAATTTACTTATTTTTAGACTATGCTCTGTAGCCAAAACTATATCTCAGAATAGATACTATATAGTCACCTTTCATTATTGTTCTAGAAAATAGAAGTTGTTTTTTTCTTTTTTTTAATCTAAATTTCCCAGAGATGCTTCTCAAAAGGAACTGCTTCAGTGTTCCCCATTCAGCACATATATTTAGAATCTGTAGTAATATCTATGATGTGAGTGGAGTGTTTAATCTAAATTTTATAATGAAGTAGTTCATTGCAATTTGCAATAAATCTTTTGCCTCTGATTCACCCATGATGACTGTTGTCTGATATCCTATTTCCTTCTCCTAGACATTGGCCAGGATGCCAGCCATGGTTAAAATTGGACATCACAGTCGTACGTGAGTTCAGTGACTGCTTGTCATCAGGTTGTCCATTGTCAGACAATGGGAAAATTCTGACTGTTACACTGTGAGGCAATTATTGATTAAATGGAGTATGATAGGACACTTAAAGTGACCCCAAGATTAAGCTCTCATTTGGGGGTTGTTTGATGACTCATGGCCAATACCAACCATTTGGAGATATTACAACAAAACTCTGCTGCTAACAAAACAATTAACCATTAGTGGTGAAAATGTATCCACTGGAACCCAAAGAACATCTGCAGGCCATTAACACTGGAGAATTTCCCCTCTAAATCCTGATTTCCAGAGTTAGAACCAACCACTCCAAAACTGTGGCTCTCATGCTAAATCCATATTTATGTCCCATTGAAATGATTTCAAGGATTTATGTCTTGCTCTACATGGCCCAGTTCCCATGGTTGCAGCCTCCAGTCTCACGGAGCATGTCCTGGAGCCCAGAAGCACTCCTGCCCTCTCCAGTTGGGAAGGAGCAGCTTCCTGAAGAATGATTCCAGGTTCCATCTTCACATCTAGAGGCCCATCAAGAATCTGAAGGCCAGGTCACCCTGAGATAAATGAGAAAAAGACAACTAAGATGCAAGACCCATCAATGAAAATATTAAAATGTAAAACATTTCTATGCTGGGGTTTGCACTGAATAATGATATTTTGGTCAATGACAGGCCACATAGAACAGTGGCACTGTCTACACTAATAAAAGAGAAAGATGCAAATTAACCATCACTCTGCCACTCTGCTACACCCACAAGCCACGCCCACCAGCTGATCAGGAGCAAGTATGCAAATTAACCCAACTAAGAAGGTGGTGGCCCAAGAGCTGGAGCAAGCAGGAGGCTTGGAGGAAGCCAAGCTTCCTTCCTGCCCTACCCTGGCCTGGGCTCTGAGCTCCTCTTA
>NW_006286242.1:82773-96214 GCF_000327345.1 Myotis davidii
CCGACTGCAGCTTAGGCCTGCACCCCACTGGCAAGTGGACATCCCCCAAGGGCTCCCAGGCTGCCAGAGGGATGTCTGACTGCCAGCTTGGGCCCGATCCCCAGGGAGCAGGCCTAAGCCAGCAGGTGGACATCCTCCAAGGGGTCCCAGACTGCAAGAGGGCATAGGCCGGGCTGAAGGACCCCCCGAAGTGCACAAATTTTTGTGCACCAGGCCTTTAGTCTTACCTAATAATAAACAAACATCTAAATTAACCATCCTTCCGCTACGCTCATCAGCCAATCAGAAGAGTATGCAAATTAACCCAACAAAGATGGCGGTTAATTTGCATACGTAGGGGTGAAGCAGCGGAGTGAAGACTGAATGCTCCGTTCAGAGCTGTGAATACCGAGGCTCCGTCAGGAGCTGCAAAGACTGAAGGTTCTGTCTGGAGCCGCGAAGAATGAAGGCTCCATTCGGAGCAAAGGCTTGGGTCCCAGGGGCCAGAGGAAAACCGGTGCCAGCAGCCAGAGGAAGGGAAGGCCTATTGCATGAATCTCTTCATGCAACAGGCCTCTAGCAAGATTATAATAGAGCCAACCTGTAGTATGTGATATCTTAGTACACACATTACTTACTCCTGTGTTTGTGGTGATGCTGATGTAAACTAACCTATTGTGCTGTGGTTATATAAAGGATAGCACATACAGTTATGGACAGTACTTGATAATACAATATTTGATAATAATAATAAATTACTATGTTACTGGTTTATATATTTAGTATACTTTTATTTTTATCTTTACTTTAGAGTGTACTCTTTCTACTTATAAAATATCTTTGCTGTAAACAGTGTGCCATGTTACCCAGCAGCAGCACACACATGTTGTGCATACTGTGTTTCTTGATTGTGTCATTTTTTCTTGTACTTGATTTGCTCTGACATTGTTTTATAATTTAGTGTAGCCTATGTGTACAGTATGTATAAAGTCTATAGTATTATATAGTAACTAGAGGCCTGATGTACAAAATTCATGCAAGGGGCTTGGCCCTTGCAGCCCCAGCTGCCTTGGCTGGCCCTCGCAGCCCAGCTTCATCTGGAAGGTCATCCGGACAGTTGTTCTGCTGTTCAGTCTAATTAGCATATTAGCTCTTTATTATATAGAATGTCTTAGGTTTTCATGTTCACTCACCACTCACTCACTTACCCACTCAGAACAACTTCCAGTCTTCAAGCTCCATTTATGATAAGTGCCCTATACAGATGTACCATTTTTTATCTTTAATACCTTATTCTTACTGAACCTTTTCTATGTTTAGATATGTTTAGATACACAAATACTTATCATTTTACAGTTGTTTACAGTATTCAGTATAGTAACATGCTGTACAAGTTTTTAGCCTAGGAGCAACAGACTATATAGTATACTATATAGCCTAGGTGTGTAGTAGGTTATACCATCTAGGCTTGTGTAAGTGAACTCTATGATGTTCACACAGTGACGAAATTGCCTAATGACACATTTCTCAAGACATATCCCACTTGTTAAGTGGTGCATGATTGTAAATACATAATCCTATCTAATAAAGAGGGAATATGCTGATTGACCATCACACCCTCACAAGATGGTGGTGCCCACAGCCAATAATGAGAGAATATGCTAATTGACTGCCACACCCTCACAAGATGGCAGTGCCCACAGCCACAAGATGGTGGCACCCAGTCCCCTCAGTCCTGCCTCATCCAGCCTCAGTCTCCCAGTCCCCTCAGCCTCACCTCATCCAGCTGGAGTCCCCCCAGTCCCCTCAGCCCCACAGGGAAACGCAGCTGGGGGTGATCAGGCTGGCAGGGAAGGTCAGTTGGAGGCAATCGGGCTGTCAAGGGAGGGCAGTTGGGGACAATCATGCCAGCAGGGGAGCGGTTAGGGGGCTATCAGGCTGGCAGGTAGAGAGGTTAGGGGCAATCAGGCAGGCAGGAGGGTGGTTAGAAGCCAGCAGTCCCAGATTGTGAGAGGGATCCCAGATTGAAGAGGGTGCAGGCTGGGCTGAGGGACAACACCCCTCCCCCCTGCATGAATTTCGTGCACCAGGCCTCAGTATATTATAGAAGTGACTAGTGAAAAGTTATATAATTTCTTCTGTGTATTAGTTTGCAGTTTGGTAAGTTAGAAGTTCAACAGAAGACTCACTGAGCTAAAATGAAGGTGTTCTTGGGACTGTGTTCCTTTCTGTAGGTTCTAGGGAAAAGTCCATTTTCTTTTTCTTTTTTTCCAGTTTCTAAAGGCTGATCACATTCCTTGGCTTGTGGCCTCTTCCTCTATATTTAAAGCCGGCAAAATTACATCTCTCTAACCCTTCTTCCACCATCACATATACCTTAACCATTGTAAGAAAAGGTTCTCTAATTTTAAAGAGACCCATGTGATTAATTTGCATCCATACAAATAATGCAAGATCATCTCCCCAACTCAGGATCTTTAACTTAATCACATCTGCAAAATGTTTTTTTTTGTTTTTTTGTTTTGCCACAGAAGGTCATGTATTTACAGGTTTCAGGGATTAGTGCATGGATCTCTTTGGGCGGGGAGGGGTTATTCTACCAGTCTCAAGCTATTTCTATATTCCACATAGTAAAGACATTTGAAATCAAAAGTTCATCAGCCATTTACCCAGCTGATGTGGTTCAGTGGCTGAGCACCAACCCATAAACCCAGAGGTTGTGGGACAATTCCCCATCAGGGCACATACTTGTGTTGTGGGCTTGATCCCCAGTAGGGGGCATGCAGGAGGCCACTTACAGTTGTTTCTCTCTCATCATTGATGTTTTTATCTCTCCCTCTCCCTTACTCTTTTATATTTTTAAATATTTTGTCAATCATTTCCCTTCTTGTCATTTTTTTTGCTATTTTACCATTTACTTTATTTTATTATTTTATTGTCTAAAATTTTATATATGTCTCCATTTTTTTTTTTTTTAGAATTGAATTTTACCCTAGAAAATAGAACAGAAGTTTTCAGTGCCTTAAGTCTTAAACGTGGAACAATTTCACTAGTCCACAATGAATCTCTTGGCTGAAAGTTTTCCAAAATTTTTAGGGAGGATTTCAGTTTTACTGGTAAACATGAGATTTATCCAGTCTTACTGTTGTATATTTATATGAGACCAATATAGCGGTTTTATGTACCAATAGTGTTTCTTCTGACACAGTAAAATGTTCATTTTAGCATAAACTGTTGTGTCCCAGAATGTGTGGAAGGAAGGATGTAGTTAGTAAATGTATTTCTTAGCCTGTCTTTTCACCCTGAACTCACTCACAGCATAGGTTTCTGTGCATTCAGGGCATAGAGCAACCTTGGTTGGTGAGTGCATTCACAGGAATCTAGTCTATTTCTTGCCTGTATTTCTTACTCATGTCTGGCAAATCTCTAAGTTGAAGCCAGTCTGTCGAAGAGGTGAGCACTTGCTGGTGCTTTCCACCCCACACCATGATTTTGGCTGATGCTTGGCAAAGAGCATTTCTTCTTCCCTGGGAAATGTGCACTTGTTCATGTTTTTAACAACTGGGAGCCCAGCTGAGTTAGAGTCCTGTCACTGTTAATGGGCTGAGCAATATCAGTCAGTGTCCAGAATTGGCTTATGGGCTACTTTCTGTCTTTAAGGAGGTGGTTCTTATTGGCAAGAACATGCTTTTTGGGGCCATGACCTATCCATGTTCTCTTTTCAAGCATATGTCTCCTTCAGGAGGTACACACTGCCCCGAGGCCTGCTGCCTACAACAGCATGTCCTGGCCACAGGAAGACCAAGCAAAGGCAAAGGCACCAACTTTAGTCCAGGCCTGTGCTCAGAGGCCTACATCCATGATCTCATTTAACTTTACAAAACCCTGTAAGATGGGCTTTCTCAATTATCCCATTTTACAGGTGATGGATGCAAGATTTAAAGTGACATGCCCTGCCTCCCAGAGCTGGTCAGTGATTGGGCTAGCCAAAGTTGTAAGTTGGGAAGCAAGTGAGGGAGCTCAAGCTGAAAAAAGAATGTAAAGGAGGCCCCCAAACTCAACAATCAGGGCAAAGAATATGTTAATGTAATATCTTAGAAAATATGAATTAATAAAAAAATATCCATAATGAATAAAATGTCAAAATTCTAAGTAAAGACAGGATCTGACCTTGTACTTGTAGGACTTAGTCTTACTCACCCTTATCCCAGCCTGGTTGGATCCTGTTCCTGCCCAGGCTGGGTTTGAACCCAAGACTGGCTGAAACCACAGCCCATGCTCTCCCCCACTTCTCTGGGGCACTCTGTCTCCTTTGCTAGCAGGGACCTGTAGTATGCTTACATTGCTTGTCAACAAGGGGACAAATGAAGCTGATGCTCTCACTCACCCACCCAGGCTGGACTTAGAGGGACATCTGTAATGGAAAGAAATCATGTGGAATGGCCCCTGGTCCTTCGGTCAGCATAGGAAATGTTTAATAGAATAAGTCCTAGTTGTCGCTGAGCAAATCAACATCAGTCTGTGAGCAGATCTGCTTTAGTGAAAGTTCCGTGGCTCAGTTCAAATGGGCAGAGGGTCCCTCAACCTCCTCACCCTACCCAGCCTACAGTGGCCACTGTGGACTCGGGGCCTCTGCTTCTCACAGAATAGATATTCCTCTGCCCAAGTCCATTGGAAAGCCATGCTTCGCTTTAACTTCTTGCCTCTGGCAACTCCTGAGCAGGTGTCAAACAATGTCTACTGCTCCCTCCAACCCAGCCCTGACTGCAGCTCCAAGTCCAAGACAGGGAAGCAGCTACTGAGGTATGGATGGGACCCTTGAACCAAATTCTATCGGGGGCTGTAGTGAACACATTCCATGGAACTGTCATATCCCTTGCCTTGTTTTCCTTTCCTTGCCCCATCTGAACTTGACATCTTAGTAATGCATATAGCATCTCCTTTAACCATAGTTAAAGCTTTAGGTTCTAATTCTAGCACCCGAGCTTTAAAAAGTGTTACTTTCTTTATTTGCCATCATGAAATTAAGTAGGGCACTTTGCTCTGACGTGGTGCAGTCCTCTTCCTAGAGCCCAAGGGATATCTGTTCACTCTCAGGGCTCTCTCCTCACTCAAGCTCCATGCTCTACTTCATTCTCATTTTACTGCCACTTTCTCTGTGGAATGCTTTGTTCCAATTCTTAAAGGGATAGTGCAGCTATTTTTTAAAATTCCTTGCTCTTTCTTCTTAAAGGCACAAACATGATTTTTTCTATGTTTTCTTATTCTAAGAATATTGACAAATATATTCTTCATTTATTCATCCAACAAATACAAGTTGTTTACCAAGAGCCAGGTTCAATGCCGTCCTGTGGATTTTCCTTACAGCAGTTCCTCCTATCTGAGGGTTTAGCTGATGCTCTCAAAAATTCACCTGACCTTAGCTATTCACTCTAATCAAGGGGATCTGGGTAGTTTGAAGAAGAGAGAATGTCCTAGTCTGTCCTGCAATCAGCTGAGTTTAACAACAGAAAAGAAGAACACCTTTTTCAGAAGATACCTGAACAATTGTTTTAGCAAATAAATACCAGTGTTGCTTGCAATGAAAAATAACACATGAAAGGTAAGTAAACAATGAAGGGACACTCGTTTCTAGATTGCATTTTAAATTAGCATTTTCTAATTCAACAACAATAATACTCAAAACAGAAAATTAAGAAAACCCAAAAGAGCATTTAAAAAATTAGTCATGTTACATGGCAATTATATCTCAATAAAGTTGGGGGTGGGGGTGGCATAAGCCAACCATTGAAAGTAACATCTGAGACATAATATGTTTGAAAGTAAATTCTTTCAATATTTTATCCATGCATGTGAAAAATAACTATATTTTTAGTCAAAACTTGACTTCTACTGTTTCTAGTACAGTATTTCCTGTGCTGGTTGACACAGGAATAAATAAAAAGGTAATGGTTGCATCTCTCATATGAATACAACATCACTCAGTCAGCCTCAGGACTGGCTATCTAGATAGTCTCCAAAATTTACTGTCATAAATCATGCTTTAATGAACTTCCATGTGAACTTCTTTGCAGACACCTTTTACTTCCTTTCCAGGATAAAGTCACAGAAATTAAAATGCTAGATGAAGGAATATACAGATTTAAATATTTTAGTAATATAGTAACGAATTGTCCTTAAGTGTGTGTGTGTGTGTGTGTGTGTGCGTTAATCAATACCTCCATACGACTATATATAATTGCCAGGGAGACCTATCTCCCACAGAAGGGAGCTTGGTTAGGAATGAGGCAATTTTTCTGCATCAGAAAACCTGAGTTGGAAAGGATTGCTGAGGAAGGCCATCCAATCTTTAACCTCAGCTGTCATATACTCGCCTCATCTAATGAGCTTCTACACTGCCATGTTGAGCCCCATTCTGAGAGATTCCAACTTTATTAGTCTTGGATGGAGCCTGGGCATAGTATCATTGTAAAACCTTTCCAGTGGTTCTAATGTCAGCCAAGGTTGAGAGTCACTGAACTAAAGGAAAAGAAGTTTGCATACATTTGGTTGGGTTCAGGTGTACGTCTTCTGAGGCGATGCCCTAAACAAATGTTTGAGTTGTTTCCCTAATTCTTTAACTTTGTGAAAAATATTTCTGTGAAAACTGTGACAAACACTTTATAAACCCCTGAAAGGAAAGCCTGGTTAGGCCCAGACAGGTTCTTTCAGTTGTGTTCAGGTAACTGAAAATGGTGACCTTTGTGACATCACCAAGGTTGCATCCGAGGGAAGAAAATGGAACCACAGCCAGTGGCTTTGAGTTGCAATTGGCCCCCAAGTGGTTGGAGTCTTAGAAGACAGGGCAGTGTGAAATGGGGGGTGAGGCTTGACTTTAGGGTTGCACAAACCTAGGATTGAATTCAAGTCTTGCCATTCATTACTGTGTTACCCTGAGCAAATTCTTTGCTTTTCTGGCCTCGGTTTTATCATCTGTACAATGGGCTATATTGCAGCTTCCTCACAGAGCATTGGTGAGGTGTATACTGAGATAATATGTTTGCATGCACTCACCAGATGAGGCGAGTGTATGACAGCTGAGGTTAAAGATTTGATGGCCTTCCTCAGCACTGATCAAAGACAACTGCTTTCTTTGCAGGCACCAAGAGTACTTTGTGCCTGCACCCACACATCCTAACTGCAATCCTAGTTACGGCAGGTGGGGTTTAAGACCAGCTTTGCTGCTCCCAAGGGGCATGACCTTGTGCAAGTCACTGCTTACAAAGCCCCAATTTCCTCCTTTAAAGTTCTCATGGCCCCTCCAAAATTCAACAATCTCTAAAGGAGGTGTTTTCCTTCACTTGGAATTTTTTATATTTAAATTAAATACACTATAAGAGAACATTCAATGGCATAATTTTCAAAATGTTATAATTTATGGAGTGCCTATGATGTGTATATATGTATGTTATAGCATTGAAAGTTCACAACTACCATGGGAGATACTCTGTGAGGAAGTGGATTCAAAGAAAAATATTCTATCCACAATTACAGAGTTGGCACTTGGTACAACTGAGATTGGAATCCAGCTTGATTCCAAACCCCTTGTTCCTGATAAGCTTAATTCCTAAACCCTGCTGGTTATTAAAACAGGACTGATTATTCAAAGATAAACTAACCATTCTTGCTTTTCATTTTCCTCTCCTTTCCTGTGCTCCTATTTCCTAACAATTGCTTTTGTTTTGTGTTTGTGTTTTCGAGAAGGAGGGAGAGAGGAAGAGGGAGAGAAAAAGGAACATTGATGTGAGAGATACATCAATCAGTTGCCTATTGTATGCACCCCACCGGGGATTGAACCCACAACTCAGGTATGTGCTCCAACCTGTGATTTTCTAAAGTTCTCAGAGTGAACCACATCAATATACCCTACTACACTCCAAGTAGGGTATATTTAGTTGGATCCACAAAAGGCCCACCATCTTCCCCAGCCCCACCCAAGAGGAGGAGAAGCATAAATGGGAGGAAATAGCAGTCTTAATAGATGCCACTAAAATACCGCACTTTTCCAGGTTTACAAAATAAAAGAACATGCAATGATATTCCTATGAACCTTCCCGAGGAGAGTCTGCACTAATAAGGGCCACCTAAGTGTTAGCCTCATGGACTGCAGGTAAATCCACCTCTAGCCCTACTTGCTCCAAGTTGTTTTAAAATGAGGATTGTTCTCATTGACACACCGCTATAGATGGGATCATAGTTTATATGGAAATGATTGTGTTAAGTATAGCCTAATTTTTCTGTTACTACTGTCAACATGACAGATCTCCCTTCTTTCCTTAAAATTGAGAATTATTTTATTCTAATTATTTTCTCCCATCAAGTAACCAAAGAGCTTTGGAACTATAAAGAAACAGAGCTCCTCTGATCTGTAAACCTGGATTTTCAGGGATGAGAAAACTGAGACCTAGAGAGGGTCTGTGACCTAGACAGGCTTCGTCTGTCTCCAGATCAAGGACAATGCCCCAGCCAGAACTTATTGTGCATTAATTCTGCCCAGGAAAGAGGAGCACGGGCATGCCTGCCATTCCCAGGAGAGTTGGCTCTAGTTGGGGGACTATATCTATTTAACACAAAATGGTATCTGATAAACATAAAATTATTGTTAGAGGCAAGAACTGTGATCTCAACCCATTCAACACCTTTAACATCCTAATAATAAAAGCCTAATAAGCTAAATATCTGGTCATCCAGTCGACTGTTCAACCAATCAAAGCATAATATGCTAATGATATGCTAAGGCAGCTCAACCATTCAACCGTTCACTATGACGTGCACTGACCACCGGAGGGGAGATGCTCCGACTGGTAGGTTAGCTTGCTGCTGGGGTCAGGCCTATCGGGACTGAGCGAGATGGTCAGACATGCCCTGGAACCCTCCTGGGGTCCCTCTCCAGCTGAACAACCTCCCGTGTCCCTCCCCAGCCAGACAGCCCCTATTGGCCCCAATTGGGTCTGGGCGAGATCGAGCTGGACATACCCTGGAGCTTTCCTACGGTCCCTCCCCAGCCCTGATTGTGCACCACTGGGGTCCCTCAGCCTGGCCTGTGCCCTCTCGCAATCCGAGACCCCTTGGGGAATGGGAGAGCCAGTTTCCACCCGATCCTGCAGGCCACTCCCCTTGGGAGGGCACCAGACACAGGACTCATGGCTGGTGAGTGCTGCTGCAATGGCACAAGCCTCTCCCTATCAAGACTGATTGGTCGTGAGCCTGTGGCAGACGCCGCAAGGCTGGGATGAGTGGGAGTGGCAGGTAGGAGCTACAGGCAGCGTTGGACTATGGGTTTTGGCCCGATCCCCGCAGGCAGCCCAGAGAGACCCCACCTGTGCATAAATTTGTGTACCGGGCCTCTAGTTTAATAACTTCACCTACCAAGTGTGAGGCTCCCGCCCCTTGGCAAACCAGCCTCTCCTGAGCCAATGAGGCTGTCAGCTCTGCTAAGAAGCCCCTTGGGGGTTGAGAATTACGTGGTTTGAAGAAATTTCCAAAGGCCCTCCTCTTTTATCCAAACTTTATTGTTTTGGGTCAGAAGCAGTTTAAAACTTTACTGCAACAGACATGTACAGTATGTTCTATAAAGTATGTGCACTCATATGTGTATGTTTTAAGTGGAACAGAATACAGTGATTCTGAGAATAGAAATATAAAAAAGTTTAGTTAATCCTAGAAGGAAAATAATCAATCCAATACACTACTTTTTCTATTAACTTCATCCTCAAAAATAATTTTTTAGATCAATTTTTTTTTCTTTTTAAATTGCTTTTAACCAAGTAAAACACTGAATTAATCCTTGTTTTATATTTTTTATTGAATTTACTGGGGTGACATTGGTTAATAATATTGTTTAGGTTCAGATGTGCAGTTCTGTAATACATCATCTGTATATTGTATTGTGTGTTCACCATTGCAATATATCAACTTTTTGAAGAAATTTTTATAAATACAGAAACTCCAGATGATGAATTATCTTAATTTTCAAGTTCAAATGATTTATTGCTTCTGGTCATGGTCCTGAGAAGGAGCCTTGTCTAAATGACTTCCAGGAGCTGATGGAAGGGACAAAGAAGAGGCAGGCAGGTACCCTCCCTCTAGTCTAGCCTCAGGGTTTCAAACTTTTCTTCCTCTTTTGAAAGCCAAGGGATGTTTCTTCTAAAGAAATGGTGCAATGAGATCAACAGGTAACACAGAGGAGGGAAGCTGTTCTAGCTAAGACATGGGTAAAGGTCCTGTCCCCCCATCTTTCCCTTCCTCTGCTTTCTTCATGGAGTTTTCTTCTCTGATTCTCTCTGACTCTGACCCTGCGATTACTTTGGGCCCACCTGGACAATCCAAGATAAGCTCCCACATCAAGAACCTTAATCTAATCATACCTGGGAAGTCTTTTTTTCCATGTTAGGTGTTATGTTCACAGTCTTCTAGAATGTGGGTATCTTTGGGGACCATTAATCCGCCTACCACATTTTTCTTGTGGATTAATTTGAATTAAGGCTAGTACCCTTTGTTAAATTTATTAAAACTCAGCTTCTAGAAGGTAACCCTGGTTAGTAAGGCTTCACCTCAGCTACCCACAGGTGAGTTGAGGTTGTCCAGTGTTCTTTAGTCTCACCTGATAGTTCTGCAGCTTCAGCCGGAATGAAGTCACGAAGAAGGCTGTGAAGGCAGCTTGCTGTACTTGAAACCCAGAGATTCTGATTCAATGGGTCTGTACAAGAATTTGCATTGCTCAATCAGGTAAAATATTTTTAACAAACATCCACAAATTCTTTGGCACTCCTCCCTTCAGAAGGTGGGGTCTCATTTTTCTTCCTTTGAGTATGGGTCAGAGTCAGTCACTCACTTCTAACTATATTCAATGGATGTGATGACATATGATTTCAAGACAAAGTTCTCAAAGGCAGGACAGCTTCTGTGTCCTCTCTCTCAGATCATGGGGAGGGCCAAACCCCATGTCTTGAGGACACTCTAGCAGCCTAGGGAGGAAATGAAGACTGCTACCAACATCAGCACCAATTTGACAGCCAGGTGAGGGCACCACCTTAGAAGCTGATGTTCCAGTCCCAGTAGAGCCTGCAGGTGACAGCAGCTCTGGTGACACCTTGACTGCAACCTCATGAGAGACCCTACACTAAGATGTTCCTGCTAAGTCAATCCTGAATTCCTGACCCATGGAAACTGTGAGAAATAACAAATGTTTATTGGTGTTAAAAGCCACTAACTTTTGGGATAACTAGTTAGACAGCAACAGACTACTAATGATGTCGCTGTCACTGGTCCAAGGACCACACTTCGAGAAGCACTGGTCCAGCCGACACATTGGGGGTGGAGGAGGGGGCCACAGGCATTTCTCCTGCCTGCACTGGTATTCTCAGGAGAACTAGAGGAGGGTAATGTCCTCAGGTTTATATGGACTGCAAATTCATTTTCTCTTTTCTGCAGACATATTCAGTTACCACCAGTCGCTCCTTTATGGAAATTCTTTTACTAGGAAGAATAGCAACAATATGTCAACTGTGAGCTGGACTCCAGAAGGCCATTTCTGTCTACTCAGCCATAAAAATGTTCTGTGCATGGGTGAAGAACTGGACAGGATTAGGGAGATGAGAACATGATGAAAAGATTAGACCATTGTTCTCTGTCACACTTTTTTCAGTCTGGAGGTGAATAAGATGAAGAAAGAAAACAAAACTCTTGACAAAAGAGGGAACGAGAGCACAAGGAGCTAGGAGAGCAAGGGGGCGTCCAACTGTTACATAATGAGAAACAAGCTTCCCTCATTGTATTAGAGAAGCCAATTCCTGGGCCAGCTGTAGAGGAAACAAGAAGTTTACATTATCTGGGATGTCAGTAAGAACCGAGCAGACACACTTCCTGTCTGATTCTCCCGGAAGATTAGCAAACTCTTCAGCAAAGATGCTTTTCCAGCGGTTTCATTAGTTGTTTACTTTCCCAGTTGGCAGATGTGGGCCAAAGGCAATGCGGCTCCCAGAATGAGGGCAGGGAAGTGGTAGTGGACACAGAGCGCCACAGAGGAAGGCAGCTTGAGCTCCAGCACGCCGCATTGGCTCTGTCTTCAGATCAGGCTGTGCCAGAGCCTGCTGGTCAGCATATTCACATCAGTGACCCCCATTCTCTTTGATGGGGTTTCTCTGACTTTTCCTTTTATTCTATGGAAACATAAAGTATGGTGTATGATTTCATTTGTATGAAGTTCTTGGAAAGGGGAAACTAATCTAGAATGACAGGAAGCAGAAAGTGGTTGCTTCAGGCCAATATTGGTGGGGCTGGAGGGTTGACTACATAGGGGCATATGGAAATTTGAGGAGAGATTGAAATGTCCCACATTTTTATTGTGGTAGTGATCACATGAGTGTATACATTTTCAAAATTCATTGAACTGTACACTCAGAATGGGTACATTTGCTTGTATATCAATATGTCTCAATAATGTTGACTTTAAAAGTATGACATAAGAGGAGTCCTCTGATAGGGCTGTCAATAAAAGGTTCGGCAAAAAATGAGTTATCTGGTAGAAGAAAGAATGCACTAGATTAGATTAAATGTCTTCAAACAGAGTGGACAGTCACTTGGAGATTTTATGCAAGGAATTCAAGGATAAATTATGAATATATATTAGTTTCCCAGGGCTGTCATAACAAATTTCTACAGACTAGCTGGCTAAAACAACAGAAGTTTGTTGTCTCACAGTTCTGGAGGCTGGAAGTCTGAAAGCAAGGTATCAATAGGGTTAATTCCTTCTGGAGGCTCTGCGGAGGAATCTGTTCCAAGCTTTTCTTCTAGCTCCTGGCTGCATGCAATCCATACTAAATTTTGCCTGGTGCAGAACTCCAATCACTCCTCCATCATCATGTGGCCTCCTGTTATTGTTTCCATTGTCTGTCTGTGTTTTCTCCTCTTCTTATAAGGACACTTGTCATTGGATTTAGGGCCCACCCAGATAATCCAGGATAATCTCATTTTAAGATCCTTAACTTAATTATATCTGCAAACACTCTTTTTCCAAATAAGGTCACATTCAAAACTCCAGGTAGGCATATATTTTGTGGAGCCTCCACTTAACCCACTGCAGTGTGGATAGAGTTTATGCTCTTTCTAACTCTGAGAGTCTAGAATCCCACATTATTTATATTGAAGACTATGTGGCTTATATTCAACTAGTGGCCCGGTGCACAAAATTCATGCATGGAGGAGGGTGTGTTCCTCAGCCTGGCCTGCACCCTCTCTAATTTGGGACCCCTCAAAGGATATCCTACTGCCAGTTTACAGGGATCGGGCCTAAACCAGCAGTCGGACATCCCTCTCGCAATCCGGGACTCCTGGCTCCTAACCGCTTGCCTGCCTGATTGCCCCTAACCACTCGACTGCCTGCCTGATTGCCCCTAACTGCTCGCCGCCCTGCCTGATTGCC
>NW_006286242.1:97097-109381 GCF_000327345.1 Myotis davidii
AAGAACTAGAGAGAGAGAGAGAGAGAGAAAGAGAGGAGTATATATGTTTGTAAATAAGAAAACATATATTTCATGCTCTTAGAAAGTCTTATTTTCTTTCATTAAAACTTGTGCAGTATAGTGAACTCCATAGATTCTCTTAATTTGAAGAAAGTTAGAGGGAAAGGTACTAATTCAGAGTTCCTTGGGAAAATGTGTCACTTATATATTTTTTATGTTTATTTTTTTAAATCAAAAACTGAAATATTTTCTATTCAGAAAATATATTTGGATCTAAATATCTTCTATAATTTTAACCCTAAAATATCAATTTAAATATTTTAAAAATGGTTGGGATGTTTTTTTTTTTAAATAAGTTAGGTTACTGGAGTTCTACATGTTCCTGGATCATCTGGGGTAATTTTCTGATTGGAAAATTAAGAATTATAGTCAGGGGGGAGAACATGAGAATTTTTAAAGAACATATTCAATTAACTTTAGAAGCCGAACCTCTCTTATCATGTGACTTGTTTTGTATGTTTGTTAAACTATATTATCTATATTATCACATAAGCATTGCTGTTATTGGGACAAACAGTGACAGTTGATTCGGGTCATTTGAATGTCCACTGTCTGTTTTAATTTGTATGTTCGTTTTGACTCTGTCATATGCTCAAACTTCAGTGGAAGTCATGAGAACCTATTATTTTTGCCTGCTCCCTCCTTTACGTTGGAAATATTCTTTTTTACTCAGAGGGACCTTAACTTTGGTGGAAGAGATTGTTTCTGTTGCCAACTGTTTTCTTCCTTGCCAAGTAAGACAGTTGTTGTGAACTCTTCAGTGATGCCTTCTCCTGGATATTTGCAGATGTGGTTGGGAAAAGTCATTTCATCCCCGACTTTGCATGTCAGGTGCTGGGGTTCTGGGGTGCCGCCTGGCCTGCGCCCTGGCTCTCCGTCCGGATGCGGCTCTCTCTCCCTCTGATCACCATGGCGACCACCGGCCTCAGGCCAGGCGACTCTCTCTCCCTCCAATCACCATGGGATCACGGGGCCACAGGTGAGGCGGCACCCCTGGGCCTGGGGGTGCCGCCTCGCCTGCAGCCCGGCTTTCCAATGGCGTTCACCAGCCAGGGGGCAGGGCAAAGGCGGTCCCCAGAGCCGCCTTTGCCCTGCCACCTGGCTCTTGCCTGCTGCCTGGGTTTCCAATCACTGTTCTTCCATCCTTCCTCTTTAGCCTCCCATCATTGTGCCTATGTATGCAAATTAACCGCCATCTTTGTTGGCAGTTAATTTGCATATCACCCTAATTAGCCAATGGGGAGCATAGTGGAGGTATAGTTAATTACCCTTTTTGTCTTTTATTAGATAGGATACTTTTGTAAAAGAAGTATTTGAAAGACAGTGAACATCTATTACCTGGTTGGAAAATGAGGAATAGAATAACAAGAGAAAAGAAGGCCAGAAACTGAAAAATAGAGTTTGCCTAAAGCTAACCTTGATGCCAAATCTATGTAATTTCTAAACATTTAACCTGAGGTCTTTCCACATACACGGAAAAGAAGAGAAATTTGACCATGATCAGAAAGCCATTCTTCCTATGAGAATGGGGAAGCAAAGGAAACATTCTACAGGTTCTAGAGTTATAGAGTTCCACAGTTTCCAGATACTTCCTTAAAAGATCTTGCTCTGCCCCACCCTGCCCCAAATCTGCTTTGAAACTGATCTGAGTTGTTTTTTCTGCTGCCTTGGAAACTTCTCAAACACATAGCCCTGGGCCTGATAACAGCAGAAAACTTTTGTTCCCACCAAACCCCCTAATGAGTTATAAAATCTCAAAGCATTTGGAGAGGAAAGTGATCTTATTCTAAGAGTCCCTTTACCAATGAGGAGAAATTGTAACTCAAAATTGCCTAGAAAAGAAAAGAAGCAAATTAGATCTCACCACTATCAGCATCACAGCCACGTGTGCCATAATGCAAGTGTGCTCTTTCGCTCCATCACCACAGAAGAGAAGTTGAGATCCACTGGTTTCAAAATGACAACATGCGGTAGCCGGTGAAAAGGCAGTATGATGAGAGGGATTTCCTCTCTGGCCCACAGACCCAGTGTCATTAATTCCCACTGACATGGTGATGCTCTGTTTGCTCGTTAGTGCTCATTGGCATATATTGTCCCTCTGTGAACCACCGTACTCTCCCTGCCCAGATTAATCTGGTGACTCTCATTACATGATTGATTACAACCAGCATCTCACTAAAAATGGGGACTGGAGGATTAAAGTAATTAATCTAACCCTTCAGGAAGGCTATTTCCTGTATTAATGTCTTCATTTTATCAAATACAGACGTTTTTCAACTTATGATGGGAGTACTTTCTGTCAGCTGAAAATATTGTAAGTTGAAATGCATTTAATACACCTAACCTACCAAACATCATAGCTTAGCCTCACCCACCTTAAACATGCTCAGAACACTTACATTTAGCTATAGTCAGCAAAATCATCTAAACAAAAACCCCCTTATAATAAAGTGTTGAATCTGTCTAGCAAGGGGCAAAGCTGGGGAAACAAGAACCTCAACCCCAGGGTACCCTATCCTCCCCTAGCATATTGCTGGTCAGGCAGCTTAGACCCCCTGAATTTTCCTCTCTAAAGATAACATCTAGGCCTCAGTTGTATTTCAGCTCCAGGCCTAGAAAAGCAGCAAAATGAGACAAGTCATGTTGTGGCTGCCTCAGGATCAGCTGCTTTGACTAATGAACCCCTGCTCTGACACCACCCAATCAGTAGAGACCAGAACCCTGAACAGTACACCTGGAAAGCTGATGAGTATTCTATTAAGACCCTCCCTGAGACCTCCCCTAAAATTTCCAGCTGTAAAAAAGAGATAAATATGCTCAGGACAAAGGACCCAGTGCATGTTCTCTCTCCAAGGAGCGTGCCCATGTCATTCCCCCACAGGCACGTGCCCCACAACCTCTAAGGGACCCCACAAGACTTGCAACCAGGGAGCTATGGGCAGTGGCAGCTCATCCCAGGCTAACTCCCTGAACCTGTCTCCAAGGCCCCCTTTTCTCTGACTTCTCAGTGAGCCAAAGAAGCCCAGCCCAGGCTTTCCTATTGCTTCTTCTATGTCCTTCCTTGTTTCATGTCTCAAGTATATTTTTGCTGCCATCATGGACCCCATACCCTCTGGCTCAGTATTGTGTAGCCCTTCCCTTTAGATAGCCCCATTCCCTATCCCCCTTTCCTTAAACTAAATGTTTCTTTAATCACTGTCTGACATGGCTATTTAGCCTGCCCGTGCACTACTGCACCACCAACTTTAACTTTTCACATTCTAAAGTAAAAAAAAAAAAAATGTAAGCAGAACCAGGGTAAAGTTGGGATTTGGATACATCACCCTAAGATAGCTGTACGTCCCATTGGGCTTCTGTAACCAAAGCCAGGTGTTGTGTGCAGAACCCCATGTGTTTGTCAATCCCCAGACAGAGGAATCACATTTGAGCCACCTTGGATGTCATTGGCAGACCTTGAGAAGAGCACCTAGGAGCCAGTGAGAGGGCTGGGAGCACACACAGGGTCATTCTGGGCCAGCCTGTGGTGTCATCAGGAAGCCTAGAGGTGGCACAAGAAACCTATGCTCAGTAAGAACCTTCTCCAAAGCTGAACTGAAAACTGCCACAGACTTGGCTACTTGGCCATGCCTGAGAGCCCAAAAAAGAAACTCAGGCCACGAGAAATACATTTCAAGCCTATTCCATGGCTCATGGCAGAAGGAAAGTCTAAATTTAAATCTCTGAGCCATAGTTTCAGAACCAAAGTTTTTATATGACACAACATAACAAGATCTTTGGGAAAGAGGGATAGCTCCTCACTCGTGTGTGTGTGTGCGTGCGTATATGCACCCACATGGGGAAAGACCTGTGCTGAGTACTTCTTACCTGCTGGCTCTGTAGAGGTGGGGGGTGAGGCTGCAAAAGGGAATGCAGCTGGCCCTCCTTTGAGAAGCCGTTAGTCCAACAGAGGGGATACTACTTATCCTGCCAGAATCCACTGGCTTTGTGATCCCAGAGGGGGCTAAATGTGCTGAAAAACTGTACTGCTGTGAACACTGGAAGGTAATACTGGAGGAAGTGAGAGTAATCAAGCTCTAACATGCTGGGCCAGCAAAGATTTGGGCCAAACAGAACCATGCTGGGCGGCTCAATGAGGAAATGAGCACCCTGCTTATAGTTATACTAGAGGTCTGATGCACGAAAATTCATACAAGAGTAGGCCTTCCTTCCCCTGACTGCTGGCACCAGCTTTCCTCTGGCACCTGGGACCCAGGCTTCCCTCTGGCTGCCGGCAGGCACTCAGGACCCGGGGAGCTTCCCTCTGGCCCCGGCTTCATCTGGAAGGACATCCAGAATGACGTCCGGAAGGATGCCCAGTCTAATTAGCATATTACCCTTTTATTATTATAGATAATGCTTCACCTTCTTGTCTTGCCTGACTTTCACAGCACCCTCAGCAGTGAGCATTATTATCTCCATTCTGCTGATGAGGACACTGAGATCAGATAGGTTAAATAATCAACTTCAGATCACACAGCCAGTCCAAGGCAGAACACTGCCTTGGCACAGCAGTCAGGCCTCAGAGAGTCTGGCACAGAAGGAATGTCACCCAGGAAAGGCATTCTGCCAACTGCAAAAAGCCAAAGTGTTCCAAGTGGGCACGCTGTAAAGGTGAAGGCAGCCCCCTGAATGCCTGTGCAAGGGAGGCTGGCACAGAGGCCTCTTACTTGGGGGTAGGCAGCTGCTCCCTTCCTCAGGCAACACCTGCTCACAGGATCACCAGGCAGAGGAAACAAATGTCTGACAGCCCCATATCCTACTGCACTCTCCCCAAACACAGCGCCCATGGCAACCAAATAGAGGGCCCTGGAAAAAACACAGTGCTGGAGGCATGGCACTGAGTACTTACTCTGCACCAGGCGCTGTCATAGGCCTGAACCTGACTAAGGAGAGAACCAAGCCAGTAAGAAGAAAAGGCTTTGAACCCAGGTATTGGATGCCAACCCCCTAGCCATGCTACAATCTCCCCCACATATACCCAAGTGACACATCCCCTCAAGAGAGTTAGAATATTCAGCAAGTGACAATGAATGACAGTTGACTATCAGCCTCTCAAAGGCAGGACAGGACAATTTCTCTGTTTTGCTCACTGATGTAACCCACGCTTCCAGAACAGTGCAGGGCACATGGCAGACTTTTAATAATTATTAGGTAAAGAACCATAAAACCATACCCTGAAATGCTAAGTTGGCCAAGCTACTTGCTACTGCACTTTGCTTTCCCAATTTGCAATTCAGGTTTTTCCTTCCTAGAGTCTAATAGTAGAGTTCCTGAATGATGTAATTTTACATACAATGTCATTGGCCAAGAAGACTCATCCCAGGCCTAGTCCCTCTTTCACACTGGAGAATGCTCAGGGAGGAAGGTGACATACTTATTGGTCCCAGACAGCAGCTAGGCTGAGGTGGACTTTGTCCGGCTGGACCTTCCCCAAAACCAGCTGCACAGACTCACCCTACACCCTCTTCATCTCTTCATTTAACCCTCAATAATGCAACTCCTTCCTTCACGAGACTAAAGTTTTGCTCCCCATTTACTGTATTTTGGTGGGATTTTCCACATCACCATTGTCTCTGATCTTAAGTTTTCTTACAAACAATAAGAAATGTAGATATTGCCTTCCATGACCAGGGTCTGTGGTGCTCAGATGCTTTCCAGGGCTCTGCCCACCACCCCAGGGCCAGCTCTGGCCTCACCTGCTTAGGTGTGTCCCAGGGACAGTGAATGTGGAATTGGCTTGAAATAGTAAATGCCCCTGAGCAGTAGAGAGAGTTTCATCACATTGGCATGTCGCTAAAACCACACAATCTGTCAAGTGAGTTTGTTTTGCTCTCTAGATAAATGAGGAGCCAAAGGGTGTTTTTCTGACTGAATTCTTGGCATTTTTTCAGGCTCTTAAATAAGCAAAGCGAACACTGCCAGTCTTCTCTGGCACTGCTCAGAACTGTTTAATGAATAATAGAATCATGGATCAGGGGTCTCAGAAGTCACCTAGCACAGGGGTTTTCAAAACTTTTAGGCCGCCCTGACCGGTTTGGCTCAGTGGATGGAGCGTCGGCCTGCGGACTGAAGGGTCCCAGGTTCGATTCCGGTCAAGGGCATGTACCTTGGTTGCGGGCACATCCCCAGTAGGAGATGTGCAGGAGGCGGCTGATCGATGTTTCTCTCTCATTGATGTTTCTAACTCTCTATCCCTCTCCCTTCCTCTCTGTAAAAAGTCAATAAAATATATTTAAAAAAAAAACTTTTAGGCCACAAAATCCTTTCAAATACAATATTTGGTATGGTATGACATGGTATAACATGGTATGGAATGGAATGATATGGTATGGTATGGTATGGTATGGTATGGTATGGTATGGGGTATGGTATTATGGTATGGTATGACATGGTATAACATGGTATGGTATGGTATGGTATGGTATGGTATGGTATGGTATGGTATTTATGGTATGGTATGGAGAAAAAGCTAGCAGTACTATGGATAAGGGCAGCTCCGGCCCCTCCCCTAAGCTCTCTTTACCTTCCAACTGACCAACCAGTTCCAGAAACAGCAGTCTCATCTAACACCTCGCTGCAATGATCATACACAAAGGGACTGAGAGGGGAAGGGGCTTGTCCAAGGTCACCCAGGGAGTTAATGACCACGCTGGGGCTGGCACCTCGCTCTGGTTCAGGAGTTGCACTCTCCCTATGCCCAGCCCAGCCTCAACCTGCTTTCTAACATGACACTCAGACATGCCCCTGCCTGGGACCAGTGCTCAGAGACAATGCTCCCTGCCTAGTCCTGAAGGCCCGGCCAGGCCTCAGCGTGTGGGTACATGCTGGTGACCACACCTAGGTGACTTATTAAATGTGGAGCTTGTGATAAGACCACTTTAGCAGCAAAGTTCCCACTGGCCTTGACTTCCCATCTCTCGATGAGAAGAGATACCTTTAATTCTCAAATGTGCTCTTTAATGGCAAAACAAACAAACAAAAAAGACCCACCAACAAACAAACAGCAACAAAAATCCCTACAAACACAACCTTCTGTCCCAGCCTTTTATTTATGGGTCGCAGATCAGAGAACTGTCTTGCAGAAATGACACCCATGAAGTCAAGTTAGAAATGGGAATGGGTTTGGAAGGAACCAGGCCTGCATTCACCCTGTGCCGCCACCCCAAGGCCCCAGCATCCTCCTCTGTAAAGGCAGCATGTGACTCCATGATCTCGAAGCTCCTAAAAGAACTGGAAAGCAAACTCCCTTTCCTCTCTCCAGGTGGAGGAGTCCTCTCCCATGTCCTCCTAGGAGGCAAGGAAAGAAGTGAAACCTGAGGAGCCCACAGTCCCGTGGCAGCCCAGTGAGTCCTGAGAGAAGCAGTGCTGTGACTCACACAGAAAAGCTGCAGAAGTGCCTCGGAACCAAATATCCCTGTCTCAATAGTCCTTTATTTTCTTCACCTTCTCAATAACCTTTCTCCTCAGCTTCAACTACTTTAGAAAAGCTGTCAATATACAACTGGAGCCCTGGCATTTTTCTCTTATCCCTCCGTCCTGTCTGCCTTGTCTCAGCTGATAGCTTGGTGCCAGACACTGAAATGGGAAGCTCCCTTCCCTGACCTTCCCCTCCCTTCCTTGACCTTCCCCTCCCCTCCCACACCCTCCCCATCTTTCACTGTACCTTCCCTGTGGTTCTCTTTTCCTCCCTCCTGTACCCTCCTCCACCCTCCCTCTCCTCTCCCTCCTGTACCCTCCTCCTCTCCCTCACTGTCCCCTCCCTCCTGTACCCCTCCCGAACACACAGATTAAAGTCACATGGAGAGTCTGGCTGGAACATTCCGTGGTGCTCAGAAATCTTAAACACTGTGGCCTCTACAGTGCCTGCCAGGGAGAACAGGGAGTCCTCTCTCAGGCCAGACTCAAAGCAGGCAAGATGGAAGAAGCCTTATTAGGTCATCCAGCCAAAGAACAGGGTGAGCCTCTTTCTTCTGGTCACCAGCCCACAAAAATGAAACTCCAGACTTGGACATCTGCATCCCTCCACCACTAACTCCCCATCCCACCCTTTAAGGAATCCACCCTCTTCCAAAGACAAAACAGTCCTCTAGCCGCATCCTGTTCCCCTCCACACCTGGAAAGAAAGCCCTGTGTGATGCCTTCCCAGGACTCAGTGATGCTTATTCTGGTCCTGCTTTGTCCTCACACCTGGCTTTTTCAGTGCACTTAGCACCTTTTACCACCCCGTACCTCGTCCTTATTTATGGTTCTGTTTGTCACCTGTCTCCCTGCACTAACATGTAGTCCTTGAAGAAGAGATTGCTCATCTGGGTCATGTATACATCTCAAGTGCAACTTCTGTAAACATTTACTGAATGGATTTCTTACACAAAGATACCTCTCTAGTGCATATTTTCATTTCATGTCTCATGCTTCTTTTTTTCAACTATTTCTACAGATGAAGCCACTTTATATTCATGCAGAAAGGAAGGAAGTTATCCTTTGTCATGTCCCTATCCTTTCCTATCTGGGAGTCAACAGTCTCCCTCCATTTTCTTGGGGAAAGTGGGCTCACCTGAGTCAATCCTTCACTCCACTTCCTCATGCCATGAGCAGGCAAGTTTCTAAGGGCTGCAAGCCGTTCTCACAGCTCATTGAGGATGCGCGAATATCAGCACCCCAAAAGCCCCCAAAGCCTTATTCCGGCATGGGCCTGGCCCCCCAACTCTGCACTCTGGCTCCTGAACTCTCACCTCCCAACTGTCAAAACTGCTCCCAAGGAAGAATCTTACAAAAACTGCCACACTGAGGAATGAATGCTTAATAAGGCTCAACAAGTTCCCTCTCCAGAAGCAGTGCCACTTTGAGCGGGCAAGCTCCAGTCAGAGGAGCGGGCACCTGCTGGCACAATGTCATTATCTACGAGAGGGCTGGAGTCTGGCCAACCTTCAGGACTGGGCCCGCTCTTTAAAAATACTCATTTGTGTTTTCTGATTATAAAAAGACTACATGTCAAATTTTTGTTTAAATGATATTTTAAAAAATAAAACATTTAAAGCATCGGTTAGTTCACTGTATAAATAACACTGTACACATTTAAAATTTTTCTTTCTCACTCTTTAGTCCAATTATTTTTTTCTTTTTCTCTTTAGGCAAAACATTTTTTTCAGCCCACCTTTTCTGTTTAGGTGGCTCACAGCTGACTCCTGGATGTTCTGAAGGAGGATGGAAGGGCTTATCTTGGTGGAATGGCATGAGGGATGGCATGGGTCCCTGAGGATAAGGCTTTTATGTGGCTCCCTTAGCGGCACAGAATGGACATTGAGTCAATGCTTTGGTCTGAACACACGCCAGGGTCAGTCCATGTTAAAATGCAGAGCGTGGGCAACTTTGTATGATTTCAAGGATTACAAAAGTTCTCAAATTAGAATTTATCCTCTAACCATTGCTAATACCTACAGTTCCAGTGTGAAAACTGTGTTCTTAAACCCCAAACTCTATTTCCAGGTGAGAAAACTGAAGTCCCAGAAGGGTGAACTTTAAGGGCTTGAAATATGTTCAAATGTGCATATCCAGGAAGGGAAATGGTTGGAGTCATTATAGGATCAGTAAACAGACATCAGTCACAATGGCTGTGAATGGGTCTCTCCTAAACATCTAAGGACAGTGAGACGAGGATAAACTGAAGGCACAGAAGCCCAGAAGGACTGGGGGGACTGGGGACATAACCAAAGAGGAAAATATGGAAGGGTGGAAAGGCAAAGTCTAGAGACACTAAGAATTAAGGTCAGGTTTCTTCCCTTCTGGGTTATTTATACTTAAAAAGAACATACCTGTGGTGTCTATCTCCAGTTCTGGCCTTAGTAATGGTGTGACTACAATATGTAAGATAAAGGCATGCTGCCAGGATCAGTGGTCCTTTGGGTAGCTTAGTAAATACAGATTGCCAGAGCCCTACCCCTGGAAATTCGTATTTAAGTTGGTCAAAGCCCAGGCAATGATCAGTTTGGACTTTTGTTTTATTTCCTCAAAGCCTTGCATTTGCTCAATTGTCACTGCCAGAAGCACTGTCCAGTCCACCTACAAGCACCTCTGGTCTCTGCAGGTGCCTGTATGCGTCTGCACATGGCAGGTCTGCACGCTCAGAGGCTGGAGGTTCCCAAGATGCAAGGTTATCAACCAACTGCCAACAGCAACACATGCTTCCGATGTTCTCCTTCCTTCACCAAAGGGTTTAACAAAGAAGGTAGGACAAGGGTGTCCCTCAAGCCATGGGGTAAATTTGTGATTGGTCTTTTGAAAAGACTGAGTTTATTTCCCAATTAGTACTTACCAAAAGCTCATTGATTAAGTAGAGCACTGTATATGGCACTTACGAGGTTGTTTCTTTTCTCAGACTATTAGAAATTCTGAAAACATTGAAAAGCCATTTTTAAATGCAAAAAAAGAAAATAGTTTGGGGTGAAAGTAAATGCAATGACAATTTATCAAGTTACCAAGCATCACAAACCTCATTTTGATGTGCTAATATTAGGTGATGAAGATAGCAGGCTCCTGTCTTCATCTCAGGGTGACAACAGAAAGAGCCATATGAGCATGATCTATGAATTTTCCTGATAGCCTCTGAGAATGTATCTATCAGAGTCAGAATGACATGCATAAACATGAATTAGGGAAAATGAGTCACATTTTCAGGAAAGTCAGCCTTATAAGTATTGGGGAATTTTTTTTCCATCCTTGCAGGCCCAAAACACCCCTGAGCTTTCTTAAGCTTATGCAAATTTATATAAACTCTTGTTGCCTCATAAAGTGTCCATTTCATAGTAAGTAGTGTCTTAGCCTAAGGATATGGCATCTATTGCTATTTGCCCATCCCTTAAGTACACCTCCATTGGCAAACTTCCACTATGACCTCATATCCCATCTGATTTTCATCAAATGTGCTCTTTTCAGTGAAACGGGAAGCCAAGTTTAACTTTTACAAGGTCAGCACAGATATATCTTTGCAGGTGCCACATTGTGCATATGAAAAATAATAGAGGTACAAGTTCTAAAAAATAGCCAGTTTTTATAGCTGCTGTGAGTTTTATAGCAGAGTGAGTATAAGAAATCAGCCCCTGGGCCATCTCAACATCTCTTCAGCTATAAATAGGAGACCGTGAGCAGTACAGATGTTTGAAACATACAAAGAAGCACAATCCAGGAAAAATGAATACGAACGTGGGCTTTCTGCACACCTGGCCATATGGAAAGTGAGTTAATTTTATTCCAGTTATATTACAGTCAAATGGGAGATTGTTTTTGCCAATGTGAAAAGCCAGAACCTCAGTCTGGGTGCAACAAAGCTATTGATTTATTACAAATCCTTAAACTAAGGGGAAAGGTACTCCAGTCCTGGGACAGGAGCCATCCTTTCATTTCTGGAGGGCAGTAGACAGCTGCTTCCGGTCTAACTTGATGAGCCTCGCAGCCTTCCACAGTGCTTGAAATCTCTCCCATTAGGGATCTTCCATTTTGTTCAGATATTGTATCTTCATGGATTCCAAAACCCTCTCTGTAATATCCCTATGTGGATCCTTTGAGCAATGGGAGCTATTACATAAGGCATTCATCATAGCAAATTCTCCTGAGTATTGAGTTGAAACCTATAACTTCCATTCATTCATCCTAATCTCCCGCCCGCCCCCGCCCCCTGAGTACCACAGAGTAAATCCATCACGATGACCCTTCTATATTAAAGGACAGCTAGCAAGTCTCCTCTAAGCCTTCTTATTTCAGAAGCAAAACACTGAGCTTCTGCCACCACTTCTAAGTGATGCAATTTCTGGAGTCATTGTCACTTGAACCAACTATTTCTGGACCTGATTGTTTTATAGGAAGCCAAACAGAAGAGCTCTAAGCAGTACAAACCCCAGCAGAACTGCTGCTACCCTCATAGATTTATTTGCTTTATTTCTCTCGATGCATTCTAAGGTATTATTCATATTTGGGGAAACTATATTGTGGGTTCATACAGAATTCCCAATAACTAAAAACTCCTCAGCTTTGGTCACAGAAAATCCTATTAAGTCAAGCCTGCCCTGGCTCATAGATATGTAACACATATAACATATATAGAATATATAGCAATCTCAATTAAACTTCCTTTGTTGTTATGTCCTGTCAAGATCCATCTGAGTCCTGATTCTCTCTTCAGGGTATCAGTG
>NW_006286242.1:109462-117802 GCF_000327345.1 Myotis davidii
TTACCTGATCCAAGTTGAAAATAAAAATGAGGAACCCAAACAGGGCCATCAGAGGCACCTTGCAAATGGAGAGCGATCCACCTTTGAGCACAGGGATCTACAGCCAGATAAATCTATCTGCTGTCACTGTCACCTGGTCTATGTGTCCCTATCTCACTCACCATGAGGGAGTTTTTCAGAGTCCTGACCAAATTCAAGTATAAGGTGGAGCAAAAGTAGGATACAGTTGTTCCTATGGAAAATAATATAGTAATTAATAAATAATAATACAAGAATAAACTTTGTGTTTTGTGTACTCACTATTGTAATCCTATTTTTGCCCCACCCTGCGTGGGATGCAAAGGTTGGCTTTCCTCATTAGCCTTTTGCTCTCTTTGGCTTTAATTTTCTCATAGCTTTCTTGACTTTCTCATTGGACAAGTGAACAGATCACCCTCCTCCAGGGAGCTTTCTGAATGAAGCAGGAGAGCAGTTCTGGAGTTCTACCCACTGTCACAGACCAGGTTGTTCTTCATTAAAAGGCTAATTGGCCGGTGTTTTTTCACAAACTTCAGTTCATCGTAGGCCTTCCTGACATTATTCTTGTTACTTTTGGTCTCTTTTCTTGGACTTGGAACCTCCGCCCATCCCTTGTTCCCTTATCAAGCATGGTTTCTTCAGAGGACTTACTCTGCAGCCACATAGAGTCTGCTGTGTCACTCTGCTGTGGCATTGAGCATGTTTCTGATCAATGCCACCCCAGACGTAGGCAGAAGGTGCCCAATTCTGGGCCCCTGTGTAGTGAAGAGTTAGCCTTACCTAAAGAGAAATCTGGCCTTCACTCTTGGCTACTGGGAGGTGATCTCTAGGCCCCTAGAATGTCCACTAGCAAGAGGGTCTTTTTTTGCCTCGGGACTTTAGCCACTGCACATTGTAGCAGTATGATTTATTATGGGAACTTGGAATACACTATATCAGTTCCAACCTCTTAGAGGGCTAGAGACTAAAGGTCAACCACACAGGCAGTATAGGATCAAGACTCAACCAAGACGATGCACACCAATGGTCAGATGGGCTTCTGTGGTAGGCAATGCTCTGTGCATATTTTCATGACCAAGATGAGGGAATACCCTCCTGACTCCCTGGAAAGAAGCAACTTATGGAACAAAGGACATGAGCCAGAGCCAGCTCTCCCAGTGCCACCATATTCCAATGTACAATTCCAAAGAGTAGAGAATTCTAAATTTGAACTTGGCCCTTAAGATTGTTATGAAGGTATTTTTCACAAAGCAGCAAGATAGAACATATTTTATTTAGTTTACTAGGTTGTTAGCCTGATTTATTGCCTTTAAATATTTAGACACATGGTATGTAGGTCTCAGTATGTACTCTAGCCCCCAGCTCTGAAACATTAGGAGCCAGCTTACTGCTTATTATCAGAATTGTGTTTATAGAGGCTTCTTCCTGATGATAGTTATCTGTTAAGAGAGGCTGCTAAAGGTTAACAAAGCATCACATCTCAATCTTCCCAGAATATCTAGAAAAGTATGTACTAAGATGTTAAAATGGGATTTTATTTGTCTCGTTTTCTGCTGAGGTTCCAAAAGACTGAGAGTAAATCAGTAAATGCTAAGTGTTCCCACATTCCTAAATGAAGTGCTAGACCCTGCTTCAGGTATTTTTTCTGCATAGTCAGACATCAAAACTTGGTGCAATAAAATAACACTATTTATTTTCCCAAAATTCTCTGGATCAGAATTTTGTACAAGGCATAGAGGGAATGTGCCCATACCACTAACATCTGGGCCTCAGCTGGAATTCCCAAAATATGAGGTGTGGGGTTACTGGCTGAGATGGCTGGAGTATGGTCGTGTGACGGGGCCTTGATTCCTCTGTCAGCTGGTTCCTCGGGTCTCCTTAGACACATGGTATGTAGGTCTCTGTATGTACTCTAGCCCCCAGCTCTGAAACATGAGCACCCTCCCCACACAGCCAGCGTGGGCTTCCTTGCAGCATGGAGCTCATGCTAATTGGCCTTCCTACATGCTTCTGAATTCCTCCCAGGGAGAAAGCAGAAGATGTTCAGCTTCTGAAAGGCCAGGCTCAGAACCAGCACAGCATCACTTGCATCATGTTTGGTCAGTCAAGGCCCATCACGGGGCCATGTAAAATGAGAAGGGACAGGGCAGTAATATTCTGCTTTCCTGAGGAGTGAACTGGGTGCATATACAGGGAGAGAAGGAAGTGATGGCGACCACCTTTGGAGATGACAGACAACAACTACCTATGCAGAACTGCAAAGGAAAAGATTAAAGACTTTTGTAGCCCTTAGCTCTATACCAACCAAAGGTTTAACATGTTTGAAGCTGACAATCAGAAAGAAAGTTTCCTTGGAAAACGTTATTGGACTGCCAAGGCACTTTTCTCAACCTGCTTCTTCTTCTCTTCAAGCCTGGTGAGACGGACTCCAGGCTTCAATTCATTTTCCCAGCTTGGAATCTGGCACTTCTCTGAAATAAAACTCCTGGCACATACCCAGCTGTATACACCCTAGTTAGGAAGCACCAGGCTTCATCTTCGGTACACCATGTTCATAGCAGCATTATTCACAACAGCCCAAATGTCCATTGAGAGATGAATGGATATCCATTGAGAGATGAATGGATACACAAAATGTGGTATATACATACGTGGAATATTAGTCAGCCTTAAAAAGGAAGGAAATTCTGACACCTGCTACAATATGGATGAACCTAGAAGACATTATACTAAGTGAAATAAACCAGACACAAGAGGACACATATTATGTGATTCCACTGATATGAGGTAACCAAATTAGTCAAATTCATAGAGACATAAAAGGAATGGTAATTGCCAGGGGCTTGGGGAGTAGGATAGTAGGGAGTTAGTTTTTAATGAGTACAGAATTTTAATTTGGAAAGATTAAAAGTCCTGGAGATGGATGGTGGTGTAACAGAATTTATATTTAAGAATAGTTCAAATGATAAATTCCATGTAAGATATACTTATAACAATTTAAAAAAGCAGTGCTAGCCATAGTTAAGAGAGGCCAGGCTCCTGCCAAGAGGAACTGGACAATTGTGTCTCCACCTCTGCCCACCACCACAACTTCCCTAACCAGGGGAGAAGAATGATCAAAGGGTATCATAGTTCTGGATCAATTTTGTGATCTGTGTTGCAAAACCATCAGCCTCATCTATCATAAATTGTGTAACTTGAGAATAAAATAGTAAATGCTAAATTTTCCCACATTCTTAAGTGAAGTGCTATCAATATGGTATCAAGGTGGCTGGGATCCTCAGCCAGCCTGTGAGGTGGGAGGGAGTTGAGGGAGACTGAGGAAGGAGCTGACCTTGCTGGTGCAAGCGGCCTTTCATGGGAGAGACCACCAGTTGAAATCATAAATTCAGAAAGATAACAAAATTGCCCATGAGGCAGGCTATTTCTCCTCATAGTGTCTGTATTAGTCAGCTTTTACTTTAAACATCCTATATAACAGACAATCCCCAAACTCTGTGGCTTACAAACATTTGTTTTTCTTGCTTGTAGGTCTGCAGGTTGGCTGGAGAATCTCTGTGCTTGATGTTGGGTTTAGGTTGGTGCCTTGTGTATTTTATTCTAGAACCAGAGTGCAACCAGAGCCAGCCAAACCACACATGCACATTGAAAGACATTGCTTACATCATGTTCTCCCACATTCTATCAGCCAAAGCAAGTCAGGTGCCCAAACCCAGATTAATGGGACAGGAAAGTGTACTTGCTAAATCTAGTTGTATATACTGTAAATTCACATGGTAAACACATAGAGATAATTAAATAAGGAGTGAAAGACTTGGGACAAAAAATCATTCCACCACAGAGTACAAAATGTAAGATGGGGAGATCTGAGGGACAGGAAATTTTTGGCTAATCTAATTAAAGATATAAGAGTTTGCATGTGGAGGAAGGGCTGAGAGGGTTCAGTGCTCCAGTAGAGCAGGCTAAGGTTTAGAGTTGAGTTAATCAGTCGCAAAACTAAGCCAGGTTCAAGGAATGTAGAGAAAGAACAGTGAGCAGGCGTGCAAGAACACATGCTGAGTGATGGGTGGGAGAGCTCAGCAGCCTGTGTGGAGAGTTACTCAGCAGTCCCAGGAGCTCAGAGCTGTGTGCTAGAGCCCTCCATATTATTGAGGGTCGGGGCTGGGGAGCTTCCCCCAGCGATCAAGGTCTCCTGTGTGTAACATAAATTACCTCTTGGGCCTCAGTTTCATACATGTGTTTTTATTTCTTGGTGCACAGTTGGACCTATGGGGAATATCAGTGCAAAAGGCCAGACCTCAACTTTTCATGGGGGTCCAGTTTATTTTATGAGGAGAGTTGAAAAGAGCCAGGATCTGGCTCTGGTGACAGTCACATCCACAGCCCATAGGACTGACCAAACACTTGCTCTCTTGAAGGGAGAGAGCCCTGAGAGCTGGCCAGACCTGCCTTGCGCCCAGGGGCTCAGGGCCCATTTGGGTTGAGTGGGCACTGACATCTCCTTAGCATTCTGTGTGGGATTCTTAAGTGATACTCATATCCCCTCACATTTTATCCCAGCAACTCTCTGGAATTTCATTCCTCCATGCAGGGTTATTACTCTTACTTTTTAAGCTCTATAACAGTGATGGCAAACCTATGACATGCGTGTCAGAGGTGACACGAGAACTCATTTTTTGGGTTGATTTTTCTTTGTTAAATGGCATTTAAATATATAAAATAAATATCAAAAATATAAGTCTTTGTTTTACTATGGTTGCAAATATAAAAAAATTTCTATATGTGACACGGCACCAGAGTTAAGTTAGGGTTTTTCAAAATGCTGACACGCCGAAGCTCATCACTGCTCTATAAGGTCTCTTTCCCACCCCTTCCTTTCTTTTCTGTTTAAGTGGCACATGGATAATTAGTATAGGAGTGGGGAATAGGCAGACCTTTCAGCTCCTCCTTCCAGAGCTAGACTGGAAATACAACTAAACTGGGGAACATTCACCCGAAATTACCAACTGAGTTCCAGCTGAGAAGGAGACTTAAATTAAGGAAGGACAGAAAACACCTGGAGACAGGTAGAAAGGGCGAAGTCTGGAGAGGGGCTGACCCAGCTTCCACCGGCAGCAGGTGGAGAGTGAGGAGGGATCTCTCGGCTACAGGAGGATCTTTTTCCTGAGAAGACAGGCCCGGAACCTAGGCTGGGCTCCATAGAGCCCAGAATAGCGGCCCATGTACCGGTAACACCCAGCCATGAAAGGGGACAGGGCTTCCCGCTGCTGGGGAGTCTGGAGCTGGTGAGAGATACAGCCTCAGTTTTTTTTTATTTTGTTTGTTTTTTAAAATCAGACCATGGATTTTCTTTTGCAGCTACTTACCAGAAGCTTCAGTGGAGGGAGGAGAGTGCAGACTGAAGGTGTCTGAGGAGAGGCTGGGGTAGGAAGTACTGGGGGAAGGCATGGAAGAGAGGCAGCCAGGAGACCTGCATTTGATCATAGTTCCTGAGAGGAACTGGCCCCTTTCAGAAGCCACAGCTCAGGAAAAGGAAAAAACACCGCCCTCGGTGATACAGCCGGCCCCACCCTCAGGAGCCCTGCCTGCCACACCCTGCATTTTGACCTTTGCAGAGGAGACAGCAGCAGAGGCCAAGCCTAGGGCTTTAAACAGTCTCAGGAAGCATCAGTCACTGGCATGGCGGTGGCGTCAACCGCCCCACTAACCCAGGACCCTGACTGGTGCTTCCTCTCCATGGGGGAGCTGATAGAAGCTCCAGGTTTTCAGCTGATCCCACTGGATGCTTCCGAAGATCTCTGCCCAGCCGAGGGCAGGGAAACATTCTAGGGTACTCTCAGAGGAGTAGCTCTGGGGCAGGGAAACACACCCAACACTTTCCCTGAAATCTGAACAACACCTCCCCCTCATGGGAGACCCTGAGGTCTAAACTCACTAGTCTGCCTAAAGCTCTTCCAGAAACAGACTTTTGAGTAACTAAGATTGACAACTGGCTGGCACATGAAGACAGGTGGAGGTGGAGCCTGGGGAACTAGGGGAAGTTTGCTTACCCATCACTGCTAACAAGCCTTAGAGTGCATCTTGGCCCCTCCCGTGAGCAGCCTCGTCCTGTGGAGAAAGACACAAACTGTGGATCACTTGGCGTTTCAAACAGATTGCTGAGAGCGAAAGGGCAGTTTCTGACAGTGGTCAGTTAGCACCTAAGTACCTCCCATGAAGTCTAGAATTGGCAGACAAAAATAATGAGCTTCATTCATCAGAAGAAAATTCAAAGGGAGCTGCTAGGGGGTACTAAACTCTGCTGAGACAAACACCACTTTTTTTTTCTTTATCTTCCTCATCTTTCTTCTTTATTGATTTGTTATTACTGTAGTCTCTCTTTGTTCTTTCAAGATCTGATTTTTTTCCTTCTCTTTTCTTACCCTATTTTTCTTCTTTCTTCTGCTTTCTCCTTTTTCTTATTTTTTTCTATCTGCTTTCTCCTCTACTTTCCATTTCATAATTATTTTCTTCCTGTTTTCTTTTGTAGTATTTTCCTTCCCCTATTCTTTATTTTCTTTTCTTACTTTTATCTCTGCCCTTTTATATGCTTTTTTCTTCCCCTTTTTTCTCCTTGTATTTTCTTTTCTTTTCTTCTATTATTGTTCTCTTTTCTCCTTCCTAATTCTCTCTTCCTTTGTTGTTGCTTTTGTTGTTGTTATAGGTGTCTTATGTATGATTTTGTTTTGTTTCTTGTTTTGTTTTGTTCTGCCAGCACCTGCACAACAGTTCACATGACATGGTAGAGGGTTAGCCTCACAGTCAGCCAGCCTGAGAGAAGACTCCTTCCATGAATAGGACAACAACATTCAAGACCCAATTACAACAGAAAAGCCCAAATAATTCACATAAGGGGCATGCAGGAAGCATCCAGCTCAAGAGATCTAAGAAACTGCACCACGGGGTGCCACAAAACATTTACAACATAAGGGTACCCCAGGAAGAATGGGAATCATAGCTATTTGATCTAATACATAATAACAAATACAAAAGGATGAAAAAAATGGGGAAACAAAGAAACAAACCCCAAATGAAAGAAAAGGAGGAAACTCCAGAAAGAGAACTAAATGAAATGGAGGCAAGCAATTTATCAGATATAGAGTTCAAAATAATAGTTTTAAGGATGATCAAGGAATTTAGTGAGAATTTCAATGAACTTAGTGGGAACTACAACATGAAACAAGAAATAGAAACCATAAATAAGAATCATTGGAAATGAAGAGTAACAAATCTGACATTAAGAATACACTGAAAGAAATCAAAAGTAAATTAAATGAGGCAGAAGATTGAATCAGTGAACTGGAAGACAAGATAGAACAAAACATTCAATTAGAGCAGCAAAAAGAAAAAGGAATTAAAAAGCAAAAGAATAGTTTAAGGGACCTTTGGGTCAACATGAAACATAACAACATCTGCAGGGATAAGAGAGGGGGAAGAAATTCAGCAAGGAATAGAGAACCTGTTTAAAGAAATAATGACAGAAAACTTTCCTAAGCTGTGAAGGAAAAAGTCACACAAGTTCAGGAAGCACAGAGAGTTCAAATTAAGATGAACCCAAAGAGACCAGCTCCAAGACACACTATAATCAAAATGACAAACATTAAAGACAAATAAAAAATTTTAAAGGCAGCAAGAGAGAAATAAGAAGTTATCTACAACAGATACCTATTAGAATATCAGCTTATTTCTCAACAAAAACATTTCAGGCCAGAAGATATTGGCAGGAAGCATTCAAAGGAATGAAAAACAAGTACCTGAACCCCAAAATACTCTATCCAGGAAGGCTATCATTTAAAGTTGAAGAGGAAATAAAGAACTTCCCATACAGAAAAAGGGTAAAGGAGTACATCACCAAGAAACCAGCACTGCAGAAGTGTTAAAAGGAGTGCTTTAAGAAGAAGAGCCCAGCTGGCATGACTCAGTGGTTGAGCATCAACTTATGAACCAGGAGGTCATGGTTCAATTCCTGGTCAGGGCACATACTTGGGTTGTGGACTCGATCCCTAATGGGAGGTATGCAGGAGACAAATGATCAATGATTCTCTGACATCATTGGTGTTTCTATATCTCCCTCTCTCTTCCTCACTAAAACCAATACAAATATATTTTATTTAAAAAGTAGAAATTGGGAGAAACCAAGATGGCGGCATAGGTAAACTCCAGAGTTTGCTGCCTCAAACAACCACTTCAAAAATACAACTAAAAGACGGAATGGACATCATCCAGAACCACAAGAAGGCTGGCTGAGTGGAAGTTCTACAACTAGGAGGAAAGAGAAAAGCA
>NW_006286242.1:118204-119803 GCF_000327345.1 Myotis davidii
GCCCCGGCGGGGTGTCTCCAGCACAGAAGCTCTCCCACTGCAGACACAGCTGATTCTCACAGCCAATTGGCTTGGAGGTCAATTCCTCACAGTGATAACTACAACAATCAAGGCTTAACTACAACAAGACTGTGCACAAAGCCCACAAGGGGGTGCACCAAGAATGCCTACCTCTGGTAATTGGGACACTTAGCACAGAAAGGCTCTCTATTGACACAGCGAAGCATAAAAAATTGCCGAGACAAGAAACAGGACACAAACAACAGAATTGGAGGAAAGCAAACTGCTGGATATAGAGTTCAAAACCACACTTTTAAGGTCTTTAAAGAACTGTCTAGAAGCCGCCGATTAAAGGCTTAGGCCCCCAAGGGAGCTCTGATGAGGAAGCTGGGGTGACAGAGGAGCCACGCTGTCCCACCTCACCTTCCTGGGCCAGGTCACACACGGGACGCCCGGGCAGGCCGGCCGATTGCTGCTGCCCCACCTGGCCGCCCCGGTCAGGTCGACATGGGACCCCCGCCTCCCTGGGTCGCAGATAGCAGGCCCGGATGGTTTTGTCTATTATTAGATAGGATTCTACCCCAATCCTGCAAAATATATTTTCTTCTCAAGTACACATGGTACATTTTCAAAGATAGACCATGTTATATAACACAAAATAATTCTCTACAAGTTCAAAAGGATTGAAATCATATCAAGCATGTTCTCAAATCACAATGGCATGAAAGTAGAAATCAATTACAATAGGAACACTCAAAAACATTCAAACACATGGAGGCTAAATAGCATCTTACTAAACAATGAATGAGTTACCAATGAGATCAAGGAAGAAATAAAAAACTTTCTGGAAACAAATGAAAATGAACACACACCAACCCCAAATCTATTGGACACAGCAAAAGCAGTCCTGAGAGGGAAGTTCATAGCATTATAGGCCTACCTCAAAAATCAAGAAAAACTGGTAATAAATTATCTCACTCTCCAACTTAAAGAATTAGAAAGAGAGCAACAAGAAAAGTTCAGAGTAGGCAGAGGAATGAAACAACAAGGAAGGCCTACAAGCAAGTAGAAGGAGATAAGTAATAAAGATCAGAGAAGAAACAAATGACATGGAGACTCAAAAACACAATACAAAAGATCAATGAAATTAAGAGCTGGTTCTTTGAAAAGATAAAGATTGATGAACCTTTGTTTTGTCAAGAAACAAAGAGAGGGGACCCAAATAAGTAAAACCAGAAATGAAAGAGGTGGAGTAACAACTGACACCACAAAAATAAAAAGGATTATAAGAAATTAGTATGAACAACTATATGCCAACAAGCTAGACAACCTGGATGAAATGAACAAATTCCTAGAAAAATACAATCTTTCAAAACTGAATCAGGAAGAAGCAGAGAAACTGAATAGGCCCATAAAAACTGATGAAATTAAAGCAGTAATTTAAAAATAAACAAACAAACAAACAAAAAACCTCCCAGCAAACAAAAGCCCTGATCTGGATGGCTTCACAGAGGCATTTTATCAAACATTCAAAGAAGAACTAACTATATTCCTCAAACTATTTCAAAAAATCCAAAAGGAAGGAACACTTTCAAGCTC
>NW_006286242.1:129108-131007 GCF_000327345.1 Myotis davidii
ACCATCCTTAAAAAAAAACCTCAAAAACACCGAAACACATGGAGGCTAAATAGCATCTTACTAAACAATGAATGAGTTACCAATGAGATCAAGGAAGAAATAAAAAACTTTCTGGAAACAAATGAAAATGAACACACACCAACCCCAAATCTATTGGACACAGCAAAAGCAGTCCTGAGAGGGAAGTTCATAGCATTATAGGCCTACCTCAAAAAACAAGAAAAAGCTCTAATAAACTATGTAATATTACAACTAAAAGAATTAGGAAGAAAACAACAAGGAAGGCCTACAAGCAAGTAGAAGGAGATAAGTAATAAAGATCAGAGAAGAAACAAATGACATGGAGACTCAAAAACACAATACAAAAGATCAATGAAATTAAGAGCTGGTTCTTTGAAAAGATAAAGATTGATGAACCTTTGTTTTGTCAAGAAACAAAGAGAGGGGACCCAAATAAGTAAAACCAGAAATGAAAGAGGTGGAGTAACAACTGACACCACAAAAATAAAAAGGATTATAAGAAATTAGTATGAACAACTATATGCCAACAAGCTAGACAACCTGGATGAAATGAACAAATTCCTAGAAAAATACAATCTTTCAAAACTGAATCAGGAAGAAGCAGAGAAACTGAATAGGCCCATAAAAACTGATGAAATTAAAGCAGTAATTTAAAAATAAACAAACAAACAAACAAAAAACCTCCCAGCAAACAAAAGCCCTGATCTGGATGGCTTCACAGAGGCATTTTATCAAACATTCAAAGAAGAACTAACTATATTCCTCAAACTATTTAAAAAAATCCAAAAGGAAGGAACACTTTCAAGCTCTTTTTATGAGGCCAGCATTATCCTAACTCCAAAACCATATAAAGACACTACAAAAAAAGAGAATTATAGGCCAATATCCCTGATGAACATAGATGCTAAAATCCTCAACAAAATATAAGCAAATTGGATCCTGTAGTATATTAAAATGATCATACACCATGACCAGTGAGATTCATTCCAGGGATGCAAGGCTGGTACAATATTCACAAATCAATAAATGTGATACATCACATAAACAAATTGAAAGTCAAAAATCACATGATCCTTTCAATAGATGCAGAAAAAGCATTCCACCCCAACACCATTTTTTTTAAATTCTTTATTGTGTAAACTATTACATATGTCTCCTTTCCCCTCATTGACCTCTCTCCAGCTCCTCCCACCCCCATCACCAATACCCATTTTTGATAAAAATGCTCAGCAAAGTGGGAATAGAAAGATCATACCTCAACATAGTAAAGGCCATATATGACAAACCTATGGGCAACATCATATTTAATGGGCAAAAACTAAAACTATTCACCCTAAGAACAGGAACAAGATAAAAATGTCCACTTTCACCACACTTATTCAACATAGTACTGGAAGTCTTAGCCACTGCAATCAGATAAGAAGAAAAAATGAGAGGCATTTAGTTTGGAAAGGAGGAAGTAAAGCTGTCATTATTTGCAGATGACATAATATTGTACATAGAAAACCCTAAGGACTCCATCAAAAAGCTTCTAGATTTAATAATGAATTCAGCAATGTAGCAGGATACAAAATTAACATGCAGAAATTGATGGCATTTTTATATACCAATAATGATCTCTCAGAAAGAGGAACAAACAAACAAAAAATCCCATTTACCATTGCAACAAAAAAATAAAGATACTTAGGAATAAACTTAACCAAGGAGATAAAAGTCCTGTACTAAGAAAACTACAGGACCTTGGAAAAAGTGATTGAAAAAGATATACACAGGTGGAAGAATATACCATGTTCATGGATTGTTAGAATTAACATCATTAAAATGTCCATAGCACCCAAAGCAATATACAGATTCAGTGAAATCCCTATTAAAACATCA
>NW_006286242.1:131286-133951 GCF_000327345.1 Myotis davidii
CAGTTCAAAACCAGTTAAAGACACGTTAAACGATCTTGCCTGGGAAGTATTAACCCTCCTGCCATATTCACCAGACCTGCTCCAGATGACCACTTGTTTCGATCCATGGCACATGCACTTTCTGAACAGCACTTGAAAACGTCCAACGAAGTGGAAAATTGGGTCTCTAAATGGTTTGCCTCAAAACAAGAAAAGTCCACAAATTACCTGAAAGATGAGGGAAATGTGTAACTAGCGATGGACATTACTTTGAATAAAGCACTTTTGATGTTTCTCTTGAAATTATCGTGTTTTCTTTGATTACAAAATCCTCATTATTAACCAGTACACCTGGTAAATCAACAAATAACAACTGCTGGCAAGGATGAGAAGGAAAAGGAGCCCTAGTACACTGCTAGTGGGAATGCAAACTAATACAACCACTATGAAAAACACTGTGGAGTTTCCTAAAACAATTAAAAATGGAACTGCCATTTGACCCAGTGTTCCCACTTCCAGGAACATCTCCTAAGAAGCCAGAAACACCAATTAGAAAGAATACATGCACTACTATGTTCATAGCAGCACAATTTACATTAACTAAGATCTGGAAACAGCCCAAGTGCCCATCAGTAGGTAAGAAAACTGTGGTACATTTGCACAATGGAATACTATGCAGCTGTAAAATAGAGGGATCTCTTACCCATTGAGATAGCATGGAGGGGCCTGGAGAGCATTATTCTAAGTGAAATAAGCCAGGCAGAGAAAGACAAGTATCATATGATCTTATGTACATATGGGATCTAATGAACAAAAAAAACTGACAAGCAAAATAGATCCAGAGGCATTGAAGCATGCAACACACTGAAGTATTTCAGAGGGTAGCAGGGGAGAGGTGGGAAGAGTTTAACCAGAGAAGTTATCTGCATATATGCATAATCCATGGACACAAACACTAGTGTGGTGAAGGCCTGAGGAGGGGGTGGGAGAAGTGTGGAGGGGGTCAATGGGGGAAAAAGGGGGAATTTGTAATACTTTGAACAATAAAGATTAAAAACCACAAATAAATAAATAAATAAATAAATAAATTTAGGAAAAAAATAGCAAAGTGGCACGTGTGCCCATCATGGTCCTCCTGCTCAGCCCATGAGGGTGCTCAGTGCTGGCACATCCCAGCAGGCAGACCAGCAGCACTGTCCAGGCCTTGGCAGTGTGCCCTTCTGGAAGTGCTGCCCATGTCCCCCAGCCCATCCTCACAGAAGCTCACTAGTTCTCAGGCTGCTCAGAGGGCAGAGTTCAGGCTGCACAGGTTTGCTTCCAGGGACTGCAGGTTATGGGGCCTGCAGACTCAGCAGGCAAAGGCCACAGGAGTCCCAAGTTTGGAACTGCTTCTGTCAGTTCATGCATGTGAAGGCCAGACACTGGTGTGGGGGCAGGAGATAGTCAGGGTGGCATAGGGTACGTGGGGGGTGACAAAGGATAGAAAGGACTGGCTTAGGCCCAACCACAGTGGCATTGCTCCCTACTGGGCTTCCCCAAGATGGGAAAGTACAGAAGGCTCTTTGTTGGGTCCTGTGAGGCTTAGCATGTGAGCCTGCTGTGGCTGACCTTGCAGTCCTCACACCACTGCCCTTGGCCCTGGCAGGCTGAAAGGCGGTAGGGAGAAGTCTTTTGAGAGCTGTATTTGCAGCCCAGGTGAGGAAGCTGGGTGTGAATTCTAACAATGACCTGACCAGGCTTCTCCAGCACTCCCTCCTGCCTTCCCAACAACTCTCTTAGACAGTCTTGCACTGGCCTGTGGTAGCTTTAACCATGGCTCCCAATTCCTTGGCACCCCTCCCTGTGAATCTGGGCCAGATGGTGGCTGCTTCCACCAGTAGACCACAGGGCAAATGAGGCCGGGTACTGGGCTCAGGTATAAAAGGCAGGCAATGTGGGCCACCTCCCGGACTGCCATGCTTGGCTCTGTGGTTATAATACTGCTGAATATGGCCCTCTAGACACCACTGCCCTGGTGCCAGATGTAAGTGACCGTGTCGATGACAATTCCACCTCAGAGTACATCCCCCTGCCACCATTGTCCAGCCCTCAGCCGGGGCCCAGGTACCCTGGAACAGGGACAGCCAGCCCTACAGTGCCCTCTGTTCCACACCCCAATCAGCAAACAACATAAAATGGCTGTTTTGCACAGCATTAGTAACTAGAACACTGTCTCGGCATCTGTGCTGAAATGAGACTAATACCGAGTGCCTTGCCAATGAAATGAATGCTAAGCAACAAGAACAAGGATTTGCCCTAGTGAATAGCCAGGTACAATGCCTTAGAGGGGCCCTTGGCAGGATATGGCTCCACGTTGGACAAAGTCTGGTGCGCATCCAGCTTGGCTTGCTTTGTTTTGGATTTTGTTTTCATGAGAACATTCCTATCTCTGGGCCTGGAACATTTCCTGAGCCAGGTTTGGAAGCGGGTGGTGGTGGCCAATTCCCCTTTGTTGATGTTGCTTCCTAGAGCTGCCAGGAGCTCATGGGATGGGCATAGCTTCCTGCTACGAGTCAATGAACCACTGCCTGTCATTTTTTAAAGGTGTAGAGGAAGAGGAATGGCAAATAACAATATAAGAAAATTTATAGGGCAACTCCTGGATTCACCTTGGAATTTCTTTACAGAAAAGAGGGAACAACATTCC
>NW_006286242.1:134001-145316 GCF_000327345.1 Myotis davidii
TCCTGCTGTTTTTTTTTCCCAGTGGGAAGGAGAATACACACAACATTCAGAGCTGGTGGGGCCAGTCAGCATCTGTTTTGCAGTCTGAATCGATTCTATATATAATCCACAGCTTTGAGGTGGCTCAGAAGTGCATGTGAACTCACTCCACATCTCTCTTCATATCAGTGACTTCAATTTGCCAGTTTATGGGACTGACACCTTAGGACAAGTATTATATTGGTCCTAGAGTTACATTGTCCAAGATCACACAGACATGGAGGGACAGTCCCAGGGCTTGGATGCCAACATCTTGGGTTGCAAGCAACAGACAATAAAGCATCATTACAATAAAGGGAAGGATTTGAACCTAGAACTTGGTGAGAGTTTAATCTGTTAAAAAAAAAAGTGACTAAAGAAGACAAACAGACTTTATTTAACACTTCATGAAGCAGGAGGTCTCTGTTCCCCAGGGCCCAAGACCGGCAAAATAGGGTGAAAGTGGGAAGCTTTTGTAGGATAAAGAACAAAGAACAAGGACAAAAAAAGATAGAAAACAAATAAAGAACCAAGAAATAAGAACAGACCCCAGAGTTGGCTTTGGCATTTGGGGACTGGCTGGCTGACTGGATATACCGTGTCTCTGGTCAAGCAGAGCATTACAGGGATGCCAAAGTCATCAAAGTTTTGTTTTGCTGACATGGCACCTCAGGCAGGGGAGGCTCCTTCTTGAGCCTAGAAATATATTTCCATAACCCCAAGTGCCACCACTCATATTAATGAACTCCAATGACTTCTTGTCTTTTTATCTCTGTCCCTTGCCTTCCCCTGTACAAGTGGAATTGTGATCAAAGGCCAGAGATGCTCCTAAATGGTGAAGAGCTCACTCCGGCTAGCACATGTCTGATGACTGTCCCTTAACTAATGGAAGGCATAACACCTATAGCAACCATCTCCCCAAAGCACATCCCATGGGAGAGAAGTAATTTCCATCCTCCCTCCTGCCAAACTGGGATACTATTACCAAACAAGGTGAAATGGATGCTGGCTTTCATACTCCTGCTAGGCTCCGTACATATGGAAGGTTTCACCTCACTCCTCTTGAGGAATGCCCCTACCAAGAGGGAAGCATGCCTGCGGGGCCAGAGAGAAGGGGCTTGTCCTTGGACCAGTGTGGCCCAGCTGGAACCAAACTTCAAACCCAGAGAGGTTGTAATTGCCTATTACTTATTACTTTCTAGGCCTCTTTATAAGGCATTTTGCATGAGCCACAGATTTGATAACAAATATAATAAAAGTGGGGAAAATGCTGTTCAGTGTAACAATATGGGATGATGATGTAAGCTATGTAGTAAACAAGAGTAGCTATTGAGCTATATAATCTTTTTATAGGAATCTTAAATAGGTCTGATACCAGATGTATAGCAAATACACTCACTTTATGAAAATGTCTTTTCTTTGAAAAGGGGAAATGATCTATAACATAGAGTTATATGCATGCTGCTCACCTGGGTTTTATTTTGTGCTTTTCATATGATTTGTTTAACTCTCTTTAAAAAAAAAGTTTTGATTGATTTTAGAGAGGAGAAAGGAAGAGAGAGAGAAAGAAACATCAATGTGAAAGAAACATCAACTGGGACCCTGACCAGGAATCAAATCAGAAACAGGTGACCTCTCGGTGCATGGGAGAACAACCAATGATAACCAGTGACCTCTTGGTGCATGGGGCAATGCTCAGCCCACTGAGCCACACTGGCCAGGGCTGTTTAACTCTAAATAGAATAGACACAGTCTGGCATTCCTTTGTTTGGAGGTGCCCAAACTACATTACAGAAAAGCTGAGTTATTTCACTACCTCTAGTCCTAACTCTGGTCTACTAGTTTGTGAGTCTGAATTGCATAGTCACCAAAAGAATGAAGTGTGTCACCTGAAAAGTAGTGTCCTTTCTTAGACCTATGATTTTGGAGAGATCTAGAATTTTCTGTTTCTTAAAATTGTGAAGGCAGAATTGTTTGACAGACTTCATTTGGTTTGACATCTCCTAAGAAAGCCAAGACCTGACAGACCCCTCTAGTTATGTGGTTCTCCCCATCCCAGTTCCTCACCTTCCACACAAGGTAGCCACCATCCTGAGCCTGTGTTCACTATGCTCTTGCTTTCATCCTCACATATCATGATTTCATCAATACCTGCTGTTTTAAACAATATAAACCAAGCTGGTTGATAGATATGGGAGTATGTGTCCCTATTTGAATGTCTTAAACCAAGCATGTCAAACTCATGGCCCACAATGAATATTTTTGTAGCCCAGCCAATATAAAGGTATGTAAGAAATGTTTTAATAAAAATTTTGTAACTTAATTTTTACAATATTCTCTTATACATAATTATTAATAATGAACTACAACATTCACTAATGACTGATTACTATAATCGTGTTGCATTCATTTCCCTTATGCACCCTACACACAGGTGCTCCATGTCTCTCCACTAATACTAGCAGCAAATACTTCAGCAGCCGATTGCCACATCATTAGTCTTGTACTGACTTGTTTGGTGCACACAACAGGAAATATTTTTGCTTTCAGAGAACAAGAAAAATAGGTTTATTTTTGTTACACTTATTAATTTTTGCAGTTATTCAGTGTCTGGTAAGTTAATGTTCAAGAAAAAATATTCATTTTTATTGAAATGTTCTATTATTTTATGTTAATGATTACTCATTTATTTCAGCTCTTTGTATTCAGCATGTCTCTATTGAAATAAACCTATGATTCCATGAAAATTGAAGCTTTCGTATTTTTGCGGCCCACATAAACTTAAACCTTGTTTATTAGGCCCGTGTTAGCCTTTGAGTTTGACATGCTTGTCTTAAACCATTCATAAAATTTTAAGATGAAAAACAAAATTAAATTTGCAGATTTTTTAAAAAATTGCTTCTAAAATTTTTTTTTCGATATTTCTATGATATATGAAAGAGTAATGCTGGCTTTGAAAGCTGAAGTCCATAAATATCTGTGGAAGGATGTTTTCTCAAGATGCCATCACGTGGTAAAAATTTGGCTCCTAAACTTGGGATTTCTACTGAGATTATTTAGACAATCTTTATAAACTACAATGTCTGGTGTAAGAAAAGATTCCACTATAAAAACATCAGGTTTATAATCACAAAATAAATGATTTGGCATTAGAAAGAGAGAACCACATTAGTCTTCAGATGCCTATGCTTTTCTTCCCAGGTCTCTCTCCCTTTCCCCAACCCCTACCCATCACCACTCATCCCACCCCCACCCCCACTGAGGCCTCTCCTGAAGCCAAGGCACTGCTGGGGCTTAAGACAGAACATCCAAGACATGCATTCATGCCTGGTGTTGAAATTCAGCATGTTTGGCTCCTGGGAGAACTGGCACTTCTGACAAAGAACACCATCAGAGACACTGGTGTACACAACCATGATTTTCAGGGCCTAGAAGTGGAGGTGGGAGGGGAGCATATCTGAATACCTTCCTTGAGGCAGCTCAGGAGTTGGGGGATAGAGGTACAGGGATTAAAAGAGAGGTCATTGTGGTATGCCTTTCCTTTCTCCCATATTTCTGTGGAGAATCTCTGATGTCATTAATGAGGACTAATATTTACTAACACCAACAGTGTAGTGGGTACAGAATTAGGTGTTGTGTAGATAATTCCTCATTTAATCAACAAACTTTTATATTGAAAACTGCTATTCCCATTTGACAACTAAAGAAGCTGGGACTCAAAAAGGGTAACTTCTCACCCAATCTCCCAGCTTCTCAATAAGGGGCAGAGTTAAAATGTTCACCCAGCTGTTTCTGCCCTAAGCCCGGGCTCCTCCCAGCACACCTGCAGCCACTCTGTCTCCGACCTGGGGTCACGTGAAAACACCTTGCTTCCTCATGTCAAATGTTTATTGCTTCTGATCAGAATTGCCTTCTCCATAGCTGAGGTATGGTGAGGGGCAAAATCATCTTTACTTTGCTTTTCAGAGAACCATTGAATTCAGTTTTTGCCAATTATCAAGATTCCCCCAGCAGATGAGTGAGTGAGCAACAAGCAACAAACTGAATTTGAGCAGCTCAAGTCAATGGTTACTGGGCCCATGAATCTATCTTGGTATAGACTACTGGTCGGCAAACTGTGGCTCACGAGCCACATGCGGCTCTTTGGCCCCTTGAGTGTGGCTCTTCCACAAAATGCCACATGCAGGCAGGCATGTACAGTGTGATTGAAACTTCATGGCTCATGTGCAGAAGTCACTATTTTGTGGAAGAGCCACACTCAAGTGGCCAAAGAGCCACATGTGGCTCGCGAGCTGCAGTTTGCCGACCACTAATGTTGTGGCCCCACCCCATAACAAAGAAACAGAATTTCTGGAGGTTGAGGCCCAGAAATCAGGATTTTAAAAAGATTCCCAGGTGATTCTAATGTGCAACCAAGGTTGAGAACCACTGGTCTAGACCTATGATGACATGTTAACTCTTTGCAGAACATTTTGTTCGGGAAGCAGCTAGAACTTATATCCTATATACTAAAAGGCTAATATGCAAATCAACTGAATGGTTGATTGACCTGTCACTATGATGTGCACTGGCCACCAGGGGGCAGATGCTCAATGCAGGAACTGCCCCCTGGTGATCAGTGCACTCCCACAGGGTGAGTGTCTCTTAGCCAGAAGCCAGGCTTATGGCTGGCGAGTGCAGCAGCGGTGGCGGGAGCCTCTCCCGCCTCCGTGGCAGCGCTAAAGATGTCCAACTGACGGTTTAGGCCCGCTCCCTGAGAGTTCCTGGACTGTGAGAGGGCACACCAGGCTGAGGGACTACCCTGAGTGCACAAATTTCATGCACTGGGCCTCTAGTATGATATATTTACAATATACTCCTGAACCTCCAGAAACTTTTCCCATGTTGCAACTGTATTTTATCTCTTATTAAATTCAAACTTTATCCTACAACCTTGGATAAAATTAAAATGGGATTATATTTATATTTGCTCTTCCAGACTGGCAGAAGTCCATTAGATAAATTCAAGATGGGAGAGAGGCCCTTGCTTTGGAATTTTCATTCTGACAGCACTATCCCAGTAACAAACTTAAGTTTCTGCAGCTTAAGACAAAATAATCATAACCGAGCTCAGCTTGCTTCTGCCTGCCCTGATAAAGTGAGAAAGACAGGAAGAAAGAGGGTTAGGGAAGACAAGGGGAGCCCAACTACTCCCTGAGCTCTTCAACTGGTAAAGCTACGTGTCATTGACATTTGCAATGGACCTACCCTTTTGCCAGAGCGACTTTTCTCCCTGTGGGGAGTGGGGACCAACATCAGTGGACACTAGTGGGGCTTGCTCAGGGCGGGGGCGGGAGGGCGGGAAGCTGGGCTCAGAGCCCTGGCTGAGTCCTCTGTTGGAAAGCAGTGAAGGGCTTACAACCATGACTTCGGCTTGGAATCAGGACCTTGTTTTCCACTCCTCCCTGCCAGGGCCCCTCAGTCATAATCCTGGCCACCCTGTGGAGTCTGCCCTGCCTGTCTGTGAAGAGCTGGCTGGTGGTGGCAAATTTCATGGGGCTTTAGGAATGTGGTCCAGCAGTAAGGAGGGTCTGGGCTACAGCCTCTGTCCCTGGCAGCTGAGCTGGGCCAGGGGCTACTTCCCAGATGGAAAGCACCCCATCCCTCACCCCTTGTATCCGATACAGATTATGGAGGTAAACTCAGTTTGTTCAACTCACCTAAAGAGGTGGCCTTCCTGCCTTAATTCTGACCATCCCAGGGAGATTGGAACCAGGCAAAACTAAAGAGGAATTAGAAGATGAGCCCCATAGTGGAACGCAGATATTTTATCCTTGATTAAAATAAAAATAAATTCCTCTGATAAATCTCTCTTTGCTGGCCAGTTTACAGTTATCCAGAGAGCCTCCTCATCTAGTCATTCTCAGAAAAACCTCTCAAGTCCCATAATTAAGTAACAAAGAGGTAGGGAGAACATTAAGCCCAGAAATTTAAAAAATAGTTGCCAAATACTTTCTCTCTGAAGCAGAGCTTCACACACTTTTACATGCATATCAATTATTGGTGATCATGTCCAAGTGCAGATCTGATTCAGCAGGTGGGGATGGGGTACCAAAGAGCCTGCATTTCTAATGAGCTCCCATGTGATAACAAAGCTGCTGATCCTCCAACCCAGAGTTCTCAAGAAACAAAACCTGGACAGACTGATTAATTCTAAAAAATTGAATCAGTAATCAAAAACCTCCCAACAAAAAAAGTCCTAGATCAGATGGCTTCACAAATGAATATGTTTTTTTTTAATGTTTATTGTTTAAAGTATTAAATAAATCTCTTTTTTTCCCCATTAACCCCTCCCCGGCCACTCCCACCCCCAAGCACATTCCTCACCCCCCCTAATGTCCATGTCCACTGGTTATGCTTATATGCATGCATACAAGTCCTTTGGTTGACCTCTTACCCCCTCCATCCACCCTCCCCTGCCTTCCATCTGAGGTTTAATGGTCTGTTTGATGTTTCTCTGTCTCTGGATCTATTTTTGTTCATCAGTTTATATTGTTCATTATATTCCACAAATGAGTGAGATCATGTGATATTTATCTTTCTCTAACTTATTTCTCTTAGCATGATGCTCTCCATGTTCATTTATGCTCTTGCAAATGGTAAGAGTTTTTTCTTTTTTATAGCCGCATAGTATTCCATTTTGTAGATGTACCATAGCTTTTTAATCCACTCATCTGCTCATGGGCACTTAGGTTGTTTCCAATGAATATATTTTTATTGATTCCAGAGAGAGGAAGGGAGAGGGAGACAGAGATAGAAATATAAATGGTGAGAGAGAATCATCAATCAGCTGCCTCCTGCCCTCCCCTTATTGGGGATCAAGCTCAAAACCTGGGCATGTGCCCTGACTGGGAATTGAACTGTGACCTTCTGGTTTATGGGTTGATGCTCAACCACCGGGCTTCACAGGTGAATTTTACCAAACTTTCAAAATACCATTAGCTTAAGGTTTATCATAAATGTTTTCTTGATGTAGTGTTTCCCTTTATCATTATAAAGTGTCCATATTTGTCTCTTGTTATCTTTATTATCTTGAAATCTATTTTGTCAGGTATAAGTATGGCTACACCTGTTTTTCTGTGGATTTACTTGGAGAATCATTTTCTACCCTTTTACATTGAATCTACTTTTGTCTTTCCAGCTTAGATGTGTCTCTTGTAGGCAGCATATGGTTGTTTTGTTTTCTGATCCACGCTGCTACTCTGTGCCTCTTGATTGGTAAATTCAGACCACTTACATTTAGGGTAATTATTGATGTGTGAGCATTTCCTACAGCCGTTTTATCTTTTGTTTCCTGGTAGCTCAGTGCCTCTGTTGGTTCTTTTCCTTTGTGTTTCTGTCTGTTGTTTTTGTTTGGTGGTATTCCATACTTCTTTCCTCTTTTAAAAACTATGTGTCTTGGTTTGGGGATGTGGGTGTGTGGTTACCATTAGGTTGATAAAGAATGAAGTTGCATCTCCTTAGTTATAGAAATTCTGTTCAGCTTATCTTCAGATGGTTCCCCAGGTTGACTGTTCTGTAACTTAGTTGTAACTTTGGTGTGAGCACAGCATTCACCTACTCTGTCTTCCCATCTTTACTTCTAAAGCACTTTCTTCATTTGACGCCGGGGTCATTCCTTTCCAGGTTTTCCTTCTATCTCACCAAAGCTCTTTCTGGGTCTCTCTGCTGCATTCTCTTGCTCTTCCCAACTGCTACATAGTGGAAGCGCCCAGGCTTGCCTCCTAGCCCACTTTGCTTCCTTTGCTTCCCGACTCAGCCTAGGGCTTCCCATCTAATCCCCTGGTTTTAAATACTACACGCTATTATGCCTCCTAAATTCATATCTCTAGCCCCAATTTCTCCCTGAAATTTAGACCTACATATTCAGCTTTCTATCATCTCTACTCAGATGTCTAACAGGTATCTCAGCTGTAATATGGCCCAGACCAGAATCACCATGTACTGTTGTCCCATTCGTGCACTGCCTAAGGCAGCCAGCAAGGGGGCCAGAGGGGCTAGAATCCAGCCTTTGTCCTGTTTGCTAAACCGTGAGTTCTGGTGTATGTTCTGCCTTCACTGTAGAAGAGGTACCTTCTTCCATGGGGAGTGCCTTTTCTAACTCTCACAAAGTCACCTTACAGGTTAGCCGTGGCGGGGCCCAAAACACATCTTTTGTTTTCTCACTACCTCAAACCTGATGCTCTCAGGATATGGCAAGATTCAATTGGGAAAGAGAAGGAGAAGGAGGGGGGGAAAGAAAAGGAAAGGGGAACAGAGGGAAAGGGAAGAGCGAGAAAACATGAGGAGTGTAGGGGAGAAAAGGGGAGAGGAGAGGAAAGGAAAGGAAAACCAGCCTCTTCATCTCTGCTTTATCCGATCTGATTCCAAATGTATTCTGAACTTGACCTCTTGTCACCCCCTCTTCTACTACTCCAGAGATTTTCAACCTTTCTCATCTCATGGAACACATAAACTAATTACTAAAATTCTTCAGGACACCAAAATATATATTATATTTTTTGCTGATTTGACCAAAAAAAAGATATAATTTTGATTCACTCACACCGGATGGCTATTGTTGTGTTGACTATTGTTATTTATTTATTTTTTTGACAGCCTAAGGGGAAAGAGGTTAGTTCCCCTGAATAAATAGTCAGGTACTGCATGTTTTAAAAATATTGCGGCACAATGCTTGAAAATCACTGTGCTACTCTAATGGTCTAAGCCAGTTGTTGGCAAACTCATTAGTCAACAGAGCCAAATATCAACAGTACAACGATTGAAATTTCTTTTGAGAGCCAAATTTTAAAAACTTAAACTATATAGGTAGGTACATTGTTATTAACTTAATTAGGGTACTCCTAAGCTGGCCTTTGCTAAAAATGTCCTCAATCTGAGGGGTCGACCTGAGCGAACGTACCCCCACTTTTTCTAACACAACTTCCTCAAAATAGACTCACCCAGGCCGAAAACCGACTTCTGCGCATGGGCCACGAAGTTTCAATCGCACTGTAGGTGCGCACCCGCACGTGGTATTTTATGGAAGAGCCACACTGAAGGGGCCAAAGAGCCGCAAGTGGCTTGTGAGCTATGGTTTGCTGACCACTGGTCTAAGCCCATATTATCTCTGGGCTACGGAAAAGCTTCTCACTGGCCTCCTGGCCACCATCCTGCCCCTCTGCGCAGACAGAAGCTTTCTAAGATACAAATACAGTGGGGCCTAGACTTATGAGTGTCCCCACTAACGAGTTTTTGAGATACCAGCTGTCTCTCAGCCGATTTTTTGCATTGAGTTGACAGAGTAATTTGAGTTAACGAGCTCCTTAACGAGCTCAGTCTCTGAACGAATTAAACTCGTAAGTCAAGGCCCCACTGTATTATCTCACCAGTCACCTACTTAAATTCCTGACTTAAGCAGAATCAACCCAACCCTTCCATACAGATTACAACTTTTACAACTTAATCTTCTTCCTCTGTACCCTAAACTCACTGAGCGCCAGCCACACTGGCCTCCTTCCTGTCTCAGATACACCAAGCTCCTTGCTGCCTCAGGAGCTCTGCACGTGTCATACCTTCTCCCAGACCTTCACATAGCTACCTCCTTTTCAACATTCAATTCTGAAGTACATGTTACCTTTTCCAAAAAAAAAATCCTTCCAGACCAAACTGGCTAAAACAGTGCTCCCCTTCCCACCATCACTTTCTGTCACATTTGTCTAATTTATCTTCTTTCTGGCATCTCTCACCTCCTGAAATATAATATCTATCTCTCTGCTTCCTTGGCCATCTGTCCCACCATCTACTTCCCACCATGTCTGTTTTGGAGGTGTGGGATCTCTCTGCCCCATTCTCATCCTTTCCCCAGTGCTGGGAACAGTGCCTGGCATATAGCAGGTGCTCAATTACTTGACTGATTTAGTGACCTGAGAGGTAGAAATATGCAGGTTGAATAGATCACATGTAGACAAAGGAAAGGAAAAGAAAATGGGAATCAAAAGAGGGGAAGGGAAGGAGACAGGAAATGGTGGACAGGGACCAGGCTGAGAGGAGAAACAGCCATATATAGCAGGACAGGGAGAAAAGATGAGCAGAGCAACGGGTTGTACCTTGACACCACAAAGGGGGATCCTCTGAGCCCAGGCCTGGCCCCTCTGCGAGGCCCTGCCGCCTGTGCCTACACATTACTATGGGTATGGTCTTGGTCTTGTGGCCCTGGGCAACAAGTGGCTAGACAGGCTCATGACCACTGGCACTTAATTCTGCCTCTAACCCAGGTGAAAGTCGGAAGGCAAGCTTGGTGAAAAAAAAGAAAAAAGCAAGTCTGTTAAGAGCTGAGTGTGTGCTGGGCCTCACATGCTTACCCCACTGACATTCTAGGGGAGCTTGAAGCAAGCATTGGTCTCTGCTTCCTTCCACATTCCCAGGGCCCCGGAATCATACTGGAAGCATTGAGAATAAAACACGATGGCAGTGAGGGCATTTACGATGGCTGCTGCTACTAGAACTTGTTCTTGAGTGAGGTCAAAGAAGGGTCCAGAAGTCAAGCTATGAAATCATTTTTACAGCTGTTTTCTCGACATTCTTATAATTTCTTCTGATCAATTGAGGAGTGGAGGCCTTTGACCAGATGAATGTGCATCTTATGCTTTTAAAACAAAAACCTTTTTGCAGGAATCTTCAGAAGTATTATGTTCCCAGAAGAGCAAAGATGGAACTCCCTCCCTAAAGTGACCCCCACTGAGATCTATTGGCCACCCCTGCACTCGGTGGTCACCTCTGCTCTGACATCTAACCAGTATTAACCAACTCAACACTGCCACTTCAATCTGGTGGGCAAAGGGCACCAAAAGAGGAAAGAGAAGGAAGATAAATGTAGGGAGTAGAAGCACAAATGCTCAGCCAAGTGCTCCAAATTTACCCCCACCCCCACCAATTAGCAATTTCTGGGTGCTGTTTTCTCCTTGGATTTCAGTGTCCTGGGGGTGCTGAGATCACAGACACACTGTTTGTAAGTCAGCACACTCTGAATGTGTTTATCGCAAACCCATCTCAGACTTGTTTCTGCACCTCAGTAAACATACTGTCGTTGCAGGCATCGAATGACATCAACAGGCTCTCTGCCAATTTACTGTCTGGCTAAAATATCAGGGCTTTGCCTGAACACGGGATGTTGCAGCAAAGTATGTTGCAAAGCCCACCTGGATGAACTCTCAGAGGGAGTTCACAGATTCTCTCTGTTAGTCTTTGCTATATGTCAACTGTGGGTTTTATTTCCC
>NW_006286242.1:145493-162178 GCF_000327345.1 Myotis davidii
TGGGCTCCTTTGGATAGTATGTGAGACCCTGCAGCACCTAGTTAGCTGAACCTTAAGGAGACACAAACTCTAACCTTGTATGGTCTTAAGCGGGAGAAATGACTTGCAGAACACTGAGCATTGACTGCCCACATAAACATTATTTTGATGGCAGGGAATCAAACTGTGCAGTAGGCCACATGATTTACAAAGGAAAGATCTGCTAATTGAGCAACATTGCTCAGCAGATGGACCACAGCCCAGAGCATAAATATAGCGAGATTCTGAATTCTCAGTCTATGCTCATACCCAGCCACATAGTGCAGTATTCTTTCGATCCTAATACAAAGTCAAAGAGAAGAGACCAATGTTGCAGTTCTCTGAAAAGTAACCTGCTGTGCCAAGTAAGGACCTGACTGGTTGGTTAAATCAAATCTTTGTTTTGCCTTACTCAGCTAGAAAGTAAATGCCAGATCTCAGAAGAGCTCTCCTCTGGATTCCAAGTTGCTAGTGATTCAAGAATTCACTTGGTGCCCTGGCCAGGTGGCTCAATCGGTTGGAGTGTTGTCCCATACACTAAAAGGCGGCAGGTTTGATTCCTGGTCAAGGCACATACCTAGGTTGCAGGTTTGATCACCAGTTGAGGAACATATAGGAGTCAACCAATCAATGTTTCTCTCTCACACAAATGTTTCTCTTTCTCTCTCTTTTCCTCTCTCTCTCAAAGCAATAAACATATCCTTGGGTGAGAATAATAATTAAAAAATAACTCAGTTGGCAATTGGTTTATTGATGTTGATCATCTATACAAATTCCCCCTTGCTCAAGTTCAAGGGAACATGGCATCAACATTCCCTTGTTCATTCATCAGCTCAGCTCATTTGTCTTTCCAAAGTGCAGTTGATCTCCCAAAATCACTGGTTCCTGGTGGATGTCTGTCTCTGGTGTCTCTTCCCCCATCAATGACTCGAGTGTATTCAGCTGATCTCGGTTAGGGGTCCCCTTTCTCCTCCTCTGTTCCCTGGGAATCTTTCTGGAATCTGTGTTATCTCCTTCGAAGAGGGTGATGTTATCAGAGGAAGGGGAACAGGCCCTTGGGGCTGGCACATATGTCCAGGGCAAGAACTGCTGTCACCTCATGTTCTGGTTCTCTCACCTGAGTCTCACTGCTCCCTTGACCTCCAGTGTCCCATTAGCTGGAACCTTTACATCTCTCTTTGATTCGCTTATGTTTTGGTTTACATCTCACTGTGTCTGTCAATTGTCAGGCACAGCTGCAACAGGGCAATAGCAAGAATAAAATTATTTACGCATTTGAAATGCAATGTGGCTTTGTGACAGGACCACAGACCATCATCCATTACAGACCTTTGAAATAAAGTAGAGCCACAGGGTGTGAGGCTTTGGAGAGGGGTGGTCTAGAAATAGATGTTATCTTTCCTATCCAGGCTGATGGACATAAAGAGACAGGTATTTGGGGCTTTAAAATGTAATCCGTAGACTTATTAGGAGGAAGCAGGGCTCTTTGAAGAAATGGCTCCTTCCAACTTTCAGTGGGAAATATATTAAGAGGAGCTGGGACATCTTGTGTGATAATGAAAAGAAGCAGTCAGAGGCTAATTAGTCATGAAAAGGATGCAGGAGCCATCACAAAAGAACTTCCATTGGCCAAGATGGAACGATGTAAGAACAACAAGGATTAGTGAATGCAATTGATTGAAACACCTAAAAGCCCATGAGTTCAGTTTATCATCATCATCATCATCATCATCATCAAGGCAAAAGCAAAGAAACCAACACAAAACAAAACAACAATAACAACAAACTCTTTGGATACCACTGGAATTAAGTAGGGTACCAAATTCTTACTCTGAAAATAAGCACACAAAGGGAAAGAATTAAAGCACCTTTAAGACTTTTCTATATGAACTATATTTGAAGGTAACCAAATAGCCCTTATTAATGAGGAAAAATCACTTTATTAAGAAATCTAATACATCTGAAAAGGTAATGGATTTTTTAAAACAGCCTTCCACAGCCTCTAATGAAATGATTGATTCAAGCTACAATCATCACTAAGTAATCTGCATGAGGATGGATTGGGGAAGAATTTTACAATAGAAGACTCCCAGTGTCACCTCCTGACCCCACTGCTTGATTGAGTATCACACAGATGGACAACATAATGTCTTGCACCTGCTGATGAGATGTGGTAAGAACTGCTCAGCTACCTATGACATCTCCTTTCCAAAACATTTGACTCCAAACCAAATCAAGCCATTAGAAGTAACTTGCATAGACAGGAAAGACAGAACCCAAAAGAAGAAAGCATATGACATCAGAAAGAAAGAAGCAGACAAGTTCAGAATGTAGAACATTCCACAGGACAAACGACTCAGTCTCTGTAATCAGTCCCTGGCATTCGGAAGAAGTAGTGGCTTCTCCAATTTAAAAAAAGAACCTATACTAATAAAAGGGTAATATGCTATTAGGCCAGGTCGACCGGCCATCTTCCAGACATCTGACTTCCTTCCGGACAAAGCTATGGTGGTGGGTACCGAGGTAGAGGCAGTTAGGGGTGATCAGACTGGCAGGGGAGGGCTGTTGGGGGCAAGATCAGGCCAGCAGGGCAGGGCAGTTAGGGGCAATCAGGCAGGCAGGTAGAGAGGTTAGGGGTGATCAGGCAGACAGGCAGAGAACTTAGGAGCAATCAGGCAGGCAGGCAGAGGCAATTAGGGGCGATCAGGCAGGTAGGCAGATGAGCAGTTAAGAGTCAGCAGTCCCAGATACGAGAGGGATGTCCACAGGGATTGGGCCTAAACCGGCAGTCAGACATTTCCCAAAGGGTCCCTAATTGGAGATGGTGCAGGCGGGCCTGAGGGAAACCCCTCCACCCCTGCCGTGCATGAATTTCGTGCACTGAGACACTAGTTAAGAGATATAAACAACCAAAGCAATGAATAGACCTTATTTGGATCCTACTTAAAACAAACTAACTTCAAAAATAAATTTTTAGACAGTTGAGCAAATTTAATCATAGATTGGGTATGAGATGACCCCAAGGAATTACTGTGTGCGATAATGCACTGTAGTCATATAAGAAAATATCCATATTTTTAAGAGATACATACATCAGTATGCAGTGTTGAAATGATACCAAATCTTCAAATAAGGGGTTCATTGCACTATCACCTCTGCTTTTGAGTGTGTTTGACATTTTCATTTTGTAAAATCTTTAAAAATTAGGAGGACAAGGTGAATCTTTTAAAAAGTAAAAATGATAGTGACTGCTAATTAATAGCATACCTAGCTTTGCATTTTGCTTTAAACGTTAAATTAAAAGTTGTCAACATCAAGTTCTCAGCATTTGTTTATGCATTCTTATAGGGGAAAACATCCAGTAATAAAAATTAGAATTGTAGAATATTACTAAGCATACTATACACTGAATAGGTTTATAGAGCTATTTTAAAAATTATTTTATAGGCATCAGTAACTGTTAAAAAAAATTCTTCCCAAACCACACAGATGCTGGGGCAAGGCAGGGAACTAAGAAGGCCTGAGAACCATGTATAGAGACTGGAGTCCTCTGGGAAAGACTCACCTCTCACTCTCCTGCTGAGCTGCAGAAATTGTCTGGAGGAGTTCTGGGAGGAGCTTGGTGTGTGCCTCTGGATGTTGCTGGGTGCCACTCAGCATTGCTCTCCAATATCTGCTTCCCCTAATTCTGGGCACTGGTGGAGGGTGTATATATGTGTTTACTTCCCCTATCCCTTGCATTTTCGCTTGGCTATCTGATTCTTTTGACTCATGAAAAATGAGCAAGAATGATATGTGTCACTTCTGGGTGGGAGCATTTAAGAGGCAGTGTCTGGTTCTCCACCTGCCCTTCCCTGATGCAACCACAGCCACCAGAGAGACCCTGCCCACCCACCAGTATGTGCCAGACACCACCTATGAGGTTGAGAGCTCCCTCCCCCACTCTCCATTTCTTTCCATCTCTCTCTCATAAGCCACTGATGTTAGGAGGGTGTTATTAATGCAGCATAACCTACATGATACTTTCTAATACTGATTGCAAGTGGAGTGAGCAATGTGTGTTTATTTTTAATTTCTTAGTTTGTTTTACTTTGTATTTCGTGTATTACTACTACAATAATATTACCAGTTAATGAGAGTTTACTATAATAAGCACTTTACACATATAACCCTATTCAAGGATCACCACAAGCTATGCGTAAGATTTTATTATCTTCCTTTTATATCTGAGACAAAAAGGGGCTCACAGAGGTTAGGTAGCTTGCCCAAGATCACACAGCTGGTATAAGGCAGAGCCAGGACCAGAACCCAGACAGCTGGATTGTAGAAAACAACTCTTACTTATTAAACTATTAGAGGCCTGGTGCATGAAAATTCATGCACTGGAGGGGGGGGGTCCTTCAGCCCAGCCTGCCCCCTCTCACAGTCCGGGAGCCCTCAGGGGTGGGAGGCAATCCGGCGATCAGGGGAAGGCGATATCCCATCACACCTCTGCTGCTGCCACTGCTGGCAGCACAAGCCTCACCAGCCCTGGTTACCTGAGCCTCAGGCTGGCCCTGGGCAGCTGGGCAGCCGCCATCCAAGGCTTGCCTGCACCTCGGGCCGGCCCTGGGTGTCAGGGGGGCTGAGGGGACTGGGGAACTCCAGAGGCAGGCACGCGGAGTTGCTGGGCCCACCTAGGGGCTGGCCCGGCTTTGCCACGAGCCTGTGGCCTCAGGGGGGCTGAGGGGACTGGACACCACCATCTTGTGGCTGTGGGTGCCACCATCTTTGAGGCCGTGGCAGTTAATTAGCATATTCCCACCTTATTGGCTGTGGGCACCACCATCTTTGGCGATGGCATGAGGATCGATTAGCATATTCCCTCTTTATTAGATAGGATTCTCTCTTTTTACTCTACGAAAGTCCTTTCCTACATTCGCAGGAGTTCTCTTCCTGCTCTAATCAATTTATTAAATATTCTTTCAAAATAAACTTTGTTTCAGAGAGCAATCTAGAGCAACAGTAATTTTGGGGCTAAGTCTTTGAGGTTTACAATTAGTCCTTGATTCGGGCTATGTTGAATTGTTTGCTTCTCTGTTGCATCTATGACAATAGCTTTTTTTTTTCCAGGAACAAAAACAAAAAACTCACAAATGGCTCCGTTTATTAGAGGAAATTTTGCTTTGCAGATCACTTCTAACTGGATGAACAATCACTATGGAGCATTTGAAAGTTTTTCAGTTTCTGTTTGAGGTTGACTGCATGGGCAGCTCTCATCTGGTGCCTGCTCGGTGAAGGGGGCAGTTGGCCTCAACTGGAGGCCCAGCCACAAGCACCTTTCTGTTTTCATCTTGGAGCTTTCTCCCAAACATACTATGTGTCAGACTCTTTTCTAAGCGATTCACATGTGTTGATCCTATGAGGTAGATACTGTCATTACTCCTTATTTCACAGATAGGGAAACCAGGCTCAAAACAGTTAAGTAACTTCCCGAAGATTTCATAGCTCTTCACCACAGCAGCCCCCTGCTTGTCCCTGGCCATATTTCTAGGAAACGTCAGTAGAGGCTGCTTGGAATAAGGCAGTGGGGCCACACCTCCCTTAAGGGGCCCCTCACCCTCTTCCTTTCTGTGTCTCTCACTGGGTTTTCTCCCCTGAGGCTGCATGTGGGACTCCTGCAGGTGTTTTGTGGCATGTCTCAAAGGGGATGTGGGCAAAAAGTGGGAATGATAAACTGGGTCATCCCCACGGAGACCCCACAGGGGAGGCATTCCCTTGTGGACCGGTACCAGCGAACCCAGCAAACTCCTGCCCTTTCTGACCGTTTCTGAGAGGCCTCGATATCCTTTTGGCATTCTGCTTAATTTAGTCAGAATTGAGAGGTCCATAGGATAAGAGTAAAAACAGCTTTCTCTGAGTATCATGGTAAGGCAAGGCTTTCCTAAGGGTGTCCAAGACCCCAGGCAATTTACGGAAAGTGATATTTTTTCTCAGCCCTCATATATTGGTGTACTACTAAGCTCTGATGAAACTTAGTATCAAGGGCAGTCTTGAAAAAATGCAGGTTACTAACGGTCAGCCTTGGGATGGGGTGGTGCGTACTGTGAAGTGCCTTCTAGATTCTCCTTCAAAGAAAGGCCTGTTACTCTCCTACTGGGAGTGCCTGTGGCCAAGCATAGCCCTCAGCCCCTTTAGGGATTGCCTCAGCTGCAGAGAGTGGCCTTACCCCAAATCACACCCTGTCCAGCGGCTGACCCACGTGGGGTACACAGGCCTGACCATCTTGGTCCTACACTGGAGAACCACTGTGGCTCCCCATGGGGGAGACAAGGCTGTCAGCGAATGTCACTGCAGCTTGACTCCCGCCTCCGTCCACCTCTGTTCCCACCCTGACTTCCACAGGGTTGCTCTCAAGGGGCTCCCACAAACATTCTACACACTGAACTCCGTCTCAGAGCCCACTTCCCTGGGGCTGGTGCATTGGGATAGTCCCATCCTGAGGTGGGAATAATATGTGAAGTAAGTAGGAGCCAAGGTTGTATTACTGCAAGGACATCAGCTGGGCCCTGGCAGGGGGGCCACACTTGCCAGAAGAAAGGCTGCCCTTTCCAATTGCACAGCAGGGCTATATGGACTCCCACAGTCCTGGTGGTGGCCTTACATTTTTGCTTTGGATGAAGTGGTGAGAGGTTTAAAAAGGGGGAGAGGCTTACAAAGTTCCCTGAGTCCCAGCATCTGTTCTGGCTCCAGCTCTGGCAGCCCAGCTGTTTTAGTTAGAGTCTAGTCGTTCTTGCTTCGGTGGGTCCCTGGTCCCTGGTGGACTGTAAGCTCATTCTGCTCTGAGTCATGGAATTTACTAATGGTGCAATGAAGACATTTGAGGAAGGCATTATATCTACCTGCTTCTTTCTTTGAATTCAAAAAAATATTGACTTGTACCCATGCAGTTATTCTAGGCACCAACCAGAGACCTTAGTATCAGCCATTACCTGTGAGGACAGAAGATATCTGGGGCACAGACATAGCCTGAGCCAAAATCACAAGGTTCTTTATATAATTACATATGGGGAGCTCACCTCTGTTTCTATTATTAAGAGGTTTTTCTGTGAGACACAACCCACTGGTCACAGGTAATCAAGAAGAAATGTGTTTCCTTTGCTAACAACAGCTGCCCAAAGCCCTTATAATCATTACTCCTAGTCAAGAATTATCCCCTGATAATCTCTCCAGACAGGTCCCAGGAAGCAGTTGGCTGAAGAGAAACTCTGACTGTCTGAATCTGGGTTTCAATATGTCCAGGTGATGCATATAAATAGACAAGTTCTGAAGCACACCTTCTCCCCCCTCCAAAAAATCCTCCTCAGTCACTCAATTTGCTTCCCTGTGGGTGCTGTTCCCTTCCATTTCTCTCTCTTTCTCTTCTTTCTCTATTTCTTCTGTCTCCTTTCCCTGTTCTACCTGAGGAAGACTGGTCAAAGATTTTTTTACTTACTTATGCACAATCTTGTTCTAGAAAGACTTCTTTAAAAAATAGTATAAAACACAACAAGATTGTCTAAGTGTAAAGTGGGCCAAGGAGAAGGCAGAACGAGGGCTATGAAAACATAAAGCCCAGGAATAAGACAAAGAGAGACTTCTAATGCCAAGCCAAGCTCCTGTGCTCACTGCTCCACATTCTAAGGGCGTTTCATAGTTGATTATGCTGCTTCCCATGATTGGCTCTTCCCTCTCTGACTGTGTCATTATCCAACGTCATGGTCATAAATACCACTTATACACTGATGATGCTATAGCAGAGACTGTACCCATTATCTAGAACCCTAGTGATAGATGTTGTTAAATGTGACAATGCACCTGTGAAAAGATTACATTTCATACAACCATCTACAGCCATATAATTACGTTCTGAACAATGAGGTGCAAGGGTGGGTGTAAGGAAGGTATCTCCAAGGAAGCTGACTCAGCAGGAGATGCAGCTGCCCCACTCTTCCTACTCCTGGAATTAATGGCGAGAGCTCCTTGAGGATGGCCCCCACATGCTGAGGGTGACAAATCAGAAAGATGGGTGCCTGGTTTTTATGACACTGTGATGCCCTTATAGCAACTCTGACTTGCCAATCTCCAGATTACTGCTAATTGGGAGAGATAAGCCCTGGTCTTTGTTTGGGTACTGTTATTTGGGATTGCCTGTTATATGCAGCTATGCCTAACTTGAAATCTTTGTCTCTAGCTCTAATCTTTTCAGGTACATATTTAACATTTTTACTTGAATGTTGACTAGGCATCTTAAATTGAACAAAACCCAAATAGAGCTTTTGATATTGTTTTTTCTCCTCTTTCTTAAACTCAGTCCTTCCAGAATCTTCCTGATCTTAAGTACCACCACATGGCCAGTTCCTCAGGACAAAAACCAAGGAATCGTCTTGACTTCTTTTTAAAAATATTTTTATTGATTTTTAGAGAGACAGGAAGAGGAGAGAGAGAGAGAGAGAGAGAGAGAGAGAGAGAGAGAGAGAGATAAAACATTGATCGGCTGACACCGGCAACCTTTCAGTACACAGGTTGACATCAAACCATCGGAGCCACACCAGCCAGCGCATCATTAACTTTATTTTACTTCACTTTGCTCCATCAATAAATCCTATGGGATCTACCTCCAAATTATATCTTCTGCCCATATACTTCTCACCACTTCCCAGTTCTCACCTTTGTAGCAAATATTCCTTATTTGACCAGTTCCCATTGATAAACATGTAGGTTATTTCCTTTGTTTTGTAATTACAGATAATACTGCAATACATCCTTTTATAAGTACTTGGTACATATTTGTGAATACATATGTAGACTAAATCCCTTGGAGTTGAATTGCTGGACTGAGGCTATATACATTTTACATTTTGACATGTATTACTGAATTATCCATTTTCCACATGAAAGGACTTTCCATGCAGGAAGCTGTACACCTCCCAACTGGCTGACTCCCTCCAGAGGGTCCTTTACACCACACTTCCTATGTCTGGTGTGTGGCGCTTTTCATCTCTGCCTTATCTTACCTGGAGCAAGTATCTTACCTTTTTTCCACATTTGTACATTGCCCATTTCTAACCCCCTCAACCCTTTCATTGTAATGAAAGGTTTAAATTTGCACCATTCATGTGTAATATGAAAATTCTTTATCTACCTTATACCTATTTCCACATTTCTATCATTCCCTTTTGACTTTATGATTTATTTATTAAGTCTGTTTCCTATGACCTCTAAGACTCAGAGAATCCTTTGGGGGGGGAGGGGACATGATTTATCCGTTTTGGGGAACGAGGGAGATCATTTGAGTGAGGGTTCCAAAAAAACCCTATAAAAGTTATTTTTTAACTCAGGTGTTCTCCCATTACTGGCCTCACTTCTGTGCTATTTACTCTTCATTTCCTGCCATTAAACACAGTGCACATGCTTGTAAAATAGGTTTATTATTCAGCATCTTCTTCCACAAAGAATGCTTTCTAGGTTTGTAATTTCCTAAACCAACAATTTCCTTTAGAGTCATGGTGAACAAGTGGACTTCGGTTGTGAACCATTGCTCCTAAATGGGCATTGGGGAACCTGGACTGCAGGCCTCTCAGACAATGTCTGGGATCTCCTCACAGCCCTTAAGAGGCGTCAGTTTCCTCATCTGAAAAATTAGGGCCAGACCATCGACCCCTGCCAGGACTGAAACTATGTGATTTTTATAGATTTTTCCAGATGAACTCTATTTGCCAGTAATGTGCGTGACTATTCTTTCTCAAAAAATGTCCTTCTTTCCAGAAAGACATACAGAAACAATTAAGAAAATGTTTAAAACACACATTAGATTTGCTCATTTATTCCAGTCAAGGGCTGTGCCTTTAAAGTAAATAAAGAGCCATAAGGGTAGTTTCTACCCAAAAACAACCACAACAACATACTCCCACTCCAATTTTAAGGACACCTTTGAGAGTGAAGTGTTTCTAGGGAGTGATAATATCAAGGTGGGGGAGGGGGGTCTAAAATAAATTTTGCTATGGAGCTGCATAAATGGCATTACGTGGGAAATAAGAATTGCTAAAAAAAAATGTAAATCCTTAAAAAAAGTAACAAGTGAATCTGTGATTGTTTAAACATGTCCCTGTGGTTTAGTAATACTTTCCAAGATTTATACCTGTCAACTGAAAATGACTTTTTCAGGGTCAGAAGTCTCATTACCTTGCAGTCTGTAGAACTATAAAGCTATTGCCATATAATCGGACAAAGAGAAAACAAAGAAATAACAAAGGAAAAAAGCTTGTTTTAATGGGCTATTGGGAGCATTTTCTTTCTTGGAGTTTCGTGTAAAGGTTAGTCAATGGCATTGATGCATTAATGCCATTGTAGTTTTGGTTTAATATAAATAGTTCAACTTCAAGAAAAAAAAATTTGGAGACAGATTTCTCATTGAACAAAATATCAATGAATCTTATATTATTATCAAGTGTCTTTTCCTAATTTGAAAGCTATGCTTCTTGTTTGACATTTTAGTTGTTCTCTGTTCCTGAAATAATTGATTTGTCTCTCACCATCTGTCATTTTCAGCCCCATTGATTATTTCTGTGCATAATATCCAAAAAAAATGTTTCTTCTGATAACTGGATCAGGGTTTCCTTTTTACTCATTTCATGTCAAAGCTTTTCTAGGAAGTGTTTGTTGACTTATCCAATTACCAAACAATTACTTACTTAGCACCAACAATGCTGCCAGCCCTGGGACATCTACACTAGGGGAGGAGTCATTCTGGTCTTCGAAGGATTTAGGATCTAAATTTTGTCTTGGGAAGACATACAAATCTAAGTTACCTAGCAATAAATTTATCCCAACTAATATTTATTGAAAGCCCACTATGTGCTGGGCATTGGGAACACAATAATAAATAAGATGCCATAATACTTCCAATTTAATGAGGAAACAGACAGGTGTGAGCAGGCAGTTCTGCTGCAATGTGCTCAAACCTAGAATAGAGAGACGTGCAAACAGAATGTGGAGGAACCGAGGGAGTGCCTCCTTCTGCCTGGAAGAGTCAGAAGTGTCCACCTAGAGCGTTCACCCTGGGCAAGACCTGAAATCTGATCAGGACTTTTGCCAGATGACATGGATGTGAGCTGGTTACTGGGCAAAAGAAACAGCGAGGGAGGAATCACGGTCCACTCAGAGAAGGCAAATGACTCCTCATGTCTGGAGCCTCAGTGCAGTAGACAGAGAAGCAAGATGGACAGGGACAGTTCTTGGAGGGCTGATTTTATCTTGCAGTTGAGGGGATGTGGAGCTATTGAAGAGTTTAAGCAAAGGAGTAATGACAAGACAATAAAAAGAGATGTGACCAAGTAGCGTGTAAGAGGTGGTGCCAGAGCAGCACTGACAGCAGTTGCCTGTTGGGTTTCAAGTTGCAGCACCACAGCTTACTAGTCATAAGGCCTAACTCAAGTAACCCAAGCTTTGTATGCCTTGGTTTCCTCATTTGTGAAAATAAAGATGAAAGTTATGGAGAGGACCAGCCAGTGTGGCTCAGTGGATTGAGCATCATCCCATGCATCAGGAGGTTTCCAGTTCCATTCCAGGTCAGGGCTCATGCCCAGGTTGCAGGCTTGATCCCCAGTGTGAGGCATGCAGGAGACAGCTGATTAATAATTATCTCTCATCATTGATGTTTCTATGTCACAGCAGTGGAACATGGTCCTTGAGCAGAGTTCCGGGGGGGGGGCACCTTTATTTTGCCTTTGCTGGGTCTTCACCATGAAGTGTGGATCCAGGAAGGACCCTATAGATTACGCATTCATTTTACAGGTAGGAAAACTGAGTCATAGTCCTCAAAGGCTTCTTCTGTGGTCACACCACCAGTTAATCTCACTACTGCAAGTGCCTCTCATTAGGGGTCCTGATGCCCAGGTCAGTTTCCTTCATACCACTCCAGGCCATCTGCACCATAGACACTTTCTAGTCTTGGTTAGAGAGAGTTTTACTGTTTCCTTCTGGCACATCTCCAAACTGGCCTAGTGAATGAATATTTGTTTCATAACTCATAATTAGAAAAAGACTCTCTTAGGCCAAAGTCCTCCAAACACACTCCTCTCTCTTTTTAGAACCATTTCATTTATAGTGATGACATTCAATATTATATTAGTTTCAGGTGTGCAACATAGTGATTAGACATTTATATAACTTATGAAGTGATCCCCCTATAAGTTTTGCACCTACCTGACCCCCTACATAGTTATTACAATATTATTGACTATATTCCCTATGCTGTACTTTACAGCCCTGTGACTATTCTGTAACTACTAATTTGTACTTCTTAATCCCTTCACCTTTTACACCTAGCCCCTCTTTCTTCTGGTCCCCTCAATTTGTTCTCTATATCTGTAAGTTTGTTTTTGATTTATTATTTTGTTTTTTAGATTCCACATATGATTTAAATCATATGGTATTTGTCTTTCTCCATCTGACTTATTTCACTTAGCATACAGCCTTTAGGTTCATTCATGTTGTGGCAGAAGATAAGTTTTCATTCTTATGATGGCTGAGTAATATTCCATTGTATATCTGTACTACTTTTTTATCCATTCACCTTTTGATTGGAGCATTTAACACATCAGCTTTTCAAGTAATTATTGATAGGTATGTAGTTATTGTCATTTTATTGTTTTCTGATAGTTTTCATGGTTCTCTGTTCCTTTCCTACTCTCTTGCTCTCTTCTCTTGTTTGCTGATGACTTTCTGTAGTGTTGTGTTTGGATTCCTTTCTCTCTTTTTCTTGTATACCTTTTGTAGATTTTTGTTTTGTGGTTACCATGTGCTTCATATACCAAGCTATGTTTATAGCAGTCTATTTTAAGCTAATGGTTACCTAAGTTCTAACGCATTCTAAAATCACTACCATTTTTACTCACACCCTTCACATTTATGTTTTTGTCATTATTTTTTACTTCTTTAGTGCATGTGTTTGTGTGTATCCCTTACTTTACTGTTGTAATTACACATGATCATATCCTACTTTTGCCTCTTAACCTTTGTATTAGCTTTAGTATTGGTTGATCCACTTTTCTGATTATGTGTTTGCAGTGAGAATTTTTTTCTTTGCAATATTTTCTTATTCATATTTTAGATTATTTCTTCTTCTCCTCCTTCTTGAAAAAGTCCCTTTAACATTTCTTATAATACTAGTTTGGTAGTGATAAATTCCTTCAGCTTCCTCTTGTCCGTGAGACACCTGTCTTTTTAAGGAGGAAAAATTTGTCCATTGCCCAGAGTCTCTGAATCCTAGGAGTCGTTCTCAAATCTTCCAATAACCCCTTTGGAAGAATTTCCCTACTGTCTTCCCCAGGGCTGATCACTTTGATTTCTCTCTTTCTGTCCCAACCACTTCTTACGTCCATGGCTTCTTGTGATCAGCCCCTGGTTTTCACAAATATCAGCCGCAGTGGCTTTTTCCTTCTCCTTCTCCTCCAGGAAGATTGTTGATGATAACACTCCAGGTTTAATTGCTGAGCTGAGTTCTGTTTGTACTGGAGTGCATTCCATTCTCAACTTAGTTTGGGACAAACCAAAAAGGCAATGCACCTCAAACATAATAAAATGCATTTCTCAGGAGAAAAGAAACTTAGTTCCAGGCCTCTGGCCAAATTAAATTCATTCTTTGCTGCCACCACCTCCAGATTATGCCTCACTCGTGAACTATATCTTATCTTCAGCTTTAAAATGGTAAAAATTTGGCAAAGTTGGAAACCATGCCTATTTAGACTGCACTGTTGGTAACTTTCAAGTTCCCCATATTTGGTTGGGAATAATGCAAACCAGGATCATTACCAAGAGCAGAGCTTCTTCTATAAAATATAAGATAAACGATTAAGTGATAGATAAACATCATTATCACTAAACATATAAATAGATATTTGCCTTGCTGTCTGGCATTCCATGCACAGAGAACTTGAATTGCATTATGTAGCTAATTTTGTCTGAGAGTGTGGACAGCCTTATTAGGAGATGGTAGTGCTTTGTTATGAAGGGCAATTCCAAAGGAATAGGGATCTCTTGATTCTAGCAGTGCAGTGTGAGAGCAGGGATACCACGTACTTTGTGGTTCCTGAACTAGGCCCTGGTTTGAAATAACTAGTAAATTCTATATGAGGTGTTTTCCACAGTCATGAATTGTTTTCACATTCACCTGCTCAATTTCAGTGCTGAGCCCATCCTTTGAAGGCGGTACATTAACCTAAGGCACCATCATGCCACCTCTGAGAAAGATACTTAGCAAAACAGAGATGTTTTTCAAGGGTATTTGGGGCCAGAGGGAGGAGGGGGACTACAAAAATTATTTTTTAGTTCTCTAATATGTAAGGCATATCTAACATATATAATACTTATGAAACAATCACTAACTTACAGAAAAGCTACTAGTACAAATAACTTTTTTTCCTTTAGACTATTTGAGAGTAAGTTCCTAATCAGATGCCCTGTCCCTCCTGAATAAGGGCAAGAACATTCTCCTTCATAACCACCATACAACCATCCAAAGCAGGAAATTAACAGTGATTAATTTCTACCACCTAATCTTCAGACCCATTAAAATTTCACCAATTTCCCAAATGTTTTTATAGCAAAAAGAGTCCGTTCAGAATCACACATTGCTTCTTGTTATCATGTCTCTTTAGTCTTCTTCAGTCTAGAACAGCCCTCAATCTTTCTTTGACTTTAATGACTTTGACACTTTGAAGATGACAGGCCAGGTATTTTATAGAATGTCCCTCAGTCTGGGTTTGTCTGATAGTCCCTCATGATTACATTCAGTTCTGTATAACTGGCAAGAATACTAGAGAAGTGATGCTATGTTCTTCTCATTGTGTCCTGTCCATGGTCCTTGATTTCCAGTTGTCCCGTGATGGGGGTTCCCCTTTGATCACTTGATGGAGGCAATGCCTATAGGCTTTTTCCCCTTTTGTAATCAGTAAACATTTTAAGGGGAGTGACTTTAAAAACATACTGCTTTTCTATTTAACAAAGAGTCAGCATTTTAACTTGTCAAGACTTTAGAGACATAAGTTCCAGATCCAGGAGAAACAAAGAAAAACATCTCTCCCATAGCAGAGTTCCACTGGAGAAGACCCTGGAATGGGGATATGAGTGGTGTTTCCGCAGGAAACTTAAATTTAAAAATCTCTTGAGGTAAGTAATGCAGAGAGTTTTGTAGGGAGATGGAATCATTGGAAAACCTCTTTGTCACATTGCCATTTAGTTTACACCTGGACATGTGGTACATGGTGAGAAACTTTCTTTGATAGTGAAGTCTGACTTTTTTTAGATGTATCCAGTTCTTAACTCGCAACTGCCTTCCACGAGTTGGGAATTGAACTTGAAGAATTTCAAGAGTATGTCTGAAATCATAGCTTTTGCATCTTTGTGAAAAACCAGTTGGCCATATTTGTATGAGCATATTTCTGGGTCCTCTATCCTAGTCCAATGATCTATGTGTTTATCTCTCTGCCAACACCAGTGTCCCTATAGTAACTCTTGAAACCAGGTAGTCTGACCTTTCCCACTTTATTGCTTTTTTAAAACTATTTTAACTATTTTATATAAATTTTCCTTTCCATATAAATTGTAGCATAATCTTGTTTACATCTATAAAAAATCTTGCTGAGATTTTGATAGAAATTGTATTAAGCTGGTAATCAATTGGGAGATAATTAACATTTTTATTCTTAACTTCCCCAACTCCATCAACATTGTCTGTTTCTCCATTTAATTAGATCTTTGATTTGTTTCATCAACATGTTGTAGTTTTTAGCATAAAAAATTTGTACATGTTTTATTTATTTATTTATTTTTAAATATATTTTATTGATTTTTTACAGAGAGGAAGGGAGAGAGATAGAGAGCTAGAAACATCGATGAGAGAGAGACATCGATCGGCTGCCTCCTGCACATCTCCCACTGGGGATGTGCCCGCAACCCAGGTACATGCCCTTGACCGGAATCGAACCTGGGACCCTTCAGTCCGCAGGCCGACGCTCTATCCACTGAGCCAAACCGATTTCGGCACATGTTTTATTATATTTATACCTAAGTATTTTGTGTTTTGAGCAATTATAAATTATGTATTTTTTTAAATCCTCACCCAAAGACATGTTTTATTTATGAGAGAGAGAGAGAGAGAGAGAGAAACATTGATAGATTGCCTCCGGTACATGCCTCAATGGGGGATCGAACCCGCAACCTTTTGGTGTATGGAATGACGCTCCAACCAATTGAGCCACCTAGCGAAGGCTGATATCATATTTTTATATCGGTGTTCATGTATGCATTGGTAGTATATTGAAATACTGTACAATTTTTTATATTTATTTCATATGTTATAGTCTTGCTCAACTCACTTATTAGTTCCAGGAGTCTGCATATAGATTATTTAGGATTCTATGTAGATAATCATGTCATCTAAAATAGGGACAGGTTATTTTTTTAACCTATATACTAGAGGCCTGGTGCACAAAAATTTGTGTACTCGGGGGGTAGGGGGGTCCCTCAGACCAGCCTGTGCCCTCTTACAGCCTGGGACCCCTCGGGAGATAACGACCTGCTGGCTTAGGCCTGCTCCCGGGTGGCAGAGGGCAGGCCCAATCCCTAGGTGCAGCCCCTGGTTGGGC
>NW_006286242.1:162932-179084 GCF_000327345.1 Myotis davidii
GGCCAGTCTGGGTGAGGGGCTGAGGGCTGTTTTCAGGCTGGTGGGTGACTGAAGCTCCCAACCACTCCTTTTTTTCTTTTTCCTTTTTTATTCTGGGCCAGCTTTAGCTCTGAGGCTCCAGCTCTTAGGCCTCCACTGCTGAAAGCAGGTATCTGGTTTGTTTGGGTTCTATAATTGAAACACTGTTTCAACTCCAGCTCTGAGATCCTGGCTGGCTGCAAGCAGGTTTCTGGGGTTTTGTTTAGCTTCTATATTTGTAACAATTTTTCAAACTGCAAGCTCAGAGGCCGGCAGCGGTAGGCAGGGACAGTTGTAGTCCTCCGTCACTGAAGCAAGGAAGCCTCATGTTAGCTTGAAGCTGCCTGGCTGTCGGCCGCCATCTTGGCTGGCAGTTAATTTGCATATCGCCCTGATTAGCCATTGGGAAGGGTAGCGGACGTACGGCTAATTACCATGTTTCTCTTTTATTAGATAGGAAGTTATATTTTCTTTTCTTATTGCACTGGTTAGAACTTCCAATAATATATGGAATAAAATTTTACATTATTGCCTTATTCTCAGTCTTGGGGGCAAATATTCAGTCTTTCATCACTAATATAATGGTATCTGTAGTTTTTTTTGTTGTTGTTGTTGTTAATATATTCTATTCAGTTGAGAAAATTCTCCTCTATTTCTATTTTTCTGATAATTTTATCATGAATGGATGTTGAATTTTGCCAAATATGTGTCCTGTACCAATTGATATGATCATATGATTTTTATTCTTTAGCCTGTAATTATGGTAGATTATACTAACTTCTGAGTGTTGAATCAGCCTTCAAGTCTATTTTCAGCCTTACCCTCTTTCTCTACTGCTTATAGGGTTCCAATGACATAAATCCAAAATCTTTTGTTATTATCTCATAGGCCCCTAAGGTTCTACTTATTTTTTTCTGTCTATTTTCTCTCTATTGTTCAGATTATGTAGTTTCTATCGTTAAATTTTCAAGTTCACTGATTATTTTCTATTCCCCCTCCATCCTGCTCTTTATCTCACTCATTGAATTCTTTTATTTTGATTATTGAATTTTCAGTTCTAAATTTTACATTCAGTTTTCCTCTATATGTCTTATTTCTTTGCCAAGATTTAATATTTCTTGGCAAGACTTTTCTATTTTTTATTTGCTTCAAATGTGTTTACAATTACCCATTGAAATATTTTTTATGATGGCTGCTTTAAAATTGTTGTCAAATAATTTTAACATCTCTGTCATCTTGGTGATGGTATTTACTGATTTTTTTTTCATTCAGTTTGTAATGTTTCTGGTTCATATATAGGTAATTTTCTACAAAAATCTAATTTGGGGGCATATTATGCTATGAATCTCTGAATCTAATTTAACCCCTCTGTTCATATCCTTTCTGTAGGGGAAGAGGTGGATGCTGCCCCATTATTGCCAGATGGGAGCAGAAATTGAAGTCCCACATTATACCTCCATTGACACCTCCCTGGCTGTAAGTGAGGCAGGATAGAAAGAAGTTAGGGAAAACAAATGGAATGAGGAAGTAGGAGTAGACATCTTAGGCCAATAAGCCACTAGGTCATCTAATCAGAGCTTCCACCTCCACATGATCAAAGGGAAAATAGCTTATGGCAGAAAACTCTTGCTGTGGTCATAGAAGTCAACAAAAACAAAGACTAGCTAAAATCAGATCATTCCAGGATGGAGGAAAAATTGACCAGAGAGAGACTGACCCCAAAAGTCATAATGAAGACTGACACCACAAGTAGAAGATGGGTTGAGAGTGACCAATGCCATTGTTACAGAATTTACCAGGCAACCGAAAAATATACAGGAGTACCCAAAGATACAGGAAAAACCCTTTTATTTCTAGATATACTAGTACCATGACTCAGGGGAGCCTGTTTCCAAATCCTGAGCCAACCGATATGGAGGAAGCTTTCTCTTTATGCCCTTTGGTTTCTTTGTCCCCCAAATAAGGATCAAATTTCTGGACCTTTGTGGGCTTTGCAAAAAGTCCTGTGTTTTGGGATGGGAGATGTGAGACTACACCTAAAGGCCTGGCCTAGCACCAACGCTGATAACCCCCTCCTGGGGTTGTGTATGGTTCATGGTTTATGGCCTTTGTAAAATGTGAGTATTTAGGGAAATAGATCTTGCAAGACCAGATAATTAAGGAAGGGGTAGTCCTAGACCAGTGATGGCGAACCTATGACACGCGTGTCAGAGGTGACACGTGAACACATTTTTTGGGTTGATTTTTCTTTGTTGAATGGCATTTAATTATATAAAATAAATATCAAAAATATAAGTCTTTGTTTTACTATGGTTGCAAATATCAAAAAAATTTCTATATGTGACACGGCACCAGAGTTAAGTTAGGGTTTTTCAAAATGCTGACACGTTGAGCTCAAAAGGTTCGCCATCACTGGACTAGACTATAGGCTAACAGGAATGTGCATTAGGAATACTAATTAACTAGGTACAGAGTCTCCCCCCCCCAAAATGTCTTATTTTCCTCATCACCATGACAATTCCAGAATGGAACATATTAGGAACAAGACCCGCCACCTCCCCAGCCCGAAGGAGAGGTTACAATTTGGCACCACAAAGTTCAGAAACATCTGCCCTTGGAAACATAAAATTTTAGGAACTGACTATCCGTAGGTCCCAACTCATTCACGCTTTTTGCCTGCATCCATTTGTATGTGTCCTTTTGCATGTTTCACAGAAGGATGTCCTAGCCTCCTTTTCTCCACCTGAATGAAACTTGCTTTAGTTCTCACGCCAACTTATTCCTGAATTCTTTCCTGTGAGGGTCAAGAGCCTAAAAGTCCCTGAAACAGAACAGGTTGGGTGACAGAAGGTATAAGAGTCCCTCATTACTCCCTATGTGGCCTCCTCTGACACCATAGGATGGTGGCTTGGTGACCTCTGAGCAGTAATAACAGTCCTTCCTGCCACAGGAGCTTACTAGTACAAAGACCAGGAAAAACTTGGTGGACACCAGGAGTCAAACTGTATAAGGAAACTGTCCTGAAGACACCTGATCGCAACTACATTCCAAGCCCAGCAACTCAGTCCCCAAACCCACTGACACAGGTTCCCACCAGTGACTGCACATAAGGATGGAACTCCAGTTCTTGGGGTCTGTCATCATCAACCCAATGTCACCTTGGCTCGGTGCTGTGCAGTCCTTCCGTTTGGATATCCCATCCTCTGTCCCCTTTCCTTAAATAAATTCAATGTTTCTTTATCCACTGTCTGGGATGGCTATTTAGCCTGCCTGCTACCAGCACGCTAATCTTTCAGGGACCTTCTTTATTTACACCCATTGGCATTTTCAGATTCTCAGGTTTTTCAGCTCTAAGTCTGGAATACTTAGAAAGCAGCAGAAAACCTTCCAGATTCTTCTTTTATTTGTTCGGCATGTCACGTCCAGGGTTTTTAGTTGTACTTCATGGGATTAATCAAGAAAAGAATTGAGACAGAAAAAAGTTAGGTAGATAGGGGTGGGACTGGGGGGAGGCGGGGGCGAGTGAAACCAGGAACCCAGCTGGGCGGAGTTAGTAAGACGCTCGAACTGGGCGGGGAAGAAAGGGTGCGCGCCCAGAGGCGTGAACTTTTAAAAGTATGGATATTACTAAGACAGACAGTGTGCAGATAACCAATCAGAAACTAACAAGTATCTATACAAAAAGCACGCCCTTCCTCTCCCTCACCCCCACCCCACCCAGGCCAGCGCATAAAGAATACTTGCCGCCATTGTTGGGCCTCCACACATGGATAATAGACTTTAATTAGCTTGGGTGCTGAACTATTCCTGATTGTAACATGGAAAGAAGCTCTGGACACTGGGCTGCTCCTGAACCCCAGCTGCACCTTTTCGAGGACTGGCTTCTCCCAATAAACTTAGGTTCCATTAATCGTTTTTGTCTGCGACTTCATTCTTTGTGTTCCCGAGACAAGAACTAGGACGAAAACTGCCATATTTTTGGTTTCAAAATGGCTACTCCAACTTCCCTGCAATGTACAGTACAATATTTGATACATACAAAAGAATATATCTGAGTACATGTGTGTGTTATAAACATGAACACTAAATCTTTTAAAATGCTAAATATACAAAGTGAGTTGGACTTTTTTTTGTAGAGAAAAAATGCAAACCACCCTGCTCAATCCTAAACTCTAACTCCCTTTGGCTGAAGATCTAAAAAACTTAGGCTTTTTTGCACTCTGAAATGTCCTTTGGTTCTGGAGCCTGCTGAGGGAGGAATCTTGGCCCCATGACCTGGTTAGCATGTCTCTGTTGGTTGTTTTTGTTATTTAAAAGCCACCTTTCCTCTGTTCTGAGGTTTCCTGCCTCCCAGCCACAGGTCAACATCAGGAGTGACACAGCCTTCCTGCTGGAAAGACTGTCAAGCTGATGACTCAGGATGACTAAAATTAACACTTCATAGCTAAGGACTCCCCAGTCACAGGCTGCTTTGATGGGCTCTCCCCTCCATTCCAGGCTTTCTGGCCCATTGTCTTTCTCCTGGGTCCTTTCTCATTTTCTGTGGTAGCTTGCTGTGTCTATCACTCAATTTTCTGCCTATATTATGAGCTGGTTTTATTCAAAAGAACCAGGGCAGGTATGCAGGGAACAGAATATACTAATAGGGCTGGGAACCCTGATCCCGAGACAGGAACTGACAATCCATTGAAGCATTACCTGGAGGGCACCAGGTTGGCCACCACACCTCTCCTTCCACCCCAGGAGGAGGTTTGGTAGCACATGGATTTTCCCTTCACTCTTCTAGATTCTTTTCCCTTCTCCTGGCAGCACTCACAGAGCTTCAGGAAGTGACAGGGTACAGGAACTGGATCTCATGCTATTATTGAACAGATGAGAGTCCCTGAGATCTAGAGCTATTTCTTCCTTAACAAGCAGTGGGAGCCTCAAAGCTCCCAGCATGCTGGGTGGCTCCAGAGAGGTTGAGCAGCATGGGGTGTGTGTTCTGTCTACAATACACTATTTAGGTTGATTCTGGGAAAAGATTTAAACAGCTCTCACAAAGAACAAAGGGTTGCAGCTGCAATGTCTTACCTACTGAGAAACAGCTGGCTCTTAACCCTGAGGCTCTGTGACTGCTCCCCTCTTCTTCCACATGGTGGAGAGCAATTGCTCTGTGGTGGGAGGAGCCTGATTCTGGTCCAGTGCCCTTCCAGACAGCCACATTGAGCCCATCATTTTTTCATTGAGCTTTAGTTTTCTTTAGATAAAATGGGTAAGGATACTTATTCTACAAATGACTATTTATCAAATGACATAAAGGAATTACTTATAATTTTTGTGGTGTAATAAAGGCATCATGGAGATAAGGTTATCTGGGATTTGCTATAGAATATTCTAATGAAAAAGAAAAGAAGGGAAGTAGAAGACAAATGAAAACAGGATTGGCAAAATGATAATTGTTTAAGGAGGAAGCTTATTTTGGGGTCTGTTACAGTCTACTCTGCTTTTGTATTTGAAATTTTCATAATTAAAAATTAAAAGAGTAAGACCCATTTTACATTCTAATAGGATCAACAGAATAATAGGTAGGAAATAGTATTTTGCTATAGAAGAGGTTTTCTCTACACTGGGGCTCTAACTGAATAATTGTGAGGATGCACCTCTCTCCTTAGTCAAAGATAGCTATAAGAATTGTAATATATCCAGGCAAATCCACAGAGGAGGTCATCTTCACTGCCCCTGTCACCAGCTCTCTAAATGAAGGGAAGGTCAACAGCCTCTTGTGTGTCCACTCCAGACAGGTTTCAGCTGCCTCTCAATCTTTTTCCTGTGTGATGGGTTCTCTGCTACAAGTTTGTGGCTGCCTGTCATTTCCTCTTAGGTCTCTTGCCTCCTCTGCCTGGGAGAGATTTTCAGTTCCATCCTCTCCTTGCCTTTGTCCTCAGATTCAGGAGAGGCAGAGCAGGTGTACAGGAAGGTACTCAGTCCCAGACAGCTAGGTCAGGTCAAGGGTAAGGGTCAAGGCCAGCTAACTTGAACAAGGCAAGGTCCCAGGGCTGCTGTCAGGCAGGGGGCAGGTTGGTCAGCATCACTGTTTTTTAGTTCTAGGAGAGCACTGTGCTGGGAGCTGCTTCTGAATGGATGACAAACACCAAACCCTGTCCCAAGGAACTCAACATGTCTAGTGCGGGAAGGTAAACAGATGGTTATTAAATAAATTAAATTCCAGACATAGACTTATGTATAATGGATTAATAGAGTCTCAGAGAAGATGCCCTAACCTTGCCTCTGGGCACTTAGATTGTGGGCAGGATGAGGAGCTGTGTGAATAGGGCAGCTTCCCAGAAAGAGTGACTCCTGAAGTCTGTGTTGAAAGATGAGTAGTTGGGGGGAAGCATAAATCTATGCCACAGTATAGTTTTAAAGGGGTACCTAAGTGGACAGATATTCTTCTTCCTTCTCTTGTTCTGTAGCCCTTCTCTTGGAAGAATTCTGCAATCAAGTCTCAAATCCCCACATCAGTCAACAAGAGGATTAACTCACTTGATTCATCTTGATGAAATTTAACCAGAGGTTGTTAGCAAGTGACAAATTATTGTAGAATCACAAAAGAGTACAGGTTGGTTTGCAGAAAAAGGAAAGAATGAATTTTTCACATGGATCACGAAAGGACTGGATAGTCCTGGGACCATACACACCTGGCTGGATCGTTGGATCATACTGCCCATCCAGGATGAAGGATATTTTCAAACATTTTAGGTTCTTTTTGTTATTTTCTCCCACTAACAGGAAAACCCATTTGTTTTCCAGGTCCAATGTAGTGCCTGTCACTTCTATTTTCTGTGTTAATTTTGAATGATGGAGTCTGATGTTTCTCTTCATTATAATAATCTTCCTTTTACTCTGGGGTCTATTATCTTGTCCACATTAGCAATGTTAGTTTATTATTCATAAGTTTTAGAAAGTACAAACAGAAGAGAGTCATTAAAAATATTAACACTTACTATGAAAATATGGCTCTTGCTTATTATTGTGCATTGGGCACAGTAGATGCCTTACTTCCTGTTTCCAAGAGGTCTGCCCTTGAGTGTCCTTCCTTTCTAGCTATACGCCCAACCAGGATGGCCTCATCTACTCTCCCCCCCTTCAATTTTGTTGATGTCTCCCAATTAACAGGTCTTTCACTTTCACCTAGCTTTTGAGTTCCATAACTATCTATCCAATTGATATAAGACATCTCCATTAGAATATTCCATGGGCTCCCCAAGCTTATCTTTGCCATCTCAAAGTTGCTCCATTTTTTATATTTTTCCATTGCCAGCCATGTTGGGCTGCTCCCTGCAGCTTGCTCCCCTCTCTATACCCTTCTAGTCCTGTACCAAGGCTTTCCACACACTTCAGAATGGAGCGGCTTTCCCTCGGGCCAAACATGTCTCTCTTACTTCCACTTTCTGACACTCCTCTCTCACCTCTTAAATCAATTTGCTGCCACTGCTTCCAAAGCAATTCCTTTAAAAATTTGTATCAGTCAGTCCTGTGCTTTAAATAAACCCATTGTCTTCCCCCAGCTTCAGGGTGGATGCAAATTCTTTACCCATATGCAAGGTCTTTCATACTCAGGCACCAATCCATCTTTCAGACACATATATCTCCTCCCCTCCCAGGAAGTCAATACAGTCCTTACCTGGAACTCTCAGCCTTTATTTGAGCAGCTTTTTCCTCTCAGGCCCTCTGCCCCTTCCACCTTTATTAATTCTTCTCCCTGGAATAGTCGAATTCTTCCTCTCAGTTTGTCCCTTATTATAAGAAAAATTACTTTAGACAGTCTTCAGGACTCCTGCCTATTTCATTCTTTCATTTATTCAAAAATTCACACATACTTACTGAGCATTTGCTACATGTCAGGTTTAGTTCTAGGCAGCAGAGCTATAGTGGTTAGCAGAACATAAAATCCCTGTCCACTTGGATCTCACATTAATAGCGGTGGGGGTTGGGCCGGGGGAGGCAAGAAAAAACAAATAGAAAAAGAAGTAATGTGTTAGATTGTGATGAGTGTCATGCCCACAAAAGAAATGTTGAATTTAAAATTAAGTAAAGCATAAATATGATTTTGAAATGAAATTATTCTCTGCCTATTTACATGTTTTCCTTTGAGTTCCGAAGTAAAACTCAATGGACCATCATTGCAGAAGCTGGGGTTGTCCAAGGCCTGAGGTGACTTCCATGTCCATTATCAGGCAGGGACTCTTTTCTCTTTCCTCAACTACGTTTTTTTTTTTTAATTAAATCTTTATTGTTCAGATTATTACAGTTGTTTCTCTCCCCGCCCCCCAATAGCTCCCCTTCACCCGGTTCCCACGCCTCCCTCTGCCCTTCCCCCCGCCACCCACTGTCCTCATCCATAGGTGTTCAATTTTTGTCCAGTCTCTTCCCACACCCCCCACACCCCTTTCCCCTCGAGAATAGTCAGTCCACTCCCTTTCTATGCCCCTGATTCTATTATATTCACTCAACTACGTTTTGACCACAGGGGGAAAGGGAGGAGGAGAAACAGCTCAACAAGAGTGACTCTGGAAAGGCTGAGTTCTGCTTCCTTCTGCATCGCCCAGACAGCTGTCGTGATGTCAGCCCTCTCAGAAGCAGTGAGAAAACAAGGTTTGTGGTGGTGAGAAGCTGCTTTTTTTTTTTATCTCTTCAAATTTCACTCCAAACAGAAGGAAAAAATATCTTACATAATAATAGCAAATTGAACCCAATAATTGATTGATCTTAGTGCTGTGTTTTATATACATTATCTTATTTAATTCTCAGAACAAACTTATGAGGTAGGTACTATTAATACCAGTAATTTCATTTAATCAGTGGAAAACATACTAAGGCTCAGGTAAGAGTTCATGTGGTCACTGCCAGCAATGAATACACCACCTTATGACACGTGAGTGATAATTTCTTAGAGAAAATATTTATATTTTGAACCATTTGTTTATGTCATACTTCTAAAATTAAATTTATAATTTCTACAACACCTATTTTCAACTTAATACAGCTCATGAAGTGTTTATAAGACTTGCACTTTTTTTCTGAGAACTTATTTACTTCATTGGTGACTTTTACACAGTATTTGAGTATTTGTTTGCTTAAAGGTTTAGAAGTTTTTAAAACTGTAAACATGGTTAATGATGTGTAAGACTGAAGACCTGTAGAGAAAATGCTTACAAAATAGCAGAGGAATGATAGGACAGAGACCCAAACCAGTAAAGAATACCAAAAAAGAGAAAGAAAAATCAGAAATGAGGCAAGAAGAAAAAATGGCATAAAGCTTATGAAGTTCCAGGTGAGAACAACCAATAAGCAATGAGCCAGGAAGAGCCCTGACTGAGGGAAGATAGACTTGAAATATGAGACCACAGCATGAAACATCAAGAACAGAAGCAGACCTGGCTGGTGTGTTCGTTCAGTGGTTAGAACTTTGACCTACTCACCGAAGAGTCTCAAGTTTGATTCCGGGTCAAGGGCACATACCTGGTTTGCAGGTTCAATCCCCCGCCCTGGTCAGGGTGTGGGTAGGAGGTAACCACTCAATGTGTCTCTCTCACATTGATGTTTTGATGTTCCTTCCTCCCTCCCTTCTTTCTCCACTTCCTTCCATTCTATCTAAGATACTGTAATACTATCAACAATAAGAAATATATTTTTAAAAAGCCAAAACTTAAATAAATAAATAAATAAATAGATAGATAGAATGGGAAAATATCCTCAGGTGAGGATTAACAACAATAAAAAAGAACATAAGCAAACGTGTTGTGGACACTCACTGGAGGCCATCATGAGAGAAAGGCTTCACTCAGGCCTGCTCTGAGGACACTTGAGAGCTCTTTATGGATGAAGCAACCAGAACTATAGCAATCATGTTCAAGTCCCCTTCGCACTGGTTTCATGTCAAAGACACCACACTGGTCCTTAGATTCTTTCAATGTGTGATCTGAGAAAAACATGACTGTTTATTGTTCTTGCAATGAAATAGATAAATGTAAATTAGATGCATGAATTCTTTATCAATACCTGCTCAACCACCTTATGTTAATGGATCATGGCTGAGAGTTTTCCCCCTGCCTTTGACTAGGTGTCTTGAACCTTTAGGTGTCATGTGCAGGGACTGAAGTTGAGAGTCCTCTGCTTGTGTGACCATTTCAATCTGTCAGCTAAGTTGCTTGCCTTCGGAGTTAAACTTCGTCAGTCTGATTGAACAATTTCCCACCTCCACAATTCAGATAACTGGCAAGATTAGTTAACTTCGTAAAGTATTTGTGTGTATTTTTTTTTGTAGGAATATTCTTGTTACAGAAAAAAAAATCACAAATTTTCCATCATTGAAGCTTTCTGATTTTTGCTACCTACACAGAAATCTATTTTTTAAGTTTAATTTTGCAAAGAAGAAAGCATTCTTCTTGATAAGGATGCATTACAATGCACCCACAGTGATTTAAAATAAAATAAAGCATCTACTTCACAAAGGAGGGATATTGTGTTAGTAATAGTAAACATTTTTAAAAATTTGAAAGTACCATAGTATCTGAAGGTATCTGTTGAGTCATGTCATCCTAAAAGGTGACAAGGTAGCATAAAGCACTTCTAGCCCATTGTGTGGGTACCCTGCCCATACTCCACTTGTGGTGCACAGGCCTGACCTTCAGCTGTTGGCATCTCCATCTCTTTGCCTGAGGGCGTCTCTAACAAGTGGAGACCACTTTGTCCTCCCAAAGCAGGTAGAAGTTCTGGAGACAAAACACTCCTGGGAGCAGCTTGCAACCAACCGCTGATAGAAGGTGGTATATAAATAGTCTAGCTCTCTTGCACCTTGCATGCAATTACTCTGAGGAGACAGGCTCCGGAGTCCCAGCAGTATTTTGTTCACTTACCCACAGTGATGACCGGCCTGAAAACACATGCTTTCTCTCCTTCTCTCACTTCTCCCTATTTCATTGGCCTCTCCTGCATCTGGTAACTAAACCACCTGTATTCAAATCCTCATATATTGGGTCAGCTTCTGGAGGAACAAAAATGAAGACAAAGTAAATGTCTCAGATATTAATATTTAACCTGGAATCTAAACATTTTTAGTTCTTATGGACCTGTAGACCTAAGCAATTCTCAATATCCTCAATCTTGGGCAAAATTCTTGATTAAAGTGGTCACTGTAAGTAAAGTTTAAGTGTGTCTGTTTAAACACTTCCATGTTTTCTTACTGAGCAATTCATTCAATAAGTATCTTTGTGTACTGACAATTACCATCATGCTACCTGATGTCTTAACTGATATTGCACTAACCAATAGGACAAAAAATTCTGAATAGCACAAAGTGGCTTTGTACTTATGAGGAAGTGATAATGGTTGTGCAGGACCTCTTTCTCTCTCTCCCTCTCTCCACCCTCCTCTCTCTCAACAGAACCCCAAGACCCTCTACTTTCAGACTGGACAGAACATATCACAGAGTCTGGAATCTGGCTTCTGGACTAACCGCTGACACACAGGAAAATATAGGTACACTTCCGGGGGATTAGAGTTTGACCAGGGCTCCACAGACCCTTACCGAGAAATCCTGACTGCCCAGTGAACATACTCCAGAGCCACTACTGTGACTTCGGCTTGTGCAATGCAACACATCACGGCCTTACATCCTTCCTGCCTCACTTCCCTTTTGTCCTGTGTCCCCATGCATTGGGCTTGCACCTCTTGCACCAATGTCAATAACTTAATCCTGCCTCAGGCTTAGCTTTCTAGAGGATTTAAAAACTATGATGATGATCCAATTCCTTTGTATTTTTTTTTTATGTCTATGTTAGGCATGAATTCTGTGTTTTGTTTCTAGAATTAACTTGTATCTAGACTACTCTTTGCTTCTGTACTATTTATTTGGATTCTGTTTATGGTATTTGGGTCAAAGTATGTTTGGAAGGCACTTTTAAAACCTTAAGAAGGTTGTAGCAATTCTGATTTTTAAAAGTTTGGATTCCTTTGGTCAAGCATTGCCTCGAAGACTGAGATCCATACCAATTTGCCAGTTGACTTTTGACAATATTTGGCTATTCGCTGATTCAATAGGAGCCCATTTGGGAACTTCAGTTTCAAGTGTAAAGTGATTTGTAAATGGATACTCAGATTTATTATGAGAGCCTCATTTTGTGATTGTGAGGCTTAAATTTTTAAAAATATAAAGTGATTTATATACACACACAGGGTTGTTATTGGCATCATGAAATATGTGGCATAATTGTTTTCTAATGCACAGTAAATCCTTAACACATCATATTGTCTCAGCAACATGAGATGTCAGAAGAGTAGGCCCAGGGGCCGACTTTGAAAATGAGCATCTCTTCCTTTAATCCTTTAGATGCTTTTTGCTCTGCTTTTTGACAGCACTCAAATGGAGATTGCTACCACTTCAATTCTTTCACCTACCTAGTCATGGTCATCCTGCTGATCAAGGTGTTATCTGGCCTCTGGACCAGGCATCTTTATTCTCCAATCAGGCCCTTATTACTTGTTTGGAATCAAATGGTCCTTATTTTATGAGATGATGGTAACAATGGAGGACAGATTTTATTTGTTTCTCTAATAAAAATTAAAAATTGCCAATCTCTACATGGTCTTTCTTTTTTTTAAATGAATATTTTTAATCTATATTTTTTTAATTGACTTCAGAGAGGAAGGGAGAGGGAGAAAGACATAGAAAAACCAATGATGAGAGGGTCATTGATCAGCTGCCTCCTGCACACTCCACACTGGGGATTGAGCCGCAACCCAGGCATGTGCCTTTGACTGGAATCGAACCTGGGACCCTTACAGCCTGCAGGCCAACGCTCTATCCACTGAGCCAAACCAGCTAGGGCTAAAAAGTACTTTTTAAGTAGTACAATGAACACCCATGTGTTCTCCACTTAGGTTGAACCTAGGACAGGCCTTCCCCCGGAACAACCCTCCACCCAGAGCAAGCCTCTCCCCTCACGGCCCCAGAACAAGCCTCACCTGGATTTAACAATGACCAGATTTGCCACATTTCCTCTCTCTGACTCTCACACTCTCATTATTGGAAAATTAACAGCGTACACTGCAATGCTTTCCTCCTGTTACTTCGGCACACATCCCTGAGAGGAAGAACACCCTCTTGGTGACCTCAATGGCATTACTATGCCCAGGAAAATTAACAATAATTCCATAGTATCACCCAAGAATCAGCCATATTTCAATGTCTCCAATTGTCTCCAATGTCTTTGAAGGCTAGTCTCCTTTATTTTATTGAACAAGAATCTAATTGAGATTTGCATCTTGGTTTGGGGTTTTATGTCTCTTTAATCACTTCTCATCCAGGACAATCTCCCAAACTTTCCGATTTGAATAGCCCAGCTCAGTTTTCTTGAAGAATGTTTCACCTTCAGGAAATACCCAGTGTGTGCATCTTGGTGTAATTTAACTTCACTGTCCCATTTATTTCTTGTAAACTATAAGTTAGGTCTGAGGCACAATATCTCCTGACCCTTCAATGGCATTGAAACTGTTCTTCCTGTAGAATAGCCTCCCTCAGTCACATTCCCAGATTACATAACTCTTTTGAATTTATGATTTGTTATTTAACCAGCACACGTGTGGTAGTTACCTCTTTGTCACTCACTGCCTCTGGGAGCAGATTAACCCTGCACCAGATGGAAGACGTCCTATAAGAAATCAGCTATCTTGTGAGTGAGGAACACAGCACGAAACACCAGAGAGCACCACTGATTTCTGCCTTCTTTCCTTTGTTACATGAAAACAATTAGTCTAGATGTGAAAGCAAGGGGGCTAGGCAATCCTGGAAAAAAGTTCTAACTCTTAATCTCTTTCAATTTGAGCCTGGCCAGTGAGCAGGGCCTCTTCCCCCTTCTAAGATCCCACATCTGGACACCATTTACTCCAAGCTCTTCATGAGTGCAGGTCCTGAGTCCACAACCATGGTGGTGGGCAGTGGAGGAGAAACTTCAGTGTGTGCAGTGCACAGAACTCCACGACACTGCTAACTGGAGCCTGAGCATCTTCCCATGTCAGTCCTGCTGCTTCAAGATTGAGTCTTCACAGGAAAACTGAGTAAGACAATAAACCAGATAACATAGGTCAAGAAAAGAAGAGAGAGAGAGAGAGAGAGAGAGAGAAAGGGAGAGAGAGAGAGAGATGATTTCTGATGAATCCTAGAGCTTCTAGTTCACTATTACTCAGACCTGAAAACGGATTATAGGTTTTCCATATCAGAATACTTGGAGTCTCAGCCTAGTTGCACTAATACCAGCCAACATTTACTGAATGGGTACTTTAAACCAAACACTCATCTAGTAGGTAATTATCTTATTTGAAGCCTCATAGCCTATGCGTTAGTTATGATTACCATCTGTAAGTCTGAGACACAGGTTAAGTGGCTTTCTCTAGGTCACACAGCAATCACTTGGAGGAGTTGAGTTTCAGATCCGAGCATATAAGATTCATGAGCCTGAGTGTTAGCTACTATGCTACATAGTGACTTTTCCTTAAGGCTGCCACTGTCGCTCTTAAGCCAGGACCAATGCAGGACCTCAAACATGCCTGTTTGGTGCCCTGACCTGATGGGACATCAGATTCAGCTGGAGGCATGTGGGTGAGCAAGTCAGTTGTGTGGCAGTCCCGTCACAACAAAGAGAGCAAATGTGGTCTCTAAAAATGACCAAGGAATGTGACAAGCAGCTGGAAATCTGTGTGCAGCTTTACAGACTCACTTTCCCATTCTGCCCCTCCCTTAGATCTGCTCATCCTATACCTGCTGTGACACCCAATAGTATCACACCAAGGCAGGTACAGTGAGATTAAGGAAACAAGCAGAGTGCTAATCCATGCCTTATGAATGAAACTCTAAAAGCTGTCCCCCTCACCTCTCCTCCACTCCGCTGCCAGCCCCAAAAAGTGAAAACCAAGGGCTGCTTTGGGAGTGTGTGCATAAGGTGAGCCTGGCTTTGCTAGGTGCCAAGGCCCAACCACAGTGTTCCCACTGTCGACAACATCCATGCAATAGGTGCCCTGTGGATAGGATGAGAAGGGTGGCAGAGTAGAAACTGCCTAGACGACATCATCAGTGTTTCTTCTTCAACACTCCATCTCTTACCTCACCTATGTTGTATTTTCTCAAAACTTACCTGCTTCATGAAAATATCTGGATAGTGGAAATAATGAGGTCAAGGGACACAGAATATTATTGAATGCAAATCACCTTTTGGGGGGATCTCTGCACAACATGTTTTGCATTCTTTTTGCTAAAACATTGAAATGGAGTCACTTAGGGAAAAATGCAAATTGCAACAAAAAAGACACCTTCTTTGTTTGCATACATATCAGATTGACAAAGATTTAAAAGTTCGATACAATGGCTAACACTTCCAGTACTATATTGAACAGGAGTGGTAAGAGGGGGCATCCCTGTCTTGTTCCTGTTCTTAGGGGAAATGGTGTTAGTTTTTGTCCATTGAGTATGATGCTGGCTGTGGGCCTGTCATATATGGCTTTTATTATGTTGAGGTATGATCCTTCTACTCCCGCCTTACTGAGAGTTTTTATCAAAAATGGGTGTTGGATTTTGTCAAATGCTTTTTCTGCATCAATTGATATGATTATGTGATTTTTGTCTCTCAATTTGTTTACATTATGTATAACGTTTGTTGATTTGCGGATATTGTATCTTGCATCCCCGGAATCAATCCCACTTGGTCATGGTGTATGATCTTTCTAATGTAATGCTGGATTCGATTTGCTAGAATTTTGTTGAGGATTTTGGCATCTATGTTCATGAGGAATATTGGCCTATAATTCTCTTTGTTTGTATTGTCTTTATCTGGTTTTGTGATTAGGGAAATGCTGGCTTCTTAGAAAGAGCTTGGAAGTATTCCTTCCTCTTGAATTTTTTGGAATAATCTGAGGAGGATAGGTGTTAGTTATTTGAATGCTTCATAGAACTCCCCTTTAAAATCATCAGGACCAGGGCTTTTGTTTTCTGGAAGATTTTTGATTGCTGCTTCAATTTCATCAGTAGTTATCAGCCTATTCAGGTTTTTTGATTCTTCCTGATTGAGTTTTGGGAGCTTGTAATTTTCTAAGAATATG
>NW_006286242.1:182472-186642 GCF_000327345.1 Myotis davidii
ACATAAGACACTGGGGGATAGGGGAGGCTAGGGGACTGTCTAGGGCGGGGGGAAAATGAACACATATGTAATACCCTTTGTAATAAAAAATTTAAAAAAAAGAAAATTATTCTCAATTAGGTCAAAAAAATAAAATAAGATAAAATGAAAGTTCAATACAACCCAGGGTAGGTAAGGGTATAGGGAAACAGTCCCTTTCATAGATTGTTGGTCAAATATAAAGAGCTCTGTGGAGGGCATGGTAATATCTGTAAAAGAAAATTTAGGCGAATACCCTTTGACCGGCCAATTCTACTTCCTGGGATTTATCTTACAGATATTTTTGCACAAGTGTACAAAAATATATGACTAAAGAATGTTCCCTGCAAAATTGTAATTTAAAAAAATCTCTATATAACTTAAATGTCCGTCAATAGGCGACTGATATGTAAATTATGAAGTACTTCTATTAAAGAATACAACATAGCTATAAAGTAAATCTGTATGTGTTGAAATAAAATATTCCAAGATAATTACTAACTATATAGTAAATTGTCATTTAAAAAGCAAGTATCATAACTATATACAGATCTTATAGTATGTGTTTTTAATGTCTGTGTATGCATGGAAAACTCTGTAAGTGTTAGAGGATTCCAGGGCAGGAGGAATAGGGAAACTGAGACAGGAAAGTTAAAACGAGGCCAAACAGTGTGAACAATTTGTAGCCAGCTTGTAACTAACAAGCCATTATCTTCCTGAGCCAAGGACACAGAGCAAATGGTTAAAAACCTCCCTAATGAGAGAACGCAGAACTGGAGGGGGAAAGGAGAAAGAAAAAAAAGGCGGTTTTACGCCCTAAGCAGAGAAGCCAGCATTCTCAAGTCTTGGCAAGATAAAGTTGCCAGGAGCTTTTCATGAATTCTGGGAAGGCCACAACAAAGCAAAAAAAAAAGGGGGGGGGGACCTTAAGATTAATCTGTACCAAAATAGTCAGCAGAGGAATTGTGAAACCTATAGACAATAGGGTATATAACACATCAGACCTCCACCCAACTTGCTCTTCAGATCAACGGAGAGCCTGTCTGAGCTTCATAAGCCAGATGTTTAGGCTTGCTTGCTTTGCTTTTTCAACAAAGGTGCATGTTTTTATTGCTTTAATAGTTTGGCTTTTCACAAATCAGTCAAGGTCCCTTGTATAAATTAATTTATATGAGAAGACAAGGATAGAGGTTGGGGACAGCCCTCTCCCATTGGCTCAGGGGGCTGTTCTGTCTGGCAACACTTCTCTGGTGTTGGTGAGAGGTGCCTGTGGCAGGAGGACATATAAGGATGGTTAACGGTGCTTATCATATAAGGTAGTGGGCCGTCATAAAGAAAAAAGACCTTCGTGTTTCATCTTTTACAGTGTTCTCTTCTATTTGAAGTTTTAAATGGGCATGTACTCCATTTATCATTTTTAAATTGGCCGTCATTTTTCAGGAGTAGTGACATTGGAAATTCCTAAGGCATACTCAGAATTTCCACGCTCCTTTCTTCTGTAGAGCAGTGATTTTCAACCCTTGTCATCTCGTGGCACACATAAACTAATTACTAAAGTTCTGTGGCACACCAAAAGGTATATATTTTGCCAATCTGACAAAAAATATACGTGTAATTTTGATCATTCACACCAGATGGCTATTGTGTTGGCTGTTGTGTTTTTTTTTTTATTTTATTTATAATCTATGGGACAAGAGGTCAGTGCCCCTGACTAATTAGTCAGGTATTGCATGTTTTAAAAATTCTTGTGGCACACTGGTTGAAAATCACTCTATACAATATAAACCACAAAGGCCTCATAAGGCTGAAAAAGAAACAGTTGCAACAAAGGGAAAGGAACATATGTCATGGGATCTCAAAGGGCCTGTTTTTCTACTGTCCTCAAAGTTCCTTCCAGTTCTTCTATTTAGTGCAGAAAGCTCCATTATCCACCTGTGCTTACCTGTTCCACAGACTTTCTCATGTGTCAGGTGAAGCTGATCTGGAATCAGTCTGGCAATGGCTCAGGCATAGGCAACATGGATAATGGGGGGATGTTCCTACATTAGGTCTTCCTGTCCCCTTCCTTTTGACTCTGATACTCAGAGAAGATGAGTTAGTCTCCAAATGGCCCCCTGTGGTTCCTGGGAGTTTGGGCACAGTGGGCCAGAGGAAAAGCTAGTTTACTACTGAACTGATAGGAGACAGCAGAGTGTGGAGCAGCGAGCAGACTGGAGTAACTGTTTTCTCTTTGTGGGTGGATGTACATGGTTCGGGCCAGATTGTGATCATCAGGTTCAGCTCTGTATGGAAAAGCTTATGCTCCCACTATTCAAACACAACTTTAGCAGCACAAGAATGCCTAGCTTTCCGTTTTCCATGTAAACTGAAGGGTCTACATCTCTTACTAGCAGTTATTTTGTCATGGAACCCTGTTTAATCAGTGGAGAGGCAGAAAAACTGACCGTTGTTAACCATTCTTCAGTTATTTATGCCATAGATTTTTCTGCTATAGTTTGTGACTCAGTGTTTTCATTTTCATAGTAAACACCAATAGAGAATGAGAGATTAAGAGAGGGAGACAGAGAGAGACACACATAGAGAGAGACAGACAGAGAGATGACTAGTGCCAGGACGTGCCGAAGTCCCTTGTTTATATAGTTTTTACTACTGATCTTAATATATCACCCAGAAAACACAGAAATTGAAAACAAATGGCAACACAGAATTCTTCTCTAAAACATGTTTTCAGAGTTAACTATCTGAAGATAAAAAGAAACAACACACAATTTTCTTTTCCAAAATTATTTTCTTCTTAGATCAGATTGCTATGTAACTATACCAAGAGATAAACACACATTAAAAAAAAACACACACACACAGCATAACATCCTTGAGATTTTTCTCTTTATCTAAATTGACCCAGATACAAATACAAATCTCATGTCAACTATAAATAAGTGAAAAAGAACAACATGTGAAACCAAGTGTAAGGTCACATCAAAAGTTCAGCAAACAAATATTCTATTTCTGACCATTTCTATAAGAATTCAACAATTCCTTCATAATACAGCTAAAGTCTGAAAATCAGATAAAAGATAGCAATTACTTTTAAAGCCAGAGGGATATTCAAATTTTGAAACTATGCCATTAAAATACCATGTAATAAGTACTATAATAACAATATGGACTAAAAAGAAACCCCACAACTTTAGCTGGAGAAAACATCAAAGTTTACATTTCAAACAGTGTAGTTATCCAGACATTGTGGTGAATATTGAATCGTTATATAACAAATAGAATGTTATATGCTTTTTCATAGGATTAAAAATAATAATGTTAGAAGTGGTAAATATCATGCACTGTTTATCCTATATAATAATAAAGAGGTAATACGCAAATTGACTATCACTCCAACACACAAGATGGCCACCCTCATGTGGTCAGAAGATAGCCAGCAGGGGAGGCTATCTTGCAGTTGCGGGCAATCAGGCCAGCAAGGGAGTAGTTAGGCATAGATCAGGCTGGCAGGGGAGTGGTTAGGGGGTGATGAGGCTGATAGGGGAGTGGTTAAGGGGCATTCAGGCAGGTAGGCAGGCGAGTGGTTGGGAGTCAGCAGTCCTGGATTGTGAGAGGGATGTCCTACTGCTCTTGGGATCGGGCCTAAACAGGCAGTTGAACATCACTCGAGGGGTCCCAGGTTAGAGAGGGTGCAGGCTGGGCTGAAGGACACCCCCCCCACCATGCACAAATTTCATGCACCAGGCCTCTAGTATCCTATCTAATAAAAGAGAAACATGCAAATTGACCATACCCCCGAACGCTTCCCATTGGCTAATCAAGGCGATATGCAAATTAACTGCCAACCAAGATGGAAGCCAGCAGCCAGGCAGCTGAAGCGCACAGGAGGCTTGCTTGCTCCAGTGATGGAGGAAGCCAAGGTTCCCTGCCTACCACTGCTGGCCTCTGAGCTGTAGTCAAGGAAACAATGTTGCAATTATCGAAGCTAAACAAACCCCAGAACCCTGCTTTCAGCCAGTCCGGCCTCAGAGCTGGAGTTGCAACAGTGTTTCAATTATAGAAGCCAAACAAATCCAGATACCTGCTTTCAGCAGCCGAGGTCTCAGAGCTGGAGCTGAGCCTCAGAGCTAAAGCTGGCTCTCAGCTCCCGTG
>NW_006286242.1:186768-194025 GCF_000327345.1 Myotis davidii
CAGTACAGTGGTGGTGGAAGGAGCCTCTCCCACCTCTTCAGCAGCACTAAGGATGTCCGACTGCAGTTTAGGCCTGCTCCCCGCTGGCAAGTGGACATCCCCCGAGGGCTCCCAGGCTGCCAGAAGGATGTCTGATTGCCATCTTAGGCCCAATCCCCCAGGGAGTGGGCCTAAGCCAGCAGGTGGTCATCCCCTGAGGAGTCTCAGACTGCGAGAGGGCACAGACCGGGCTGAGGGACCCCTCTGCCCCCTGAGTGCACAAATTTTTGTGTACCAGGCCTCTAGTAAATAATAATAGGTAATTTTCCAATTCAAGAGAAGATCCATATGATAAGATGAGATGCTGAGACCAGTAATTTCCAGCCAGGAAAGGGGTACTCCATGCCTTTTGGAAAAGCTCCTATACTAGTTCCAACAACCTTCCTATCTACATCCCGCTCTGTCCACTCTCTTACCCACCCACCCATAATGGGTGGGCCTGGGACTCAGATTTGGCGTGGGGAAGGCGAGCAGTCAAAGCTCTAAAGAGGCCCTCATCCTGGTATTCCTTCCCACCCCTGACCCCCCGCCCCCATCAGGTGAACACCACTGACAGGATAACCCACCATGAGACTTGGTACTGTTTCCCTTTCTTTCCCATTCAGTATCTCAAATAATATTTCTCTCCCCAGACACAGAGAGACCAGACTGTGCTAGTAAATTCACAGACCTGGAAGGGAATTCAGATAACCATTTATTTTATCATCCTTTTGCCTCTAAGCAAGGCTATACATGCATTTATGGTCTTTACTTTTATTTCATATCAAACACACCAGGTCTTATTATTAAAGTATGCAGAGTCCTGAGCACCTTTCTCAGAGATGCTGATCCAGTGGACAAAGGGCCCAGAAGTCTGCGTTTTAAGCAAGCATGGAGGGGGCGTTCAAACAGCACTTGGAGAAACACTGACCTGGCACAAAAAAAAGAGACTGAAATAATAAACTGATAAAATGACCGAAGAAGAAAGCAGGAAACTCTAAAGTAGTGATTTTTCAAACCTTTTAATGAAATCCTTTGCTCAAAGAATTTTATTGTGAAGCCGAATATGCAAAATAAATAATAACCAATTCCTCTGCAGTTGAGAAAGGCCATCCCGGAGCCCTCCTGTCCCGGGGTTGACAACCCTGCTCTCACATGCCTGGGAAATGCTGAGCACTGAGTTTTGGTGAAAGACTTACGAGAAAGATAAAGTCAAGAGGCCTTTCTGTTTGCATCAGCTTTTAGACACAGGCCCAGCAGGGGTGGGGATATGCATGCACTCACTCCCTAGCCAGCCTTTCCAGCCTGCCCTAAACAGCTCATGACTCCAAGTTCATATTCCTAACCCTGTCCTTTCCCTGGAACCCCTGACTCCTACAGCAAACTGTCTGTGCCACAAGTCTATTAGTCTACAACCAGCAGACACCACAGACTTAACTTACTGATTTCCTCAACACGCACCACCACCACCACCACCTTCTTCCCTGTCACAGTAAATAGCAGCAACAATCACATTTAAATAGATTATTTTTGGATAAATGGCCAACTGCCATTCCTCAATATGGCAGGTATTGCCCTGGTGGCTACTGGCTTGTTTAGGGCCATCCCATCCTTTCCTGAATTCTTAGGACACTTTGAAATCAAAGGGAAACTAGAATCTTCCCTCATGCTGTGTCATGGCGATTTTGAGACATGGAATCAGGGGATGGGAGCTAAGAACTGAGGAGGCATGCCGAAACCGGTTTGGCTCAGTGAATAGAGCGTTGGCCTGCGGACTGAAAAGGTCCCAGGTTCGATTCCGGTCAAGGGCATGTACCTGGGTTGCGGGCACATCCCCAGTGGGGGATGTGCAAGAGGCTGCTGGTCGATGTTTCTCTCTCATTGATGTTTCTGACTCTATCTCTCTCCCTTCCTCTCTGTAAAAAATCGTGAGAGGAATAGAAAAAGGGGGCAGATGAAAGCAAAAGTAGTTATGCTCCCTCTCTCTGTGAACTTTGAAAAGACTTCAGCTTCAGGTGAAAAGACAGCTAGACAAGCATGAGCTTGTTCACACACTGGGAGTTCTGGGGAGGTAGCAGCTTACTAAATCAGCTTAGTAAAAAGACAGCAGCTTACTAAATCAGCCAGCTGACTAGAGCCTGTAAGAAGAGGCAAGGCCCTTCAACTAAGGGCTGAAACCAGATTCCTAGCTCTTCCCATGACTCAGCACAAACAACGGAGTCCCAAGATGGCAAAAGCTGAACACAGGGCCAGGTCCCAGGGCAAGTCCCTCAGGCACCTCCCAGAAGGACTTGGGATTGCCATGTAAATGAGTGTGTTTTATTATTACTTTCTCTATATCTATCTGTAGCCTTCTCACAATTTGATATTTATGTAGTATAGTATTTTCTACTTATTTAATGTTTTTTTCTTTTAATCACCTTTATTGAGATTTCATTTAATTCAATAAAATGCACCTATTTAAAATGTACATTTTGATGGGTACCGACAAGTTTGTACAATCAAGTAACTACCTCTACAATCAAGATACAGAACATTTGCTGCACCCCAGAAAGTACCCTTGGGTTGCTTCCCAGTTAATCCTTCCATCCCCAGCTCTAGGCAACCACTGATGTGCTGTCAGTGTAGATTAGATTTGTCTTTTCTGGAATTTCACATAAATGAAATCATACAGTGCAGACTCTTTCATGTGTCAGGCTTCTTTTTCTCAGCATAATGTTATTGAGAGCTACCATGGCATTCTTTATAGCAGTAGCTCTTCCTGTTTTTTGGCTGACTAGCATTTCATTATATGAATGTAACTCAATTTGCTTATCTACTTACCTATGGATGAAATTAAGGTTGTTTCCATTTCTTGGCTGTTATGAATTCAGCTTCTATGGACATTTATCTACATGTATTTCTTTGCATATCTATTTTCCTTTCTATTAGGTAAATATTAGTTACTAGAGGCCCGGTGCACAAAAATCGTGCGGGGGGAGTCCCCTCAGCTTAGCCTGCACCTTCTCCAATCTGGGACCCGTTGGGGGATGTCAGACTGTCAGACATCCTTCTCACAATCCTAGACCACTAGCTCCTAATTGCTCACCTGCCTGCCTGCCTGGACACCCATAACTGCCCCCCCCTTGCCAGCCTGATCACCCCTCACTGCCTCTGCATGCTGGCCTGATCACCCCCACCTACCCGCCCCCCACTGGCCTAGTCACTCCTCACTGCCCCACCTGCCAGCCTAATCTCCCCCATCTGCACCCCTCCACCAGCCTGGTCGCCCTACACAGCCTGCTGTTCAGTCGTTTGGTTGTCCCTCACTAACCACCCTGCTGGCCTGGTTGCCCCACGCAGCTTGCTTGTTCAGTTGTTTGGTCGTCTCTCACTATCTCCACTGCCAGCCTGGTTGTATGCAGCCATCTTGTGAGGGCATGAAGGTTACTTTGCATATTACCTCTTTATTATATAGGATAGGATTGCTAGATGTATGCTTTAAAGTGTATCTTTGTAAGACTTCCTTCTCTTTTTCAGTCACATAGTATCCCATTGTGTAAATGTACCATAGCTTTTTTATCCACTCATCTGCCTATGGATACTTGGGCTATTTCCAGATCTTGGCTATAGTAAATAATGCTGCTATGAACATAGGGATGCATATATTCTTAGTGATGGTGTTTTGGGATTCTTAGGATATAGTTATAGAAGTGGGATCCCTGGATCAAAAGGCAGTTCCATTTTTAATTTTTTGAGGAACCTGCATTCTGTTTTTCACAGCTTGGCTCATTTTTTAATTGGATTGTTTGTCTTCCTGGTGTTGAGTTATAGAAGTTCTTTATATATTTTAGAAATTAATCTTTTATCGGATATGTTCTCCCATACAATGGGTTCTCCTTTCATTTTGTTGATGGTTTCTTTTGCTGTACAGAAGCTTTTTAGTCTGATGTAGTCCCATTTGTTTATATTTTCCTGAGTTTCCCTTGCCCTAGGAGATTATTGGCAAAAATATTGCTGTGAGAGATGTCCAAGATTTTATTGCCTATGTTTTCTTCTAGGATTTTAATGGTTTCATGACTTACATAGGTATAAGTTGGTGACACAGTTTCAGTTTTTTGCATGTATTTGTCCATTTTTCTTATCACCATTTATTGAAGAAACTGTCTTTACTCATGTGTATGCTCTTGCCTCCTTTGTCAAATATTAATTGATCATATAAGGTTGGGTTGATTTCTGGGCTCTCTGTTGTGTTCCATTGGTCTATATGCCTGTTCTTATGCCAGTGCCAGGCTGTTTTGATTACAATGGCCTTGTATCTGGTATTGTGATACCTCCAACTTTCTTCTTCTTTCTCAAGATTGCCGAGGCTATCAGGGGTCTTTTTTGGTTCCATAAAAATTTTTAGATTATTTTTTCTAGTTCTGTGAAATAGGCCATTACTGTTTTAATAAGGATTATATTGAATCTATAGATTGTTTTGGGTAGTATAGACATTTTAATGATGCTAATACTTCTAATCCAGGAACATGATTTATGCTTCCACTTGTTTGTATCTTTCTCTATTTCTTTCTTCAATGTCGTATAGTTCTCTAAGTACAGATCTTTTACATTCTTGGTTAAGTTTATTCCTAGGTACCTTATTTTCTTTTGTTGCAATAGTAAATAGGGTTGTTTTATTAGTTTCTCTTCCTGAGAGTTCATTATTGGTGTATAAAAATGCTATGGATTTCTAAGTGTTGATTTTGTTTTTGTAACTTTGAATTCATGTTTAGATCTAGTAGTTTTTTGGTTGAGTCTTTAGAGTTCTATATATACAATATTATGTCATCTGCAAATAATGACAGTTTGCAACAGCATGGATGGGCCCAGAGAGTATTATGCTAAGTGAATAAGCTAGTCAGAGAAAGATAAATACCATATGATCTCACTAATATGTGGAATCTAATGAATAAAATAAACTGATGAACAAAATGGAACCAGAAGCATGAATACACAGAACAGACTGGCTGGTGCCCAAGGGGAGGGGAATAGGGTGTGACTAGATAAAGAAAGTGAAGGAAATAGCTAAGGAACATATTTACTGCCCAGTTGGTGTGGCTCAGTTCATTGTGTATCCTCCCATGCACCAGGAGGTCGCCAGTTTGATTCCAGGTCAGGGCACATGTCCTGGTTTTAGGCTCAATCTCCAGTAGGGGTGTGCAGGAAGTAGATGATCCATGTTTCTCTCTCATTGATGTTCTATGTTTCCCTCCCCCTTCCTCTCTCTGAAATCAATAAAGACATATTTATTTTAAAAAGAAGAGTATATATGCATACCCCACGGACAGGGACAATAATTTGATAAAGTTCAAGGAAGGGGGAGGCAGGGGAGGGTTGAGGTGGGCAAAGGGGGTGGAGAGGGATCCTCCTGCAATAATGTCAACATTATGAATTTAAAAAAATAAAATACCACAAAATACCAAGTGCGGGCGTGCGTATAGTGCAATTGAAACTTCATGGCCCATGCATTGAGGTTGGTTTTCGGCCTGGGCGAGTCTATTTTGAAGAAGTACTGTTGATATTTGGCTCTGTTGACTAATGAGTTTGCCGACGACTGCGCGGCCTAGACCAAGCTTGCAGCATCATCTCTCTTGCACTCTTGCAATACCCTGGTAGTGACCTCCTACATGTATTCTGGCCTGCCTAAAAACCATTTCCCCACTGCAGCTAGTGTGATCTCTGCAAAATGAAAATATGATCCATCACTGCCCTACTTATAAACTTTTAATGTGTTCCTTTTCTCTTGGGGTAAAGACTCAAATCTCTAACATCACCTACAAATCCCCAATCTCAGGCTGCCCCCCGTTACCAGCCTCTTCTCACTTTGTACACTCTAGGTGCACTGGCCTCTTTTCCTTTAATGTCTTCTCTTTTTTAACTTTTTATTTTTAAATAATTTTTGACATGCAAAAAATTGCAAAAATAGTACAAAGATTTCCCGTACACCCTTTACCCTGCTTCCCTAAATGTCAACATCTTACATAACTGGAGTATAATTATCATAAAGAGGAAATTCACATTAATATGCAATACTATTATGTAATCTACAGATCTTACTTGAATGCAATGTTTGGTTTAGGTTGCTTGTGGGTGTCCTGTTTCCTTAGTCTCTAATCTGAAGGGTTCCCTTTTTTCTTTGCTGTTAATGACCTTGACAATCTTGAACACAGGCTAGTTATCAAGTAACGTAATTCTCAGTTTGGATTTGTCTGATGTTTTCTCATGTTTAAATTCAGGTTATACATAATCTGGCAAGAATATCACAGAAGCAATGTTATATCTTTCTCAGTGTATCACATCAGGAGGTTCATGATACTAATATCTCATTACTGATGAGGTTAACTTTGAGCCCTTGATTAAGATAATGTCTGTCAAGTTTCTCCATTGTAAATTTAGTCTTTATGGGTGGGGGGGCAGTGAGTGGAATAGGAGATATTTTCAATTTATGTAAGCATTCTATTCTATTTCTCATCATACACTTATCCATCAATTTTATCATCAACTAGAGGCCTGGTGCATGAAAATTTGTGCACTCTGGGGATCCCTCAGCCTGGCCTGTACCCTCTCGCAGTACAGGAGCCCTCAGGGGGTGTCCTACTGACGGCTTAGGCCCGCATTTCACTGGGAGTGCAGGCCTAAGCTGCAGTCTGGCCTCCCTCTGTGGGAGGTGACCAGCGGGCCTATCGGGGGGATGACAACAGCTGATGAGCAGCCAGCTCTACACCCCAAGGGTTGATCTCAATTTCATGCAGGTTGTTTTATTCTTTGTTTCTTACAAAGATAAAAATATATGTGCATCCATATTTCATGTATGAACTATCATAACTCCATAGTGTCTTATAAGGAACTAGTAGCCCAGTGCATGGAATTCGTGCACTGGGGTAGGGAGGAAAAGGGGCCCCTCAGTCTGGCCTTCACCCTCTCCAATCTGAGACCCCTCAGGGAATGTCCAACTGCCTGTTTGTGCCCATACTTTTAACAGATAACAGCTCCATTGTTGTTTCTTTCTTATGCTTAAAACCATAGGAATTAGTAGGTATTCAAACTGTGTATACATTTTGGGGGGACACCCTGTATATCTCTAGTCAGCGGTGAAAGAAACCAACCGATTTGGAACCCCAGACAGGAAACCTCACTCACTCCCCACATGTCTCCCCACTTCACTTTCCACCTTCGTGGGCAGCAGGAGAATCAACGTTTTCTCTCATTAAAATGTGG
>NW_006286242.1:194248-194601 GCF_000327345.1 Myotis davidii
GTGTGCACATCCGGTGGGGGTGTGAGGCAGGCTGGGTTGATGGAAGTGTGGTGGAGAGGCGGGGGGAACTTGTGCACACCTTGGTTTGCAACTGTTGCAGGTGTGGGAGGTTGACAGTGTGCTGGAGGATGTTCACACGCCAGGGGTGGATGTGTACACCAGAGGCCTCTGGCTTTGCAGATCCTCAAACCCCCATGGTGCGGCCAGGAGGATGTCAGTCTGGCCCACCATGGTGGCTGTCCCTGTGATCCTGCACCTTCTGGGCCAGGAGGTGGATCTTGTGCAGCCACTCCTGGGTGCTGATGGCCTGCAGGCGCTACTTCAGCTCCGCCTGCACGCTCCACCTGCCCTGT
>NW_006286242.1:194958-202049 GCF_000327345.1 Myotis davidii
GCCTGGGTGAGGGGCTGATGGCTGTTTTCAGGCTGGCCACACCCCCTTCAGGGTGGGGGGTCCCCACTGGGGTGCCTGGCCAGTCTGGGTGAGGGATTGAGGGCCATTTTCAGGCTGGCAGGTGACTGAAGCTCCCAACTGCTCCTTTTTTTCTTTTTTTATTCTGGGATTTATTTACCTTCTATGGCTGTCACTGGAGCTGAGAGCTGGCTTTAGTTCTGAGGCTCGGCTCCAGCTCTGAAGCCTCTGCTGCTGAAAGCAGGTACCTGGGTTTGTTTGGGTTCTATAATTGAAACACTGTTGTGGTCCTGCTGGCTGAAGCCTGGCTGGCTGGAAGCAGGTTTCTGGGGATTGTTTAGTTTCTATAATTGCAACATTGTTTCCTAAACTGCAGCTCAGAGGCTGGCAGCGGCAGGCAGGGAACCTTGGCTTCCTCCTTCACTGGAGCAAGCAAGCCTCCTGTTTGCTTCAGCTGCCTGGCTGCTGGCTGCCATCTTGGTTGGCAGTTAATTTGCATATCCTGCTGATTAGCCAATAGAAGGGTGTCGGGGTTATGGTCAATTTGCATGTTTCTCTTTTATTAGATAGGATTATTTAAACTTTTCACACTGAATTGTGTGTGTGTGTGGGTGTGTGTTGTGGTGGTGGTGGGGGCGTGTAACTGGGTGCAAAGAGTTCTACAAAATCCATTGTTCTCTGAGCCCTGATTGCCTGTAATAAGTTTTTTGTTTGTTTGTTTTTTTCTTTCAGTACATGGCAGGTGTCATACTTATAAGTTAGATGTTAAAGCTTGTATGCACTCTTAGAATCAATTCCATAGTTTCTTTGAATAGGATTCTCACTGAGCACATTTCATCTTCAATTTGAAATCTTGGAGAGCCAAGATTTCTGATATTTAAAGACAGAATGTAGGGGCTATAAGAGAAGACAGGCAGTTTGACAATGATATCCCAGGTTCTCATTCTGGTTTATTTTTACAAGAAAGTTGCTTGGATTCTCAAGTGGATGTGAAGAAACAGAGAAAATGCTCCTAATAGGTGAGAGTAGCTGAGCACATCTGCAAACCAGCCCAAAGACCATACAGATCTTGGGGTTTGCAATCATCTGAGTCTGCTGAGTTTTAGAAAGGAATATAAAGAATATTATTGGAAAAAGATTAATTTATTGGGGAAAAGTCCGGAGATAAGCAAGGTTTCCCTCTAACTTCTCTCTTTATACTTAATTTGGAATGTTATCTTCCTATAAATAACCACAGGTGTCAGGAACTATGAAAGGTCTAAGATTTACTCTACTTCCAATCTGCTATGTTTCATGAATGCTGCCAGGAGACATGAGACTCCTGGGTCAGAGAAAAAGAACTTTCTATTTATTACTCACAGCAATAACAGTAGCTAGTATATCAGAATTTTTCACCATAAGCATCAATTCCCACAGGGTTATGACAGCTACACATGCAGTGGTTTGCATTAGATGAGAGAAACCCTGTGCTTACGGAGCCCAACTCTTTTATAATGGACACTAAGTGCACCTGCGGTGCTGTGGAGACATTATCTTTATTATACTGGAGAGTAAGTATGCCTACCTTTGCTTCAGAGAAAGATACTGTCTCTACTTTCCAAGGTAGTAGGCAAACTTGATCTCTATACTTCGAGCTATTTCCTACAAGCATCTTCAAAATAGATCCAAAGACATTGAAGCATGCAATAGACTGACATTTCAGAGATTAAACAAAGAATTTATATGCATATACGCATAGCCCATGGAAAGACAATATAAGTGAGGTGGAGGGGGTCCATTGGGGAAAAGGGGATATATCTGTAATAGTTTCAACAATAAAGATATATTTTTAAAAAGACATTTGGGACAAAAGGCAGTCAGTGCATTGATCACAAGACATGCACAAACACAAGAGAGCTATGGAGAATTTTATTCCAATAGAATATTATTTCTATCCCCTACTGTGTGTGTATATCTGAATGTCCTTCATCTCTTTCTTACCCCCTATATACACTTACACAGCCCCCCAAACTTTGAGTTTGTTTTCTGCTCAAAATCCTTAGGACACTTATCAGTGATGTGGTGGGGCAATATCTACTTATATGCATCTCAGGCAAGTGCCAGTTGGTACAATGCTTAGGAATGAAGTCACATGGTGGGGGGTTGGTAGATAGAAGGAGCTTCCAACACTCCTGATTTCTCATTTTCATAGCGACTAGTGATAACGTGTTGCCACATTCCTGAAACATAGTAAACTCTCAGTAGATGTTAGCTATTTTATCAGTCAAAATTGCTAGGCTTTTGATGCAGTAACAAATTATTTCAAAATATCAAAGAGTGTTTTTTTCTTTATTGTGCTACTTGCCCATTGCAGGTGTCCCGGAGGCTGTGCTCTGCACTGTCCTTACTCCAGGACATAAGCTGACAGGCTGGCCATTGTCTGAAGCACTGCCGGTCCCTGTGGAGAGGAAAAGAACTCCCTGGAGAGACTAGTGCAGGCTATTAAATGCTCTGGTCCAGAAGTCACACGCATCACCTCAGTACACAGCTCACCAGCCAGACCTGGTGACCTGGCCTCACAAGGCAGCCAAGCGGTGCAATGCTACCATGTGCCCTGAAGGGACAGAATATTTGGGGGACACCATAACATTACCATGTTTCATTGTTATTATTAAAAATTATAATAAAAACATCCTGTGGCAGAGGACACCATCGCTATCTATTCAGCATACTTGTTTTTTTGTAATAGAACCCCAATTTTGTTCAAGTGTGTCTCCTTTCCCCCCACAGTCACAGGGCCTCAGGGGAACATGACTGACACTCTCAACCCCAGGGTGGGCCTGATTGGTCAAAGGGCACTGCCATCTCCCTTGCTGGTGGTTTATTTAGAAATGAGCACATGGAATTCAGGTCAATGGCTTCTAAATAAGGGGTTCAAGTTCTTGGGGGCTTAGGGAAAATTTGTTTCTCAGTCTTGTTAAAGAGCTCCCATAAGTGACATTTTCTTTCTTCTTGTGGACATTATTATCAAGCACAGACAGGAGGTCTGGAACCAGCTTGAGAATGAAGCTTGCAAAAAAGACTCACAGAAAAACAGACCTAGAGCCACTGGACTGAGAGTGACTCCTAAAAACCTCTGGACATCCCTCTGTGGAACCTCACTATGAGGCCAACAGGATGAGGATTTTTGTTTCTTTGAGCTGAAAGCAACTTAACCAATCTACCATCTCCCATTAACTAAAGGGTAATGTGGAGTGGGGGAAGGAAAGAGTTGGGACAACTAGCATCACAGGTGACAAGAACACAGCAGTAGGAACAATCAGAAAGTGTGCATCAGCAAGCCTGTCCGCCACCCCCAAAAACCTAGTGTGAGCCCTGTCAACATAGGCATTTTGCTGGCCCACTCTGCAACTGTACTCTTAATCTCTTAGGAAAGATCTATTACACTGTCTGGAAGAAACTGCTATTCTTAAGACCCAGGATTAACCCCAGATTTTGATCTTCAGCATAGATTTCCTATGAGGTTTTTTTTTAGCCCTCTTGAGGGATGTGCCTGAAGGGTTTAACTGCAATTTCCAGGAGCAGGTCATAAGGCAGTCCTGTAACTTGACTGCAAACTTTCTGATTGTGTCGGCTGAGCTCCTGCATGCAGACCTGTCCAAGCATGATAGGGGAGGCCTTTCCATTTCCACAGATTCAGGTCCAGAACATCCTTGGATGGTTCAAATACACTTTATGTAATGGCTAAGCCTGCCTGTTGGTTTAATTTTTTGGAGTTGAGTTTCTGTAAGCCTTTTCTTACATCATCTTTTCCAAGGCTTATCAGGTTAGGGTCAGAAGGCATGTCTTAGATCAGTATCCCCAGCAGGAAAGGGCTCTACCAGCCTCTACTGCATGGCTGATCTTTTATTTCCTGTGCTGTGCAGAGAATGACTTTCTTTTTATCCTGCCATGTTAAATACAATTCTGGTTTAGAGTCAGGCAAGTTTTTATACGGAGGATAAAGGGGCTGTTTTTAATAAACAGGTTGGAATGATAAACATCTCTGCAGTAGCTCAGTGATAGAACAAAACACCAGGAACTCCAGCTCTGTTGAGAATTATTGTCTGCTGCATAAACAACTTAGCAGTTTGCTGTCTCACCCAGGAATAGAACTGGAGGAAACAGGCTTAAATTGAGGCACATGGGCTTTGAGTTAGAGTTGGCTTGAAAGAAGTTCAAGAAACTTTCAAAACAGCATAGATTGTGCTGGGTTGTGGTCTGTCTCCCACAGTTGTAGCGAGTGTAAGTGAGGGGAGTGGACCACTCCAGGACACCCACCTGTCTTGTGGAATCTGGAAGGATCACTAGATCAATTTTGCAACAGGTAGGGATGGCTTTTTCAAGGTCACTCAGGAGGTCTTGTGCTGGCAAAAAAGCGAATGTTTACTCTCTGAAGCAAATAGGTAAGGTAACAAGACCCTTGAAATGCTAAGCAAAAGTCTTCCTCAGGTTTTCTTTTTTCCTTTCTTCACTAGCTAATTTCTATGTATCTGTCACGACTTAGTCCCTTGTAGGTGTCCCCTGGCACCACTGTTTTCATGTCTCGGCTTCAGTGCTGGCACAAGGCCCCATTAGAGGCACTTGAACCCGGCTCCTAGCGCATCTGGAAGTCAGAGGTTGTGAGATTAGCTTTGAGAGGCACACCTGAGGGCCTCCACTGATGGCAGGTGGCAGAAAATAAGGTAAGCAAGCCTGGGGATCCTGGGAATTACTTAGAAAGGAAACAAAGGGCAAAGGCAATTTCAGTCAGGCAGTGGAGGTTGGCCCATAAGGGGCTTATAATCTCTTGGGAAAAACAAAATAGAAAAATAACTCAGACATCCTCAGACTTTACCTGTTGGTGATCACAAATAATGAATATTTCCTTAGTTATCTCAAATTCAAAGGTGTTGGTCTATAAAGTTCTTTTAAAAAAATTAAAAAGGACTTTCTACCTAGTGTCTGGCACAGGGCCTAAGGAGCTCAGGAAAAGTTTGTTGCAAAAAATGGTGAAATGCTCATGATGGTGCACAAAGGGACCATCCCAGCATCCATAGGCTGATGACAACATTGACCATGTCGGAAGCGGTCCTTCTTCCAGTAAGTGATTAACTGAGAGGACGATGACTGAAACTTTCATTTATAACTAAATCAGTAGTCAATATTTATTAACTACTTACCATGTTTGAAGTATTGTTCTAAGTTCTTGACAACAATCCTCAGAACAGGTGCTCTTATTACCTCCAGTTTATAGGTGAGAAAACTGAGGAACAGAAAGGTTAAATAACTGGCCCAAAGTAACACAGCTTTGAACTCAAGCAGGCTGGCTCTATAACCCTGAGAGGATGGAGAAGCAAGTAAACTTCATTGTTAAACCAGAAACAGGCTGCAGCAAATAGGAGGCTAGGTGAGGCAGAGTGGGCAAAAATCAAGTTGGCAAAAGATGAAGACTTACTACCAGTTTTAATAGCCAAAAAATGTTGTAACCTTGTACAAGTTAAATTTGATTTAACTTCTGGTGCAGAGGGATAAGCTATTCACACTCAAAGTTTATAATGCATTCTCAAAATTGGTCTATGTCAGGTGCCTCGCCTATTATTTATTTACTTAGGTAACTTTCTCCCCATACCCTGGGAAGGACTTGACCTTGGGCAAGGCAGCTCTGTATAGCAGAAGGGATCCCCCAAGGGGTTGCCAGCTGAAGGCTGTCTGCCAACTGTACTCCCAAGCAGTAGGGACAAGTTCTCCAGGGAAGGGGATCTGGGCAGTGCATCTTCATGTCCATCGAAGTGATGAAACTCAGCTATCAGTTCTAATTGTCTGTTGATTGTATCAACTTTTCTAGATAAATGTTTTCATTGTTTGCAAACAATGAGTTTCAGCTCTTCCCATTTTATTCTTAGATCTGCTTTTCTGTCTTTATGGTGTTAATGAGAAACTCCAGTGATATGTTCAGTAGCAACAGTGACAGTGGTCATATTTTCATTATTACTAGTATTTAAAGAAATACAATAAAAATGTCTTCATTAAGTGGGAAAAAAAGTTGCCTGTGCCAAAAGATGCAGCAGCATAAAGGAACTAGGTACATGGCCTCCTACAGCAGCTGCTTTGAAGGAGATAAAGAACTTCTGTTAAGCTAGTTCTGCCCTACCTATATTTTCCATTTTTATTAGAACGTTCAGTTATCTATTCCTGTTGGTATCCAAACTATGTTCACTTCAAGGTATTAGAGAAGGTTTAATCAATTATAAAATTTTCAGAATAAGGAGAGAAGGATGAAATATAGCTAAAGAATCATCTCTGTATTTAGGGAAAAAATTCAATTGACACCTATTTAATTTAGTTCAGATGTTTGAGGCATGCATAGTGTTAGAAATAGTATCAAAGAATATTGTAGCCTCTAGGAATTTTTCCAAATGACTTTTTTTTTTTTTTTTTCTATTTTGCTAACCCATTCTGGTGTGTGTGTGTATGTGTGTGTGTGTGTGTGTGTGTGTGTGTTTTCTAAAAGCTGAGGAAGAATCTGGAACCTGTTTTAAAGCTTTGTTAAAACTCATGATTGCCACAGTCTGATTTCTTTCAGAGTTTGTCCATCTCCCATGATTAAATATAATTCTATAATAATATTCATGGCCACGTGTATTTCTGTTTAGAAGCAGGAGAATAGAGAAGTTGTCTTCTAGAATTTCTTTAATTACACACACAACTCACATATGGCTATCTCTGGCCCATCTTATTTGTCTCTCTTTTTAAAAATCTTGTCCATATTCCCCTGGCCTGAGTTTTTATTCTTCTAATCTGCTCAGACCAGAATGACTTAAGCAATAAAAAAATAGTAGCAATAATATGTATTCTTTATTTACAGGGCAACTTTCTTTTACAGATTCTATGCTTCAGACTAGGGAGTGAGAACAGAACCTTCTAAATATTTGTGGGTTTGATCTAGGTTCCTTGGTTGAAGTCATTTAATATGGATGGAAATACTTGGCATAACTCTCAAGGTTATAGTTTTATAAGGGCCACTTGTTATTTTCATTTGTTACATAATTCCATTTCACTCCTGCCTCCCCCCC
>NW_006286242.1:202076-206650 GCF_000327345.1 Myotis davidii
CCCCCCCCCCCCCCCCCGTCCCCCCTCCTGCCCCCCCCCATTCATTAGGCATTCCAGACGTGTGGGCTATCAGACATTAGAGAACTCAACTTTTGAACTGAGCACATTGTCTGAGCACTGCCTTACATCTCATCACAGAGCATGCTTTTAATCTTGGAACACTTGGGATAGAATCAGGTTAGAAAAGCCCATGTTGCTGCACCCTTGCTCATGTTGATGAACCTTATAGAACACAGCAATGTCCGGGGACACACCAGGCCTCCCTCCCCTTCTCCGTGCACTAATCTCATTTCTTCTTATTCCCTGACAGACTCCAGCTGAGACAATGTCCCACATCTATCTTGCAGTTTCACCCATCTCCACCCATATACCAGTCAATAAAAGCATTTATGAAGCACCTACAATGTGCAGAGGGAATTCTGTGTTTCATTCTCCACTCTGCCAACTCCTTGATTAAAAGACTAGCTCAGAATATCTTTTTAGAAAGTGTTCTCTACTTAATGCCACCTTCTTCATTGTTTCCATTCAACATGTGTCCTCTAGTGAGCACAGCTCCGGCACAGCCTGAGATAGTGTCACTCAGGCTTTTTGACCATGACCCACAGGAAGGAATAAATGTGACCGACACAATAATCCTGTACACACACACACACACACACACACAAACTCACAAATGAAGTTAACTAAATAAATATTTCATGAAAGCAGTTCTTACTATGTTAGATACACTTGAGTATTTTTAATTCTAATCCTATTTCATAAAACAAAAATGCTCATCTTTATCCACAGAATTGATTTCATGAACAGCATTTTTAAAAACTTTAAGGAATCTGGGTATTTAGGAAGCATAGAAGTTAATTAGAGGTTATAAAAAAAGATGAACCTATAATTCAAACAGAAGGTGACTTTAGAGTGTTGACAAAGTATTGTCAGAAAAGTGAAGATTGGTCCAAATAAGGTATTTGTAAACAAATGTTGTTTGACCAGATCCTCTGAATTTTTAAGAACTAATTCATTCCTTAAAGCAAACTTAAAAAAAATTTATTTTTTAATTTTTTTATTGATTAAGTTATTACATATGTGTCCTTATCCCCACGTTACCCCCTACCCCATCCCTCCGAGGCCCGATAGTCAGATCAATGCCTCTCCGTCTCTGAATCTGGTCTTGTTCATCAGTTTATGTTGTTCATTATATTCCACAAATGAGTGAAATCATGTGGTATTTATTCTTCTCTGACTGGCTTATTTAACTTAGCATAATGCTCTCCAGGTCCATCCATGCTGTTGCAAATAGTAAGAACTTTTTTACTGCAGCAATAGTTAGTATTCCATTGTGCAGATGTACCACAGTTTTTTAATCCACTCATCTACTGATCAGCACTTAGGCTGTTTCCAAATCTTAGCTATGGTGAATTGTGCTGCTATGAACTTTTCTCCACTCCTCTCCAGCACTTGTCGTTTGTTGATTTGTTGATGATAGCCATTCTGACAGGTGTGAGATGGTACCGCATTGTCGTTTTGATTCGCATCTCTTGGATGATTAGTGACTTTGAGCATGTTTTCATATGTCTCTTGGCCTTCCTTCTGTCTTCTTTTGAAAAGTTTCTATTTAGGAACATATTTGTCAATGTTATCACTGATAAGGTTTTAATCTTCAACATTTACAGGGAACTTATACAACTAAACAAAAGGAAGATAAACAACCCAATCAAAAACTGGGCAACGGACCTAAAAAATTTATTTTGAGCATTACGTCCGATCTAGACTTCAAACATACAAAAATGGATAAGATTCTTGCCTACCAGGAGCTTGTGGTTTAATGGCGAACACAGAGAAGTGACACAGTAATTATGGCCCAGTGTTCTAAGGACTATTACTGAGACCCACAGGGGCTTCTGTGGGAGCAGCAAGGGGATCCCTCATTCAGAAAGGATTGGGCAGACTTCCTCTCTAGACCAAGAAAGTGCTCAGCATTTGTGTTCAGTGGTCCTAGAACATCTTGAATCTTCAGGGCATGATGTGGGGCGCTTATGGTTGCAGTGAAGGGCACAGATGGAGAATGATCAGAGATGAACCTCTGGAGAGAGGTGAGCAAAAGAGCTTAAATTTTCTTTGGAAACATAAAGGGAATCCATTGAAGGGTTTCTGATTTTGAGAGATTCCTGAAGAAGGGTGGAGGATGCTGGCCAAGAAGCCAGGCTGCAGCAGCAGTTCTATTTAGGAGGCTGGTGTTGAAAACCAGAGGAGAAATGGTGCAAAGGGCACTGGCCAAGGCAGTGGTAGTGGGAATGGAGAAGAAGGGAGACGCCTGAAAGGCACTAAGGACACAGTAGCAGGCGGGTTAAAGCAGGTCACGTCTCTAATCACTTCTAGGGTTCTGACAGGCATGACCAGTGGCGTTTGTACCACCCATGCAGACAGGAAATGCAGAGAGAGAGGACAAAGTTTGGAGAAAGAGTTCAGTGATGGACACACTGAGATTGGAGTACCTATGATGATGCAATACCTACTTGGATCTGGAGCTTGGGAAGAGGTCTGACCTCTCATTAGATGAAGCCACAACGCAAATATATGAAGTAGGACTAGCAGAAGAATGGGGATGTGGCCCTAGGAAGGCTCCAAATTCAGGACAATTACTGATTTGCTCAAGGTCAATTATTTGGATGGCTCTAGTTAGTGTGGGGTCAGTGCAAACAGCCCTTGTCCTCACTTCCTTACTGCCTTCTCTAAGCTGTAAATGCCACCAGAGCTCTCATGAGTAATGAAGAGTCTCTAATGTATTTATCCCCACAGTCCTTCCTTTCAGGAACCTTCTGGAGATGACACAAGTGCCAGGCAGAGGGCAAAGCTTCAACACAGCAGGACAAAGGTAAGGGTCATTAACAAAGAGTAAAAGACCAGTTCTGAAATGTTTTCTGGGCAGGGTCCCAAATTCCTGACAGTCCTAATATTTTCGCAAATTGGAGTGTTGTTCTAATGTCTTCCAAAGGATCATAATCTGAGTTGTGAGGGCTGTTTCTTTATGAGATTTTTAAAAATAAGTTTTTTTACTGATTTTAGAGAGAGAGGAAGGGAGAGGGGGAGAGAGAAACATTGGCTGCCTCCTGTACACCTGCTCCTGGGGATGGAGCCCCCCCCCCCCCCCGCAACTGAGAATGGAGCCAGTGGCCTGGCTGAGAATCCAACCTATGACCTCTCAGGTACATGAAATGATGCTCAACCAACTAAGCCATACCAGTCAGGGCTCTTTACGAAATTTTAAGTCCTTCCAGATCGAATCACTTGACTGTCTTTGTGCCAGTCCACAGCTCAGCCTTTAGTGGAGGGCATAGGGATGGAGGAGGGTCTAGGGCAGCCGTGGGCAAACTACGGCCCGCGGGCCAGATCCGGCCCGTTTGAAATGAATAAAACTATTGAAAAAAAAGACCGTACCCTTTTATGTAATGATGTTTACTTTGAATATATATTAGTTCACACAAACACTCCATCCATGCTTTTGTTCCGGCCCTCCGGTCCAGTTTAAGAACCCATTGCGGCCCTCGAGTCAAAAACTTTGCCCACCCCTGGTCTAGGGAAAGCAGAAGTTCAATTTCTGTTCTAGGATCTTAGGGACAGTGAAGCTTACTGTTATGGGCTGAGTTGTGTACCCCCAAAATTCATCTATTGAAGTCCTAACTCCCAGTACCTCAGACTGTGACTGTATTTGGAGGTAGGGTCTTTTAAGAGGTAATCAAGTTTAAAGGAGGTCATACGGGTAGGCCCTAATCTAGCATGAAGAGGAGATTTTGGACACATGCACACAAAGGGAAAACCATGTGAAGACACAGGGAGAAGATGCTACTTACAAGCCAAGGAGAGAGGCCTCAGAAGAAATCAACCCTGCTGATACCTTGATCTTGGACTTCTAGTCCCCAACAAGCTAATACACTCCTCACCTTTCATTTTTCTGATGGGGGCTTATATACTTAAGCTTGGTGTATCCTGAAGAGGAAAAATGAAAGAGTTTAACATTCTGAGGAAAAGAAGAAAGGGCTGGAAAGAAATTAAAAGTGAACACTACCTACTGAAACAGACAAGTAGCACAAATGGATTTAACATGTTTAAATTTACCTACTGTTTAGCAAATTACCAAGCACTTCACAAATCTTGGGAACCTGTTAGAAACTCAAATTCTCCAGGCCCTTGAAGATTTGATTGAAGAATCAGGAAGGGGGGATGGGTGGGAGTTGGCAGCAATCTGTTTTAGCAAATCTAAGCAATTCTGATTAGCTAAAGTGTAAACTGTGAGAAACACTGAGATAGGGTATGGCCCCTGTCAAGACCAGCTGGGAGGGTGACGTGACTTTTTTCACGGTTGTTAGTGGCCCAGCAAGGATGGTCTCCTTGACAACTGGGCCCGGAGCGCGAAGGACTCCGAAGTTCTAAACCCTCGGTGGGTTTTATACCTGGAAGAGGACCGGACGCAGCGCGGCCGCTCGGTGTCTCTAAGGTGAGGGGCACTCTCCAGCCTCCAGGCAGCGGCGCGGCGCGGCTGCCACGGGTGAGAAGGGAGAGCCGGGGAGCCGGGGCGCGTG
>NW_006286242.1:226497-226947 GCF_000327345.1 Myotis davidii
AAATTACCAAGCACTTCACAAATCTTGGGAACCTGTTAGAAACTCAAATTCTCCAGGCCCTTGAAGATTTGATTGAAGAATCAGGAAGGGGGGATGGGTGGGAGTTGGCAGCAATCTGTTTTAGCAAATCTAAGCAATTCTGATTAGCTAAAGTGTAAACTGTGAGAAACACTGAGATAGGGTATGGCCCCTGTCAAGACCAGCTGGGAGGGTGACGTGACTTTTTTCACGGTTGTTAGTGGCCCAGCAAGGATGGTCTCCTTGACAACTGGGCCCGGAGCGCGAAGGACTCCGAAGTTCTAAACCCTCGGTGGGTTTTATACCTGGAAGAGGACCGGACGCAGCGCGGCCGCTCGGTGTCTCTAAGGTGAGGGGCACTCTCCAGCCTCCAGGCAGCGGCGCGGCGCGGCTGCCACGGGTGAGAAGGGAGAGCCGGGGAGCCGGGGCGCG
>NW_006286242.1:227091-234860 GCF_000327345.1 Myotis davidii
GTTCCCTCCGAAGTTTTACTCAGGACTTTGGGGGCGGGTCCCGGGGTGTTTACTCGGACCCACTCCCCCAGACCGGCCCGGCCTCCCGCCCAAAGGCAGACCTTCTGCTCCACCGGGACCTGGACCTCGCTACAAGCCTCTCCCCAGTCCTAGGACCCGGGCGAGGACCCATGACGGGCCGCCGCCCTCCCCTACGAGCCTTTCATTGGGGCAGCAGAGGGCTACCGAGATACCAGGCGCAAACTTCCTTTACACGCAGCACAACTGCATCTACAGTGTTTTAAAACAGGACGAGCGTGCGCGAGTCATCGCGATTTCCTCAGGACACCCCTGGAGGCGGGGCCGAGTGGGGCGACTCAGGGCACACGTGGGTGACTTGGGGCGCGGTGTCTGGCCTCGGGCGGGGCATGGCGTCTCGGGAGGGAAAAGAGCTTCACAGATAAGAAAAAGCTAAAGGAGTTCATCACCACCAAACCAGTATTATATGAAATGCTGAAAGGTATGCTTTAAGAAGAGGAGGAAGAAGAAAAAGGTAAAGATTCAAATTATGAACAACAAATACACATCTATCAACAAGTGAATCTAAAAATCAAGTGAATAGGACTCGCTCGGGCCTCCAGGTGAAGAGCTCAGTGAATAACCCGGGACCAGACCTCTCCTCGCTCTGAGAAAGGAGGCGGGGAGTGGCGGCGGCGCTGGGGAGGAGTCGGGCTGGAACCGTGGCGCTGTGGAAAAGTCAGGGTGGCGAACGGCTGTAGGCTGGAAGCAGTGATTCTGCCCAGCGGAGGGCTGGGAGAGCTCAGGAAGATTCTAGCTACATTGAATACTGGTTGTTTTCTAAAACCAGAGAAGTCCATGAAGTGATGGTGACTTTTTTTTGAAGTTCGAATACTAGGATAAAAGAGAGAGTTTGAGTACATAACCTTGAAGACTCAGAGAGCGCCCCGCAGCCCGTTACGCAGGGAGGAGGGGCGGGACCGGGGGCAGCCAGGCGAGCGTGTGTTCAGAACTGCGACATCGCCCGTTTCCTTTCCGGGCGAGTGGCGAGAGCCGCCGTGGCCCCGGTATCTCTCCTCCAAGTCCCAGGGTCGCGCGCGATTTTGAACTCCCAGCGCCGCGGGCCCAGCCGTCCCGCGGTCCACACCCCTCCCTGCAACCCTGAGTGGAGCTCCAGGAGGCGGTAATTGCATTACTGTGAGTTAGCGGCTGGGAGGCTCCAGTCCAGGCCACAATCTGGGTCAGGTGCGGGATTAAGCGCTTCTGGCGCAGGCATGACAGCTCTGGTGAAGTCTGACAGTTTATTGCCATTGGAAGTTCCCAAGAAGGGAGAGGGCAGCAGGGGAAATTAGGAGAGCTCCTTGTTTTTCATGAGTTTGGGGGTAACTGTACAACCCCCAGCACATGCACAAGTACTGCCACTGAAATGGCAGGGGCAGTCTCTCCTCTCCACCACGCGCCAGACATCACGGAGCTGGACACAGAGGAGGAGGTGCTGCTGAAGGGAAACCCAGGGTCCTCTGCTCAGGTGTGAAACATGAACCCTCAGTATCAATGGATAGAATTCATTTGTTTTATCTGCTGCCACTCCCTATTTGTCTGAAGAGCCTAAAGTAGAAGAGGATCTTACCAGTACACTTTGGAAGGCTCTTCATCTTTCTTCCTTAAACCTCACAGTTTCCTCCAAAGAGGTTCTCTGCTACAACGAGGAAACTGGGGCTTAAAGATGTTTATAGGATCCAGAGTCTGTCCTCCTCCAAAGAGTAGTTCCTATTTGCTCACCCCAGTCTTTGCCCAAGGGTGTTCCTGAAGGGTATTTTTGTGGATTGCTGATTGAAGAGTCGGGTATATGCTGTCACCGTAGGTTGGGTTTGATATTAGGCATTAGGGTTAGATTGACTTTTCACATATTGCTTGCTTTTGCTAGGGCCACTGCCTCAACTAAAACAATCTTAGTTTAATGCTTAGGGTATATGAAGACAATTAAAACCTTAGAATTACCTGACAACCGCAGAGAGTCAGAAAATAGCTGTCCTTTACTTTATGTGGTGTCTCCTTGTCAGGTGGGCCTGGGGTTGGAACTCTACAAGCACTGAGCTCTGTTGCCTTCCCTGTCCCAAGGGTCTGTAGTTCCCACCCTGTTATAACTGTGTGGCTTTGCCATCTTCTCAATATGTGTTTAAAATTAAGTGACATTTGCCTTGGAAATATGGCCAACCTTAACTGCCTGATGAGTTAAAACTCCAAAAATCCTTTTAGGCTTCTAAGAACATGGTGTTATTCACACACCTTTATCCATTATCAAGCTCAAGTACATGGTATGGGATGTTGGTATTGTCTTGCATGTACTTAAGGTGGAATGTTTAAGGAAATATGTTGTCTGAAGTCTGGAATGACAGTCCGTGACTCAGAATGTCCTAGTGCAGTGACATAAGTTGTGGAGGTGGTGAGGCATGGTGACTGAGGGCAAGCCTCTGAAGTCCGAACGGCCAGCGACAAATGCCGCCTGGCATTTATAGCTCTGTCATGTTGGGCAAATTGCTCAGCCTCTCTGAGCTTCAGTTTGCTCTTCTAAGATAGAGATGATATAATAACTTCTGGTTTCAAGCTGTGTAGCTGCGCAACACATTTTCACTAATAACCATAGTGTTTATAAACAGAATCTTTTCCTTCCTTCCCTCAGCCAAAAAAGTAAAATGGTGGACCCTTGCCTTGAACTCCCTTTACTTTTTTATTAACACTGTGGTGTAGCAGTTAGTGATTCTTTCTCTTAGCAAGTGGTGGTGGTGATCGGGTCAGGTTGGCACTGGTGGAAAACATTATCTAGTTGCCCAAGGAATTTACAAGGAACTGTAGAACTCTCCTTTGAGTTTTACAACTGTCATTTTGTGGCCACCTCTGCAGTCATTTCTCTTTCCTTTAAATTTTAAGCCAGTATTCTAATGACCAAGATGCTAGGACTTAAAAAATAAACAAACAAATCAAACAAACTGGAGAAAAGGAAGCAAGTATTCTCTTTGCTCATTTACTAATCATTTATAACACTAAAGAAAATTATCAGCTTCTGTGAAAATTATGCTGGCACAGTCTTGGTTTAAAGGTGAGCCACCGGATTGATAGCAAAGGAGGAGTGTTTGAGGTAATATTTCAAAAACATTTGCTCAAATAAGGTAAACTATGTGCGATCTGAAAATTGCTAAACTAACTTTTGGAAGGTGACAAAAAGACACAATATATGTTCAGTTAAGCGAAACTAGTCAACAACCAGTATAGCTATTTCATGTGTTACGAACTGGAACGCTTTTCCATTTAGCAAATACAGGTGGAAAAATGGGTTTATTTTAATATTTCAAGTTGTTTGTGAAAGACCTTTTCCACTGCTGTTTCATAATTCTTGATTTTATTTCTGCATTTATCTTTTAAACAAGCATGGGCTAAAGTACTGCAAATGTTATAATGTCCTTAAACACCATCGGATCATGAAAGTTGTCACCAAGAAGTGCATAGCACTGGAGCACAGGGATGGGTTGCCATTTAAAGCCTATATCAGTTTTACACTTGGGTACAAAGTGTAGCTTTCTACCACACTGGAAAATGATCTGGTGAGTAACAAATGACAGTATGCAAAGGGTTAGGAGCAAGGTCCCTGCTTTTGTGCATCTCACTTCATTTGTAGGTACTTGTTGAGCTCCCACTGGGAAGAAAGCAGCTGCAGGGCATGCACCAAACCTGCCCTGGGCTGTCTCTTCCATTGTAGGAAAATGAACAGGCAGTTTGTTCAAGAGCATCTTGCATTCCCCAGCTGTTCCACAAACTTCTTCCCATATGCAAGAACTTGCCAGCTGCTGTGGCAACTGTACTTGCATTTGCTGCTTTTGTGCAGTAACCAAAGAAAGTAAAAATCCAAATACCTTTGTTAAACTGTAGCCATTTTACATAGTCTCTTTTTGTTATGTCAGTGGTATTCTAGATACAGTCTGTCAGGGGAGAAGGTTTAAAAATAAATGTCAGAATTAACATATGATGCTGAATAAATTTTTTAAGGATAACCAATATATATAGTTTTCCCTTACTTAAAACCTAGGCTGCTTTTGTATTTCATTGACTAATCAAGGAGTGGGTCTAATATTGAAATTAAGTGTGTGTTTTTTTAAATGGCCATATGAATCAGGTTTAGTTATATACATTTTTCTATTGCATGAAATGTATAAAAGTTAGTGTGTGTCTAGACCTTGCCTTTTTGTTTTCAGAAGATTAGGTTATTTTGCGTTGGTTAGAGTCGAAGGTTAGAAGGGACTTTGTCCGCACACCTTGTCTTATCCATATGAAAACTTGAGCAGTTTTCACTTATCCAAGGTGATTTGACTCTTGGTTTAATTCAGAGAATCTTTTGCAGAGTGTGTACAGTGCTGCAGGCCTGAAGAACTCTGTAGATAAGTAAGGGCTTAGGCCCAGCCCCAGAAAGACTCAGAGCTGACAAACAACAGACTTAAATGAATACCACCGGAGGACTGACACAGAGGCAGCACCTTTGTGTGCAATTACCTCTTCAGGCACTTTTTTGGTAATAATTTTGGTAGTGTAATCTTGTCAGCTCAAATAAAATCTGAGTAACAAGTTGACATACCAGTAAAAATTGAGAAGGAGAGTCTGGGTACAGGCAGAGAGAAGAAGCATGATGTGGTTTATCAAATTGTGACTACCTGTACTGAAAAGAGAAGGCTTTGTGTTTTGCATGGAGACCCCGGTCTCTACCTCAGCCTCCCTGTCCCAGAACTCCCTCCCAGCTCTCTAATGTATTTTGCCCTTCTAATTAGTGTGAATGAAGGTGAATAAATGATCTCTAGAAGATACAGCATAAATCCTAGAGCTTTATTGGAATTCAGTCAGCTTCAATCCCTTTGTTTTAGAAGAGGTTATAAAATAAGTCATAATCACTTGGACATGTGTAAGACCCACTGACTCTGAGTCTCAGCTAATTTTTAGAGGCTCTTGAACTGGAAACTGCTGTTGCTTCAGATCCCCAGCTACTTACAGTTGCTGAGTTAGACCCACAATTTTAAACCCTTTAATCCCTTCTGGGCTCCATTTACACATTCGTGTATCTTATACCTCATCTGTTTTTGCACAGTGACATTAGATTTTCACAATGTTTCAGCTTTCATTGGTTTTACTGGCATTTTCATTCGAGACTCAAGAACTCTGTTAGGCTCTCAGGGTTGATGACCCTAGTGGCTCTATTTTACCGAAGAAGAAACTGAGGCTTGGCACCTGAGCACCTTGCCTGAGCTAGGATTAGAATGTGAGTCTGACTCAAAACTCAGCACTCTCTTGGCCAGAGTCTCGGAAGGATCAACTTAAACAAATCTAGAGAAGTTCAGTCACTTCCTTGCTGAGCTTCACTGTGCGTGCGGACTACAGTGGTCCTCACTGGGCTCTTTCCTTGAGATGACTGTTTCTTATTATACTTCTTGTGCATTTTACTTGTTCATTCATTAATCATGTTATGTTTTTAAGTCTTGGCTCTCCAAGTGCAACTGCCAGCTTTCTAACACATGGACCCCTCCTTCCCATCACACAGGCGGACCAACAATGGCTATTGGATCCATTATCCAGCCAGCACCTTTCAGAAGATGACCTCATTTATTTCATATGTAGTTTGGAATGCTACACAATTCTTGATGAATGTCAGCTATAGATGGATGGTCAGAGTTTACTCTTGTCTTTTCCACAAGGGGGATAGTTGCAACAGGAGCCAACACCCTTTGGTAATGGTGACTATACTGTCCCTTCAACATCGTGCTCAGTAGAGGTTAGAAATCTCTAAGAGGTGATGAGCTTTGGGGGTGCAGTAGAGGGCCCTCCTGTTTTTAGAGCTTTTCTAATACTCCTTGTGCAGCCATTGTCCTGTTCCTCACACACACCCCTCCTGCCCCTAATAGTCTCCCCTCTTGCCCCCTAACTTTGGCAGCTTCCTCCTCATTCTAAGACCTTTTGTTTTCCCTCTGACATGCTGCCCTTCCTGCTCCTGGTCTGTTGCTGCTCGCCCAGTCACCTCCTGGCAGTCCTCGGTTTCAAGTGTCTTACGGATGGACGCTTTGCCTTGGATGCCCTTATCTCCATCTGTCATTGGTGTTTAATTGCTTTCCTCCACTCTCCAGCCTGCTCTTTGACATGGGGTAGATTTTCCCCCTTGCTGTTTTTTCTGTTCACTTCTGTCAGCTTTTCTTCTGGCTGATCGTGCTGTCCCTTTGTGCCTACACTTTCCTTGTGTTTCCAGAATGTGTCTTGTGTCTTTGTTTCTCTCCATGGCTACCCTGCTCTTTCTTTCTCTCTTCCTCCCCACACCCCCATTTTACCACACTTATTTTTTTTTATTGAGGTATAATTGACATATATATTAGTTTCAGGTGTACAGCATAATGATCTGATGATCTTTGTGTATATTGCTAAATGATCACTATAATAAGTCTAGTTAACATACATCATCCCATAGAGTTACAAAACTTTTTTCTTGTGATGAGAACTTTTAAGATTTGCTCTCTTATCTACAATGGGGCCTTGACTTACAAGTTTAATTCCTTCTGAGCTCGAGCTCGTTAAGGAGCTCGTTAACCCAAATTACTCTGTCAACTCAATGCAGCTGGTATCTCAAAAAACTCCTTAGTTGGGACACTCATAAGTCAAGGCCCCACCGTACTTTCAAATACGTAATGCTTCTTCCCGTTTTTGACAGTGCTTCTTAAGAAGTAGATCCTTCCTGTCTTATTTGTTCTTCTCAACAGTTTGCAGGCGTGGTACGAAGCCAGGCCTGTTTGGCTGCCACCTGCACTGGGTATAATAATTAGGATAAATACTCTGTCACAGCTTTTATTTAGAGCAGTGGTTCTCAATCTTGGGTGCACATTAGAATCACCTGGGAATCTTTTTAAAATCCTGATATCTGGGCCTCATCCTCCGGAAATTCTGTTTCTTTGTTATGGGGTGGGGCCACAACATTAGTAACAAAGAAACAGAATTTCTGGAGGATGAGGCCCAGAAATCAGGATTTTAAAAAAAGATTCCCAGGTGATGCTAATGTGCAGCCAAGGTTGAGAACCACTGCTTTAGAGAAACTTTGGTTTTAAAAAAACAGTTCTTTGGAATTAAAACTTAGATATGCCAGTTTTAAAGCTGGTCATGTCAGGGTATTTCAAAAGACTGAACTTTGGGGTAAAGGGTTTGAAATTTATTTTGGCTTTCCTTTCACATGGTAGTACCTGGAAAGTAACTGAACCATGGGCTTGTTTTTGGATAACTTTTCCCTTGCAAGTGGAAATTGTACACACACAGAGCAGAATTAACATTTTCTTCTTTTTATAAAATATTATATTTCTGAAAGATCTTGGGAGGCAGCTTGTACTTTGTGGCCACTCTGGCTTGCATGTAAGTTATGGGTGACTGGTTGTATTAACACTGTGCTGAGGCATTTGTTCCAGAGGCTCATCTGGGGTTTCCTATCTAATAATAGAGAAACATGGTAATTAACCGTAACTTCGCTACCCTTCCCATTGGCTAATCATCGAGATATGCAAATTAACTGCCAACCAAGATGGCAGCCGGCAGCCAGGCAGCTGAAGCAAACAGGAGGCTTGCTTGTTCCAGTGATGGAGGGAGCCAAGGTTCCCCGACTTCCGCAGCCCGGCTCTGAGCTGCACTCTAAGCAACAATGTTGCAATTATAGAAGCTAAATAAATCCCAGAATAAAAAAATAAATAACAATTTTTCCTCCT
>NW_006286242.1:235214-236116 GCF_000327345.1 Myotis davidii
GCCCCAACCCCCCAATCGGCCCTACCCTGAGCGTGACTGAGGGTGGCATCGCAATATCCCGATCCGCCCTGCTCTGTGCATGACAGGGGGTGGTGCCACAACCTCCCCATCAACCCTGCCTTGAGTGTGACAGGGGATGGTGCCCCAACCCCCCAATCGGCCCTACCCTGATCGTGACTGAGGGTGGCATCACAACCTCCCAATCTCCCTGCTCTGTGCATGACAGGGCGGTGTCACAACCTCCCCATCGACCCTGCTCTGAGCCCGACCAGGGGCTGCACCTAGGGATTGGGCCTGCCCTCTGCCACCCAGGAGCAGGCCTAAGCCAGCAGGTCGTTATCTCCCGAGGGGTCACAGACTGTGGGAGGGCACAAGTGAGGCTGAGGCACCCCCCCCCCGCCGCCGCCAGTGCACAGACTTTTGTGTACCGGTCCTCTAGTCTATCTTTATATGCCCCTCTGACGGTAGCTATGATGTGCACTGACCACCGGGGAGCAGATGCTCAACACTGGAGCTGCCAAGCTGCAGTGACTTGGCAGCTGCGGTTCTCAGGTGATGCACCCCGAAACACATCCTGGAACCAGAGAGGAGGGAGCTCTATTCTTTGTGGGGCCACACGATTCCACCTTCGGCCATGGGTTATTTTTTTGCTGTGGTACTATCGGCCCCGAATCTGGTTTACTGCACATTTTCATTTGCAGCAACTTTGCAGAGTGCCCTCTTGAACTCTGGGACCCCTTGGGGGATGTTGGAGAGCCAGTTTCAGCCCAATTCCCCCAGGCCAGGCCAAGGGACCCCACCTGCCAGAGGGACCCCTCTCACTCTGCAGACGCCCTTTGAGCTGCAGCGGGGGGGACCGTGGAAGGTTGGCTCCAAGGCGTGTCTGGGCCATCCTGCAGGCC
>NW_006286242.1:236181-240474 GCF_000327345.1 Myotis davidii
GCCCAATTCCCCCAGGCCAGGCCAAGGGACCCCACCTGCCAGAGGGACCCCACTCACGCTGCAGACGCCCTTTGAGCTGAGCAGCCGGAGAGGGACAGCTGGATGTTGGCTCCAGGGCGTGTCCAGCCTGTCTTGCCCAGACCTGCCCTGCCAGCCATCTTCTAATTAATTTCCTTTCAATGTGCATGAGTCCATGCACCGGGCTACTAGTTTCCTAATAAGGATCCTGTGTCCATGAGAAAATACTGAAGAAATGTGAGGAGATCTTTGATTTAGGAATCTTTATTTTTTTTTCCAAAGCTTTGAACATGGAAGGGCACCCTCAGGGTCAGGATTGGAGCAGGTTGGCTGTTGGAAGCAGTGGGAAAGGATGTTTTCAGCCTGCCTTGAGCCAGAGCTGCAAGGATAACATCCAGGCCTGGTGAGGCTCCAGCCAGAATGTTTGCCATGAGATGCTGGGCAATCTCACCTGGTATTTAATCGCTGCATGAAAATTTCTCTTTTTCTGCTTTTTTTTTTTTGTGTGTGTGTTAATTTACAGCAAAGCCTTTTTAAAAATATTTATTTAAATTGATGTTTAGAGAGAGGGGATGGGAGAGGGAAAGAAAAACACTGAAGTGAGAAAGAAACATTGATCGTCTGCTTCCTGCCCACAACCTGGGCATGTACCCTGACCGGGAATCAAACCTATAACCTTTTGATACATGTGATGACACCCAACCAATGGAGCCACACTGGTCAGGGCTCTTCTTTTTTTAAGTTCTGAAAAAAGTGAAAAGATTTTTACCTGTGCCAAAATGGAATTTGGTTCTTGAACTTCCCAATTATGAGGGAGCTCATTTGTCTTGCCCCAGTTAGTATAGGCTGTAACTCACACGGTTCAAGAATTCATTGTATCAGCAACATTCTTTAATTGGTATTTTAGCAGGAACTTGATGTGGTCACCAAGTTTAGTTGTCCATCTATATCAACATCAGGAGAAAGGTTTTTAAAGTTGGAATTATATAAAAACAAGAAAAGAAAGTAATCACATAGACTATTCATTCATTTACTCTTTTATTCAGCAAACACTTGTTAACCACATGGTGAGTGTGTGCATGTGCATGTTTGTATTGAAAATAAACATAGAGTGAATCTTGTCTCATGGAGCATACAATCTAGAGATGCCAGGGCTGACCACAGACCCTGAGCAATGGATGAATAGATTACCCTGACACATGTTTCTGTGAAAGAGAAAGCTAAGGAACTGTTTGACTTTAGAAACCAAAACAGCCTCGATTGCCTGCCTAGGCTTTTATTGTAACAACAGCTTGAACTAAAATTAACCTCTAGATCAGCAGTTCTCAACCTGTGGGTCGCAACCCCTTTGGCGGTCAAATGACCCTTTCACCGGGGTCGCCTGAGACCATCCTGCATATCAGTTATTTACATTATGATTCATAACAGTAGCAACATCACAGTTATGAAGTAGCAATGAAAATAATTTTATGGTTGGGTCACAATATGAGGAACTGTATTTAAAGGGCCAGAAGGTTGAGAACCACTGCTCTAGATGCAAACAGCAGGGTAAGTATCCTTGAGAAAGCACCTGCTTCTACAAGGTCAGGTTTAAAGACAAAACCTAGAGATTTCAGCAAAACACCCAGGGGCAGGGACTTGTTTGGAAAAGTCAAGGCAGGGGCTGCCACCTTCGGCAAGTTCCCCCTAACAGGCCCCCAACCTTTCAGAGAATCCTTCTTACAGACTTTCCAACCAAGTCATGTGCTTCCCCAGAGAGAGAGATATTTGTAAGCACAAAAGAATAGGAAGGTGTCACCAGTATTGTGATGGAGGAATATTCCAGGAGTGAAGAGCCACAGAATGTGACGGTGGGGGAGAGCAGCATCATGGATTGACTGTAACATATGCCAGGCCCTGTGCTGAGGATTTGTCATGCTATATACCTCTTTTAATCAGCAGGATCATTTAAGTGGAAGCCTTGATAGGTTAAGTATCTCAAATAGGTAACGTAGTAAGTAGAACCTAGGTTTTACCTCAAATCCAAAGCCATAAACCTTATGCAATAAATAAGAGAATGCATCACTATCTTTCTAGGTATACTTTCCTGCTTTGTCCATCTCCACCACTGAATGTAATGAAGGAAGAAGGAAGCTGGAGAGCCTTTTTGTGTAAAGGATGTGCAGTGGGCATCTAGACTATGCCACTGTCATATAAAGGATATACAGTTCATTGTTGAACAATGTGGGTGTGGGGTGCTGGAACCCTGCACAGTCCAAAAATCTACCTATTAGTATAACTTTTGACTCCTCACCCATCCCTCAGTATTTGTGAGGGATTGATTCCAAATTCCTCGTATATCAAATCCACAGTTGCTCAAGTCCCTTATATAAAACTAGAGGCCTGGTGCACAAAATTCGTGCATGGGAGGGGTGTGTCCCTCAGCCTGGCCTGCACCCTCTCCAATCTGGGACCCCTTAGGGGATGTCCAACTGCCTGTTTAGGCCTGATCCATCTGCCCTCCCCTGCTGGCCTATTTTCCCCCAACTGCCCTCCCTGCCCGCCATCTTTGTAGCAGCCATCGTTGTGGTGGCCATCTTGTGATGATGTCGCGCGAGGGTGTGACACCACCTAGGCTTTTATTATATAGGGTGGTGTAGCATCAACCTATGAACCAGGAGGTCACTGTTTTATTCCAGGTCGGCGCACATGTCTAGGTTTACGGGCTCAATTCCCATAAGGGGCATTGTAGGAGGCAGCCGATCAATGATTCTCTCTCATCATTGATGTTCCATCTCTCTCTCTCCCCCTTCTTCTCCGAAATCAATAAAAATATATATTAAAAAATTCTTATAAAAATAAATAAAAAATAAAATCGTATGTAGAACAATGCATACAGTTGGCCTTCCACATCTGCAGACTCCCACCTGCAGATCAAAAGTACTGTTTCCCAACCAAAGTTTATTGAATCTGAAATATGGAAACCTTGGGGATATGGAAGGGCAACTATATTTTCTGAAAAAAAATATGTATACAAGTGGACCCATATGCAGTTCAAACTGTTTGTTCAAGCGTCCAAGGTACATAGGGATCTAGTCTAGACAGTGACTATGAGTCTGTAATTATGCATTTTCTCAGAGGATCCTTTATAGTCAGTATTTTGCCAACTGTATTTCTAAAGAGGCTTTCTTTTCCCTCTACTAAGCTTTGCAGAAACTGCCAGGCTCATTGTCACCCAGGAGGGCCTGTACCCCACAGCTCTCTGTCTCTTTTCTTGGTGCAGTGCATTGTAGCCAATAGCCTCTGGTTTCTGCCTCGCTGGTTCTCATCTGTGTTTGGGTGAGGAAAGATGTTTTATTTCAGGCCCATTGAAGAGAAGAGTAACTTCCTCATCAAGCCAGAAGTTTGTCAGTGAGCACTTTAATAGCTCTAAGTTTCCTTTTCACATCCAGCAAGGTGTAGGCTACTTTCTCTTATCTCCTGCTTTCTGCCTTGTAAGGATTACAAGTCTGTATTTCTGATCAAACTTGTTAGGATTGTAAGAAGAAGCTCAAAAGGGAAGCAAGATCCTGCCTTCTTCCTGAGGGAACCAGTGAGGACAAGGGGTGGCCTTTTTCAGGGTGAATTACCCTGGGGCTGAAGAAAAAACTTTGGGAAGTATGTACTGCTTTAGGGCTGTGTCTGTATGTCTTCATTCAGATGCAGCTCTTATTGATTTCAGAGAGGAAGGGAGAGGAAGAGATAGAAACATCAATGATGAGAAAGAATTATTGATTGGCTGCCTCCTGCACACCCCCTACTGGATATTAAGCCCTCAATCTGGGTGTGCTTACAACCAGAATTGAACCTGGGACCTTTCAGTCTGCAGGCCAACACTCTCTCCACTAAGCCAAACCAGAGAGGGCCTGATGCAGATCTTGATAGCAGTGTAAGTAGAAAGACCTCTATCCCTGAATTGTGGCCACACAAGGAAATCCCATGATTGAAAATTTGGAAGTAAACATGCTTTTCTTTAAAGACTGTATTTTCTTTTAGTCCATTGGATTTTAAGTACAAAATCTCTAAGAATAAGGCTAAGTACCTGCACTTCTGAAAAAAAAAAATGATAGGCCAAGAGTTCAAGTTTAGAGAGAATTTACATCAAGCAACATTTTATATATATATATATATCTCAGAATTATCTACACTAATAAAAGACAAACATGCAAATTGACCGTACCTTCGCTACACATTAAGCCATGCCCACCAGCCAATCAGAGTGACTGTATGCAAATTAACCCAACCAAGATGGCGGCC
>NW_006286242.1:240560-240869 GCF_000327345.1 Myotis davidii
CACCAGCCCCTCACCTAGACGGGCCAGGCACCCTAGTGGGGCCCCCCACCCTGAAGGGGCTGTGGCCAGCCTTCAAACAGCCATTAGCTCCTTACCCAGTCTGGCCAGGTACCCCAGAGGGGACCCCCACGGGTGTGGGAGCTTGACCAGCCTGTAAACAGCCATCAGCCCCTTACCCAGGCTGGCCAAACTTCCATAGGGTGAGGGTCCCCACAAGGGGGGGCCTTGACCAGCCTGAAAACAGCCATCAGCCCCTCACCCAGGCTGGCCAGGCACCCCAGTGGGGACCCCCACCCTGAAGGGGGTGTG
>NW_006286242.1:240887-266174 GCF_000327345.1 Myotis davidii
CACACTGACCACTAGGGGGCAGACGCTCAATGCAGGAGCTACCCCCTGGTGGTCAGTGCACTCCTACAGGGGGAGCTGCCAGAGGGTTGTCTGATTGCTAGCTTAGGCCCAATCCCCTGGAGAGTGGGCCTAAGCCAGCCGGTGGTCATCCCCCGAAGGGTCCCAGATTGCGAGAGAGCACAGGCCAGGCTGAGGGACTTCCCCCCACCCCTTCCTGAGTGTACAAATTTTTGTGCACCAGGCCCTCTAGTCCAATTATAATTACCTGTTGAAAAACAATCATCATTATATACTTCTGACATTGATTTTCTAGGAAAAAAACATATTGCATGCTTGACAAGAAAATTATATGGTAGAAAAATGTTTTGGTTGATTATGTAAACTCAATATCTGTGTGTTTTTTAAAAACTTCCTCATCACTTAAAAAAAATGAAAACTAAAAGCTTTCATCTTGTGTCATGTTTTCTATACTTGGTTCTCACAGTTACAGTTTGGAAGAAAACACAGTTACAGCAAGCAGTGAAAGCACTTTGTTTTTTTTCCATGAACGAATTAGTTCCATCTCTAATGTCTAGGTTCCTAAAACAAAAAAACTTAGAGGAAACTGCAAACTTGTCCAAAACTTCTCACTTTCATTTTGAACACAGATACTGGTTCTAGGTTTAAATAATAATATTCTTCATCTGGTATAGAAATACTAACATTTATAAACCCACTCATGTATCTTTTGCCCCATAACCATGGTTTCCAATATACGTTTTCTTTACCAGCATTTCCCATTTCAGTTAGAAGTTGGCTTTAACAAGTTAAGTGCTATGTTTGCATAATCAACACTCAGACCTTTTTCTCCTCTAAGCCTTTTGTCCTCTTGGTTGCCAAATTCACATGGATTGCTGATAGCTACCTAAGAATGGATTTTCTGGTTCATCTTATATTTTCCAAGTAGTTTTCTCATTGTTTTGGATTCTAGGGGCAACTGGGGAGAGTTAATGAGCTGTGGAAGAGTTGCCTCCCATTGCATTTAGGCTGACCTAATGAATTAGCTATCATCACCAAATATGAGGATGCCTGAGGGTTGAATATTTTGTTTCAGGAAAGATAGGAGAGTGGAGACAGTTGAAAAGATGAAAAGATTTCATAGTATGAGATAGTTTTTCTCTTTAAGAGGTTTTCTATTATTATTGTCATTATCATTACTTGAAATATCATTAGTAGTCTGGTGGGACAAATAGCTCTTGCTAAGAGTAATACCTTCTTAACAATGAATACTGAAGTTTCAGTTAAAGTACAATGAAAATGATTCCTCATGAACAGCCATTGCTTATTTTGTAGGTTTGTAGATATTTATGAACACGTTCATGTGCAGGGCACTTTGTTAGGCCCTTTCATATTTCTGATGTCATTTAATCAACACCACCATGTGAGTAAGTAGTATTAATTCCAAATTCATGGAGAAGCACTTTTGAGGCTCATGGAGATGAAGTGACTTGGCAAAATCATTTATCTAATGGGTGACAGGATTGAGATTCAAATTGAGATCTTCCAACTCTAAAGTCATGTCCACTCCCCAGTGCACTAAGCTGGTCAATAAATGGTAGTAATATCACATTAAGGTCACACGTGTAATAGGGGATTTTAGAAGTACAGCTTGAAGCTAATGTAATACAATTTTAAGAATAAAACTGTCAAATTGGGGTTGGAATTTTTAGTGCTCTTTAGTGCATGTTAGGTTTGGAGAATAGGATTTTGTATTTCCCTGCTTTTTGGTAAAGACATTGATTGTCCCACATCTGTGTCCAACTTGTGAAATCAGTTTTGTTGTTCTAATATGTGTATCCTCCAAAGGCCACTGCCCCTCTCCTCCTCTCCCTTTCCCTTCCTATCTTTTCTTTTTTTTCTTTTTCTTTTCTCTTTCTCTCCTTTCCTCCCTCTCGCCCTCCTTCTTTGTTCCCCTCCCTGTCACTTCCTCCTCCCCTTCCCCTTCTTCCCTTCCTCCCTTCCTACTTTCTTCCCTTCCTTTCATTCTTTCTGTCTTTCCTTCCTTTATTTTTTTTTAAAAACAGCTTAATTAGGGTATAATGTTGCCATTGTTTTCTTAACTTTTAGCGGAGTTTTTAGAGAATATTTGGGCCAATGTTAAGCCAACATTTTTTAACTTCTAGGGCTTTTTGATAGAGTATTGGCTGAGTTACTCAAACTATTTCTTGTTATTACACCTCTTTATTACTTTCAGATAAACCTTTTCAGTAATAGTTTGGGAAATTTTGAGTTTTAAAAACTAATGGGTGTTGACGCAATATTGAGTGCATAAATCTAAAAAGTAGAAAAATAGTGGCTTGATATTGAACAGTTTCCCCTCTTCAGTTATCTCTTGATTTTCTGTATTAATAGGAGGAACCAAGACTATAATCACTCAAAATATCTTACACTGAAGTATGTTCTCTTATAGATGAGGAAATTAAGGCCTAAAAAGCTCCAAGGCCCTAGCCAATTTTCTCAGTGGTTAGGCAGGGTTGGGCAAACTTTTTGACTCGAGGGCCACAATGGGTTCTTAAACTGGACCGGAGGGCCGGAACAAAAGCATGGATGGAGTGTTTGTGTGAACTAATATAAATTCAAAGTAAACATCATTACATAAAAGGGTACAGTCTTTTTTTTTTTTTTTAGTTTTATTCATTTCAAATGGGCCGGATCCAGCCCGCGGGCTGTAGTTTGCCCATTGCTGGCTTAGAGCATCGGCCCTCAGACCTAAGGGTCGTGTGTTTGATTCCCTGGTACCTCGGTTGTAGGCTTGATCCCCAGTATGGTCAGGTGCTTGCGGGGAAGCAACCAATCCATGTGTCTTTCTCACATCTCTCCCCCCGTCCCATCCCCCTCTTCTCAACTCTCCTGTTAAAAAAAAACATGAATGGAAATATATCCTCAGGTGAGGATTAAAAGAAGAAAAAAGCTCCAAAGAAAAATTTTTCTGCAAGATCATAAAGGAAGCAGGTAACAGGATCTGTCCTAGAAATCATATCTTCTAATTCAGTGCTTCTCAACCTTCCTAATGCCACGACCCCTTAATACAGTTCCTCATGTTGTGGTGACCCCCAATTTCATTGTTACAAATTGAACATAATTAAACCATAGTGATTAATCACAAAACAATATGCAATTATATATATGTTTTCCCATGGTCTTAGGCAACCCCTGTGAAAGGTCGTTCTACCTCCAAAGGGGTCGCGACCCACAGGTTGAGAACCGCTGCTCTAATTCCTAACCCTGTTTTTTCACTCTTGATTTGATTCAGTCAGTAACAAGTGCAGAGATTTTCCAATGGGATCTTTTAAAAAGTTAGTTATGGTTATTTATGATGTATCACAATTTAAAACTTTGTTATAAAAATGTCCAACTTCCTCCTTTCTCTATTAATCCATTACGACATGTAAGGCAACAGCTGTTAAAGGAATGTAAATTACTACCATAAATAAAGTAAAGCTCTTCATTGAGGGTTAGAAGGAAAAGTATTGGCTGGTGTCTCAGAATTTTCAGTGACCGAAATGGAGGAGATACCAGCATACTTTTTTGAAGATTTTGACCTTCCCCATCCTTATTTGGATTACTCAAACAGATGTGCTAAATAGTTAATCTCTCCACTAGGTGTGTTCACATTGACTAATCAGTGCTGCGAGGAAGGAAACTAATGTGTGTGTTTTTTGTGTGTTTTTAAAAATATATTTTATTGATTTTTTACAGAGAGGAAGGGAGAGAGAGAGTTAGAAACATCAATGAGAGAGAAACATCGATCAGCTGCCTCCTGCACAACCCCTACTGGGGATATGCCCACAACCAAGGTACATGCCCTTGACCAGAATCAAACCTGGGACCCCTCAGTCCACAGGCCAATGCTCTATCCACTGAGCCAAACCGGTTAGGGCATTTTTTGGGTTTTTTTTTTTTTTTTTTTTTTGAGCATGCATTCTGTGTTAAGCTATGTATAAGGCATTGTCTACGTTACCTGACTATAACTCTTAGCAGTTTGATAGATGAGTACTTTAATCTCAAGGAGTTTAAGCCTGGTTGGGCTAGTGTTATTTCTAGGTCTGTAAGACGAATAAATGTGGTCTTTCAACTCTACCATTTCTAACTTCTATGATTTATTTTTTTTTAAATAGCTTTCCTGAAAATACCTTCTCCTCTAATTCCTAGTTAGCCTGGAAGCCAAACAAAAGAGCATTAGATGACAACAGTAAGAAGTGAGAAGAAAAATTTTCCAAAAGTTGACCTCCTGACTCTGAATTGTCTACCCATTATGGGTAGTGTAGAACAGTGCTTCTCAAATTTTAATATGTATACAGATCACCTGGGGATCTTGTTCAAGTTTTTATATATTTGCTGATCTTTTGTCTGCTTGTTCTACTTGTTGTGTTTAATATATTGAGAGGGCAGTGTTAAAATATGTGACTATTCTTGTGAACTTACCTTTTTGTTTTTGCTTCTAGTATTTGGAAACTTGGTTGTTAAAATGAATAGATGCTTAGGATTCTTATGTCCTCTTGATGAAGTGAATATTTTATCATTATGAAATGAGCTTTATACCAGATGATATTCTTTGCTCTAAAATATCCCGTGTCTGATATTAATAAAGGAACTTTAGCTTTCTTTGGATAGGTGTTAGTATGGTATATCTTTATCCATAATTTATTTTTAACCTATCTATGTCTATATTAAAGTGCATTTCTTGCTTATATACTACCTAGTAAATAGTAGGGTCTTGCTTTTATTTTTCCAGTATGGCAATTTTGCCTTTTAATTGCAGGATTTAGACCATTTACGTTTAATGCAGTTATTGGTAAGATTAGTTTGAATTCTATCCTCTAGCTATTTTTCCTGTTTTATCTTCCTGTTTTCTACTTTCTTTTGTATTAGTTGAGTATTTTTATGATTCCATTCTTTCTCTTTTGATGGGTATTAGCTATATATTTTTGTGTAGTTATGTTAGTGGCTGCTTTAGGATTTAAAGTATACATCTTTAACTAACACAGTCTACCTTGGGTGACGTTGTACCACTTTGTATAGTGTAAGAACCTTATAATAATATACTTCCATTTTTACCTTTGTATTGTTTTTGTCATACATTTTACTTTTACATATGTAATTAACTCCACATAAATTATTATTATTTTTGTTTTAGAAGTCACTTTCTTTTAAAGAGTAAATTATATATTTACTTAGATAACTGCCAATTTCAATCTCTTCATTCCTCTGTGTATATCCATATTTCTACTTGATATAATTTTCCTTCTGCTTAAAAGGACTTTCTTTAACATTTGTAGTTTGCACGAATGCTGATGATGTATTCTTCCTACTTTTTATGTCTGATAAAGTCATGATTAGCCTTAATTTCTGAAAGATATTTGGGTTGAATAGAGGATTCTAGATTGATAGTCATTTTTTCCTTTCAGTTCTTTATAAATATTGCTTCACTGCCTTTTCACTTGCATTGTTTTTGATATTAAATCTGCTTTGTCATTCTTATCTTTGTTCCTCTCTGATGTATCCTTTAAACTGTGCTTTTAAGATTTTTTTTTTTATCACTGGTTTTGAGCAATTTGATTATATGTGTCTTGGGTGTATTTTTCTTTGTGTTTCTTGTGCTTGAGGTTAGTTGAGCTCCTTGTTTTTTTGGATTTACATTTTTATTGTTTGGAAATTTTTCAGCCATTATAACTCTTATTTTCTGCCTCCACCCCCAGGGTGTGTGTGTGTGTGTGTGTGTGTGTGTGTATTTCCAAGAGGAAAGGAGAGCGAAAGAGAGATAGAAACATCAATGATGAGAGAGAATCATTGATTGGCTGCCTCCTACATGCCCCCTACTGGGGATTGAGCCCACAACCGCAGGCATGTGCCCTTGACCAGAATCGAACCCAGCATCCTTCAGTCCACAGGCCGATGCTCTATCCACCAAGGCAAACCAGATCAGGCTCCAGTGTATTGTTTATCTCACACTGTAGGTTTCATCTCTAGAAATTTAATTTATGTTTTTATATTCACATCAGTACTTAAAATCTTTTATATCCATCCCTGTCTATCGATTCTATCATCTGTCTTAATTCTGGGTCAGTTGCAAATAATTGACATTTTCCCTCATTATAGGTTGTTCTTTCCTGCTACTTTGCATGCCTGATAATTTTTGATTGGATGCCAGACATTGTGAGTTATTTACCTGGGTTCTGGTTGTTTTTGTATTACTGAATGATGAGGTTTTCTAGTCTATCTGATAGGAACAGTAATATTATTAGTCCTGAGAACCAATCACTGTTATCTCTAATCCTTTCTGGTATTTAATACACTCCCACCTCCCGCCGCCACAGGTAGTTTACTCACATACTTGCACTGGTCAAGTACTCAGCTAAATACTCAAGGGTGACTCTCTGTAGATATCTAGAGTTCTCTTTTTGTGGAGCTCTCTCCTCTGTCCTCCAAACACTAGTTGCCTTGTCCTTCCCAGACTTTCAGTTCTGTATCATTACCAGGGAGTCTGCTAGTAGATCATTAAGGCAATAAGCTGGGACCATCATAGGCTCACTTCCTTTGCTTCCTGATGTTCTGTCTCCTGAAAAGCATCCTATATAATAAAAAGGTAATATGCAAATTGACCCTAGCAGCAGAACAAATGGGAATGACTGGTCACTATGACACACATTGACCAACAGGGGGCAGATGCTCAATGCAGGAGCTGCCACCTGGTGGTCAGTGTACTCCCACCGGTGGAGCTCTGCTCAGCCACAAACCAGGCTGATGGCTGCCAGCACAGGGTGGTGGGGGGAGCCTCTCCTGCCTCCTCAGAAGCACTAAGGATATCCGACTGCAGCTTAGGCTTGCTCCCCACTGTCAGGTGGACATCCCCCGAGGGGTCCCAGACTGCAAGAGGGCACAGGCCGGGCTGAGGGAGGCCCCCCGCTGAGTACACAAATTTTTGTGCACCGGGCCTCTAGTCTATATACATTAAAGGCTAAGCGACCAGCTGACTGGCTGACTGGCTGGCTGGCCATTAGGTATGATGTGCACTGACCACCACATGGAGCTGCTGAGCGACAGCAGCTTTGCAGAGTGCCCTCTCACACTCCGGGACTGCTCAAGGGATGTCAGACTGTTGGTTTTGGCCCGATCCCCACAGGCCAGGCTGAGTCACCCCGCCTGCCGGAGGGACTCCGCTCACTCCACATATGCCCTTTGAGCCCTGGTGCCACCCCAGGTGAGGCTGGCCGGCCGGGGAGGGACTGCAGGAATTTGGTTCCAGGGTGTGTCCGGCTAATCTTGCCCAGTCCCGCTCCACCAGCCACCTTCTAATTAATTTCGTTTCAATGTGCACGAATCCGTGCACTGGGCCTCTAGTTGTTTCATAAATTTTATCCAGTTGCTTTGTATTTTTTTTCTTATTTTTTTAAATGTCTCAGACAATGGATAAATCTGTTTTGTATTACTTCATCTTGGCCAAATATGGGATTTGTAATACAATTCAGATTCTATTCAGTTTATTTCAGCTAGAGCCTAAGATTCTGCATTTCTAAGAGACTGAGGTAATATTGATGCTTCTGGGAAAAGATTACTTTGAGTAGCCAGGGTCTCTAACTATTCAGTGGAAATATAACATAAGCCACATATGTAATTTAAATTTTCTAGTAGTCAAATTGAAAAAAGTTAAAAAGAGATAGGTGAAACTAATTTTAATAGTATATTTTCTTTAACCCAGTCTATCCAAAATGTTATGATCACAACATGAAATCAATATAAAAATATTAATGGGACATTTTATTCTTATTGTACTGTCTTGAAATTTGGTATGTATGATAGAATTATAGCAGTTCAAAAGTCAAACCTACATTTTCATCTGAAATACTTGTTCTATATTTAGATTTCATTAAATTTATACAGGCAATATCTCATTTTACTGAACTTCACTTCATTGTGCTTTACATATGTTGTGTGTTTTTTACAAATTAAAGGCAAGATCCTCTTCCAACAAAAAGGTTAAGAGCCCCTTATATTGTGATACACACTTCATTGTGGTGGTCTGGAACTAAAAACACAATATCTCTAAGGTATGTCTTTAGTTGAGGAAGAAGATTTGTGTAACTAATTTCAAAACATATGTTTTCAAGTGTCAAAAATAGTTTTTCTTAATATTTATATTCAGATTGACAAAACTAGTTCATCTTTTTTAGAAGAATTGATTTGACTTTTTAAAAACAAAAGCATATCATTTATATATACACTAGAGGCCCGGTGCACAAAAATTCATGCATGGGGGGGGGGGTGTCCCTCAGCCCAGCCTGTACCCTCTCCAATCTGGGACCCCTTGAGGGATATCCGACTGCCCCTTTAGGCCCAGTGGGATCAGGCCTAAATGGGCAGCCGGACATCCCTCTCATAATCCAGCACTGCTGGCTCCCAACCACTCGCCTGCGTGCCTGCCTGATTGCTCCTAACAGCTTCTACCTGCCAGCCTGATCCCCTCTAACCATGCCCCTGCCAACCTGATCGACGCCTAACTGCTCCCCTGCCAGCCCGATTGCCCCTAACTGCCCTCCCCTGCAGGCCTGGTCACCCCCAACTGCCTTCCCCTGCTGGCCTAATCACCCCCAACTGTCCTCCCCTGTAGGCCTGATCTCCCACAACTGCTCTCCCTTGCTGGCCATCTTGTGGTGGCCATCTTCCCCTTTAGGCCCAGTGGGATCAGGCCTAAATGGGCAGCCGGACATCCCTCTCATAATCCAGCACTGCTGGCTCCCAACCACTCGCCTGCGTGCCTGCCTGATTGCTCCTAACAGCTTCTACCTGCCAGCCTGATCCCCTCTAACCATGCCCCTGCCAACCTGATCGACGCCTAACTGCTCCCCTGCCAGCCCGATTGCCCCTAACTGCCCTCCCCTGCAGGCCTGGTCACCCCCAACTGCCTTCCCCTGCTGGCCTAATCACCCCCAACTGTCGTCCCCTGTAGGCCTGATCTCCCACAACTGCTCTCCCTTGCTGGCCATCTTGTGTCCACATGGGGGTGGCCATCTTTGACCACATGGGGGTGGCCATCTTGTGTGTTGGAATGACGGTCAATTTGCATACTACTTCTTTATTATATAGGATAGGTTTCAGAGAGGAAGGGTGAGGGAGAGAGAGAGAAAGACATCAATGATGAGAATCATTGATCGGCTGCCTCCTACATGCCCCCTACTGTGGACTGAGCCCACAACCCAGGCATATGCCCTTGACCAGAATCAAACCCAGAATATTTCAGTCCATAGGCCAACCCTCTGTTGACTGAGCCAAACCAGCTGGGGCCAAAAGTATATCAATTAAAAATTTTTTTTTATTGATTTCAGAGAGGAAGTGAGAGGGAGGGAGGGAGAGAGAGAGAGACAGACAGACAGACAGACATCAATGAGAGAAAGAATCATCTGCCTCCTGCACTTCCCCTACTGGGGATTGAGCCCACAACCTGGGCATGTGCCCTTGACTGGAATTGAATCCAGGACCCTTCAGTCCACAGGCCAACACTCTATCCACTGAGCCAAACTGGCTAGGGCAAGAATATCATTTGTAAAGCTGTGTTTGCTTACATTATGTAAATTCACTAACTTACACCAAGTTGTAATTACTAACATCTAATTCAAAAGGGTATTGTAAAAATTAAAAATTAACTTTAAATTTATCAATCTCAATAAAGTGTTCCTCAAATTTTTCTTGTACATTTTAAGGGAAATTTATATAATGCTCCTGATTCCAATTAAATCTTCATGTTGATTTTAGTTGAAAATATATAAAGCCATTATATTTTACTTGTTATATGAAAAGTATACTTTTTTTTAAACAGCAGCTATTTTTAATTTTTATTTATTGATTGATTTCAGAGAGAGAGAGAAACTTTGATTTGTTGCTCCAATTACTTATGCATTCATTGGTTGATTCTTGTATGTGCCCTGACTAGGGATTGATCCCACAACTTTGGCATATTAGGATGACACTCTAACCAACTCAGTTAGCTAGCCAGAGCCTGAAAGTATAAACATGATATAAATTCTCATATTTGTCTAGTTATGTCATAAAAAAGCATTTTCTTTTCTTGGAGCTTCAGATTTAGTTTGTTTATAAGCAGTGTGAGATCTATGAGAAATATAAATCACACTGCTATATTTTTGGTCTTTATTATTTGGCAAGCATTCTTTTTGTTTAAAGAAAATTGTGAATTGGAGTTAACTCTACAATGAATCTTTGTAAAACTCTGCCATTATTCAAACACAGATCATTGACAAAGATGTGATTATTGAATTCAGTGTCTTCAATTTCTTTCAGCAATTCTGTAAACTGTTGGTATTTATATGTATATACTGAACAATCTAACAATATTGATGACAGTTTATATAGACTGTACTTCAGAAAACTGGCTACAAATTAATATAATATAGTCAATAAAAGCACTAAGAGAAATACCATTTTTTTTGTTTTAAAAATCTAGTAAGTCTGGATTTTTGATCCAGGGTAGTTGGAACATAGTTTGTCATGATGAAGCTTTTTGTTTTCATATCCAGCTGAAATTCTTCTTTGACAGATATGATAGATTTGAAAGTACCTATGCCATGAGTTTTTTTAGGCTGCGAATTGACATTATCTCTTCATAAATTTTGGAGGTCTTTTGAGACAAAAACATAACCAAAATACTAACTGGCAGTGTCTCTTATTTTACATAATTCATCTAAACCTAAAGAAAAATATTTGTGGTTTTTCAAATTTAGAATTTATTATCTTCATATTATCAGAAAGGTATTGTATTATATGGGCAATTGTTTGGTTCCTCAGTTAAAATCTGTCACTTTTTGTACAATATCTTTTTTATCTTTTTTCGTAATTTTCTGACCAAATTTCCATAATTAAATAAAAATTTATTTCATATCTCCCTATGTAAAAATGGGGGTTCGTTTTGTTGTTGTTGTTGTGCAACAATCCAAGATGTTTTATTGTTGGCCAAAGTTACAAGCTCAGATTTTAAGAATCATTACAAAATGTAAAAAAAAAATTTGTGTTGGCCATTTAATTCTGATTTCAGGTGACCAATTTCATTGATTCCTTTTTGACTATTGAAATGAAAATAAGCATCAGATTCACTGTGTCTTTGCTGAAGTTGTCTGCTTTATCTTTGAATTTTTGATATAATAAACAGCATTTTCATTTTGCTCTGCTATAGCAAATTATAATTGTCATTGGTCATGACATTTTTTCCTTCTACTCCCTTTCTTCTTTTATTTTTCTGACCATAGTACTAGCTTTTGTATCTTCACTTGATTTTATGTCAGTACTAAGACTTGGTTTAAATTGGGAAATTTTACTACATTTATTTTATAAACTGGGAAAATAATTTAATCAAATATTTTGTTAAAATAACTATTTCAATTAAACTACTAATTATGATTTATGTAATTATCACTATAATTTCTACTGTCTGCATAAAATATTCAAATGAACATATGATAGTGTTATATCAGTGGGTACAAAAAAATCATTTAAACTGAATTATCTTGTTAACACCAAGTAGATCAGTGCTGTGTTTGGGTGTAGAGTCACACAATGCCATACACCAATACCATCTTAAGCAATATAGCAGTTAAAGTGAAATATAGCCTGGCTCAGTGCTTGAGCGTAGACCAAAGGTGAACCAGAGGTCAGGGTTTGATTCCCAGTCAGGGTCAGAGCACATGCTCAGGTTGCGGGCTCAATCCCCAGTGCAGGAGGCAGAAAAAAAAAAAAAAAACCTTTTTTAAAAAGTGAAATGTAGTCTTCCTAAAGTAATACATTTATATTTAACGGGAAAATATTTTACACTGCTTCAATTTTTAAAAACAAATACAATCAATTAAAATTAATTAAAATTTCACATTCATTTCCTCAGTTGCACATGCCACATTCAAAATAGTCTTATGTGGCCAGTGGTTCTGGTGTTAGATTAGGGCAGGCCAGGGGCTGATCACATTTAAATCTAGGGACCTCACGTCAGCACCTGTATGGATTCCCACTTTTCTTACTCTGCACTGCGTCCTCCTTGTCCAATTCCATAGCACCCATGAATTCTAGGAGTATAGCAAAGGAAGTCTTGTATAATTTGTGGTCTCTGAAGGATATGATGAGCGTGCCTCAAGGGTTGGACAACTTCTTACTGTGCTAGGCTATGAGGACAAATCTTAGGGCTGGAGTTCTGACCCCAGAGACAGTCTGTGGTTTGAAAGATTGGGTCAGGGCCATGGCAAGGTCTGTAGGTCAACTGCAGCTCCTCCTCCTCTTCCCATAGGTTACTACTAACCAATGACCTCTGGAGCAATCTGACCTAGCTTTAGTTGAATGGGAATTCTGTCAGCAGAGATAATTTTCTCATGGCCGTGGAAGAAACTGGTTTCATTTTTGCACAATTAATGTGGGTGTTAGGGGAAAGCTGCCCCTTAGCTAAATTGGCTACAAATGTTTTCAGAACCCCATCTGAAATTTTTTATGTAATTTTTGTCTAGGCGTGAATCTTCTTTTTTACTGAGGGTCAGATCCCCTTAGACAGGGCATGGCTCTGTTGCCGCTGTGCTAACGCAGTTCAGCAAGGTGCTACACACTGCCTATTAAGAATTTGTTGGGAATTCCCCCACTGCATGCCGATAAGACTTTTTGGATGCCTACAAGTTCTGACTGGGGAAAAGTTCCCAGGTTTGGTGCTACTGCACCTCACTGGAAGCAGCCTCTGGGTGCCTGCCAGGCTCACGAAACTACCTGCAAGGGTGCTGCCAGAGTGCTGCTGGCCACTGGGCACCACAGGAACAAGCTTGCACAGACACTGGACAAGAAGCCCTTTCCTCCTGTACCCCCCCCCCCTGCACTTAACAAAGCTTAGCCTGATGTCAGCTGGCAAAGGAAAGAGAGTCCCAGGTTCTAGCTCAGTATCACAAAGGAGCGCAGAGAAGGGTGGAGAAGGGTGGATTGCTGCTCAGAGTCAATTTCACCATAACCACAGCCTACATAGTCTTTTTTTAATCCTCACCCAACGATATTTTTTTCCATTGATTTTTTTTTTTTTTTTTTTTTTTTAGAGAAAGCAGAGGGGAGAGAAGACTGGGGAAGGGGGCAGAGATAAAAAACCATCGATGTGAGAGAGCCACATCGATTGGTTGCCTCCTGCACGTGCCCTGACCAGGTCAGGATTGAGTAGGCCATGCTGATGTACATGCTGATGCTCTAACCACTGAGAAAAACCAGCCAGGGTAGCCATGCAGTCTAAAGTTAAAAACTCACAACTCTCTTTAGCTCTGGGACATTGTCTTTCACTATTGCTTTATAATTTTTTCCTTTTTTTTTCCACATTTCTGTGGTTTTTAGAAATTTTATTAGTCATATGTTAGGCTTCCTGCATTTTTCCTTTCTGTCTTTTATCTTTTCCTTAATTTTTCATCTCCTTGTCATTTTGGTTTGGGTTCTGGGAGATTTCCATAACTTTATCTTCTAACCTTTCTATTCAAGTTTTTCTTTGATAATTATATTTTTTACTATCATTAGCTCTTTTTTTGTTTCCAGATTGTATGTTTTTCTAAATATTCTGCATCCGTTCTTTTCTAGTTGCATGTTCTTATGATTATATTCATCTTCTCAAAGTGTGTCAAAATCTTTTATTTCCTGATGACTGATTTCTCTATCCACTAATGTAATTTTACACATTTTGAAAAGTTATTCCCCTCCCTACCCCCCATTTTAGTGGGTCAGACTACCTGATTTTAAATCACAGCCCTGAAATAGACTAGTAGTGTGTACTGTACATTTATGTATGTATGTATATATATACAGGGTGTCCCAAACAATGTATACACACTTGAACAGCTGATAGCTCAATTTTGAAAATGAAATGTACGTTAATAAACACTGCCTTTATAATTAATTATTCACAGTGTGTGTATGTATTTTTTGGGTACACTCTATATATTATATATGTGTAGATATGTAAGCTATACCCTTTTTTTTTTTTAGAGAAAAACGGAGGGGAGGGACCTTTTAGCATCTTAATTTCGTCATCCTAAAACAAAGATGATAAGAGTACTTATTTCAGAAGTGTTAGAGTAAATGATATAATTCATGAAAAATATGCAGCACAGTGGCTTTCACTATTATTATTTATAAATATACTACATTATTTTTGACTGGTTATAATCTGTTTAATTACTATTTTAAAAGCATGTCTAATCTGTAAAATACTATTTCTTTGGTTCTTTACTACAACCATGGTTGCTGCCACTATTATTTCAACACTACCTTGAATATCTTTAAACAGTCATTAGAAGAAATTATTTTAAGACAAAAGTAATTGCATTAGATTTGAAGACATTTAAAGTTTCCTTTCTTTGGAATTTTTCTTTCAAAAGCCTATACAAAAGTGGAAAGAACCATTTAAGGAATCTTTTATGCTTCCACCTAGATTTACCAACTGTTATTCATATACATTTTTTTTTCTTGCTGAACCAAAGTTGAAAACACCATGAAATATGTCCCTAAATAAGTACTGCAGGCATTTCCTAAGAATAAGGACAGTTTCCTCATAACCACAATATTGTACCATCATCACACTGAAACAAAATAACATTGATTCAATTATATTATCTATTATACAATTCCTTTTAAAATTTCCCAATTGTCTAAAATGCCTTCTATGCCCCTTCAACCCCAGATCCAATTAGCATTCATGTGTTTCTTTTGGTTTACTTCTTTAGTCTGTTCTAATCAAGAATAGAGCTCTTGCCATTATTTGAATTTTTATGAAACTGTCCTTTTTTCAGACTCTGGACTAGTGGTCATGACAAATACCTCATATTCTGGGTTTGCTTCACTGGGTCCTAATGACTTGATTCAAGGTGAAGACTTTTGTCCAGAAGGGCTGCTGTGCACTTCTTGTGTGATCACATCAGGAGGCAGGGGTAATGAGGTTATCCTACTTTGAGTAGCTCAAAGTGTGATCACTTAGGTGCAAATCATAAGATCTCTCCATTTTTAAAGGAACAATATTAGCTTTAGATTTACATTGTTCTTCCATTACTGCATATTTAGAACCAGACATTTCTCCATGGAGCCTGGTTAATTTTGGGGAGAGGGTACTTAGATATCAAAATCTGAATGTCATGTATGCTCTGTTGATGGGTACCTTTGTTTCTAGGCCTTTTCTGGTTGAAAAAAGTTTTCAGTTCATACTAATTCTCTCCCATCCAAATCCACTTTCACGGGGTCCTTCCTCACTTTTCTCTAATTCCACATTTTTTCTTCCTTTTCCCACATTGAAAACTTGGTTCTCAAGAGGAGGTGTAGATTTAGACATTTGCTTTATGCTGCCTACAGTACACATATGAATACCTGAATCCAACACCAGAGGCACTACCAGCAGCAGGCTGCCAAGTAAGGGGCACAATTTCCTGCAGTTCTTTTCAGTCACTAGAAGATGTGCTACTCAGTGTATACAATGAAATCACTCTGGTCCAAAGTTACTGAGTTTATTTTCTCTGTTCATTCTTAGATATTAAACTTTTATTAAGCAAATATGGGGCTATTCTCTTTTATTTATTTTCTAGTGGCCTAGTGCATGGATTTGTGCACATTAAAAGGGAATTAATTAGAGGAAATATTTTAATATTGCTATTTGCCCTTTCTCTATAAATAGAAGTGTCAGAGATGAAAGGAAATTAGTAAAACGTATATGAAAATCTCCTGTCAGTCTGGGGCGTGCTGTGGGACCCAGAGTCAAGTCCTCGCCCATCCGTGTGTGCCTCGAAATCACGAAAGACCCAGACCTGGCTGGCCCCACTCCTGTCAAGCTGCAGGGCAGGGGGTGCAGCCTCAGGTCCCCCATCAAGGCCCGCCAGGCAGAGGGTGCAACCTCAGGGCCCCTGTCAAGCTCCGCTGGGCAGGGGTCGCAGCCTCAGCTCCCTCGTCAAGCCCCACTGGGTGGGGATGGGGGGTGGGGAGGCGGGGCTCAGCCTCAGGTCCTCAGTCAAGCCCCGCTGGGCGGGGGGGCACGAACTCCAGTTAATATGCAAACGGTCATCACGCCTGGCATGAGGGCGTGAGGGCATGATGACCATTTGCATATTAACTCTTTATTATATAGGATTATGTTGCTTGTAATGCTTCATATGTTTCCAGGATAAATCATACTTTAAGATTCTGGAAAGTTTTATTAGCCAATACTTTTACCCATTTTCTTAACTGAGGCAGACCATGTATGAATCAAACATTGGTTAGTTACTACTGCAACAGTTTCTAGAAGCAGAGAGAAAACAATGGCTATAAAATTAATAAAATTAATAAATACTGAGTTCTCATTTAAACTTCTATGTGTATTATTTAGCCAACAAATACAGCCTTAGACAAATCAGAGCTGATCAAAGATAAGTTATATTCTTTAAAGGTTGGTGTGATAAATTTCTGTGTCTCTTTTATTTCTATTTTAAAATTAGAGTTGAAATAATTCCAATAGATAGTTCTAATCCTAATCCTATCTTCTATACTAAAGAAAGGGTAGTATGCTAATTAGACCAGACGTATTCCGTACGACCTTCTGGATGTCCTTACGGACATCCTTCCTGACAAAGTTGGGTCCGGGCAACAGAGAAAAGCTGCCCGCCCCACAGTCCCGGGTGCCAGCACCTATGGCTATGGCCCAGGAGACGGAGAAAAGCTGCTCACCATGCGGTCCTGGGCGCCTGCGGCTGCGGTCCGGGAGGAGAAAAACCACCTGCCCTGCGGTCCCTGGTGCCAATGCCTGTGGCTGCAGCCTGTAAGAAAGAAAATCCACCTGCCCTGCAGTCCTGGGTGCCAGTGCCACTAGCCCGGGAGACGGAGAAAAGCCGCCCACCCCTCGGTCCCAGGCGCCAGCACCAGCGGCCCTGAAGATGGAGAAAAGCCACCCGCCCCGTGGTCCCGAGCGCCTGTGGCTGGCCCAGGCAAAGCCACCCACCCATGGTCCCCTGTGGCTGTAGCCTGCTCGGGCGAAGCCGGCCTGGGTCCTGGGTGCCTGTGGCTGGCCAGAGGGGGAAGGCGTGGTCCTGGGTGTTTGCGGCTGGCCAGAGGAGAGAATTCTGGGTCCCGGGTGCAGGGCCGAGGCAGAGGTGGTTAGGGGCGATCAGGCAGAAAGGCAGGCAGAGGTGGTTGGGGGCGATCAGGCAGGCAGGCAGAGGGGTTAGGAGCAATCAAGCAGGCAGGCAGATGAGTGGTTAGGAGCCAGCAGTCCTGGATTGCTAGAGGCATGTCCAACTGCCAGTTTAGGCCCGATCCCTGTGGACATCCCCCGAGGGGTCCCGGATTGGAGAGAGCACAGGCCAGGCTGAGAGACACTCCCCCTTTCCCCGCATGAATTTCGTGCACCGGGCCTCTAGTCCTATATAATAAAAGCCCTGTGACTGAATGGTGGAACAACCAGAATGACTGGTCGACCAGTCACTATGATGAGCACTCAACGTAGGAGCTACCCCCTGGTGGTCAGTGCGCTCACACAGTGGGGAGCGCTGCTCGGCTGACTGGGAGGAGTGGCACTCCCACAGCAGGAACAGCTGCTCAGAGGGCAGGTCCACAGCCGCTCAGCTGACTGAGATGAGCAGCACTCCCACAGTGGGACGATCCCTGCAGGCCACGCCCTCCCCCCCCCCTCCCCCAGTGCATGAATCCCATGCACCGGGCCTCTAGTATATAATAATGTCCAAGAACTAAGTTAACACTATAATATTAAAAAAATACCTTTATAATAGAACAGAAACAAAATACAGATTTCCACTTATATCTTGAATAGGTTATTACCTGAATGGGAGAGTCTTGGTCTGAAATGGAACTAGAGCTCTAGCTTTTGCAAAGCGAAAGGGCACATAGAACTTATTAGGTTAAACTTAGAAGTTTGCATATTTGGGTATGAAAATTTGTAATTATTCTTTCTTGAACTAGACTCTTGATCAAATAACTTGGAATAAAACAAGCATACCTTACAAGTTGCCTGTTGGCACTGTAACAAATTGCCACTGACTTAATGGCTTAAACAACACAAATTTATTCAATTACAGTTCTAGAGGTCAGAAACCCAAAATGAGTCTTATGGGCTAAAATCAAGATGCCAGCAGGGCTGGTTCCTCTGGCAGCTCCAAGGAAGAATGTTTCCTTGGCCCTTTTCAGTGTCTAGTGTCCATGTGCATTCCTTGGCTTGTGGCCCCTTCCTCCATTTCAAAGCACATCACTCTAGTCCCCGTTTCTAGCTTCATGGCACAACTTCCTTTGTAGTTAATCTCCCTTTGTTTCCTTCATTTAAGGACACTGGGGATTATGTTAGGCCCGTTCAGAAATTACCCATGTCAAGATGGTTAAGTTTGTTATATCTGCAAAGTCTTTGCCTTATTAGGCAACATTTACAGGTTCCAGGGATTAGGACATGAATGTTGAGGAGGGCATTATTCAGCCTACCACACAGGACTATTTATGCAGCCTACATTATCTTTGGCTGTACTGTAAATCTCTGAGAAAGCTGCAAATTAAAGGAGAAAATCCCCCCCCCCCCTAAAAAACTAACACTTCATGGTTTATACTACATGTAGTCAGAAAACTAATTGTGAAGCTCTCATTCCTAGTCTCCTTACATTTCAAAAGGTAAGAATTTCTTAAAAATTGGCACCACATTTAAATGGTCTAAACAGATTCATTGCAAGCATTGACAGTGTCCCCATTAGTGGCTGCTACGCCATTTTATGTAAGTAAAAGTAGGGAGAAAGATGAACCTCTCAGCCTGCCTGTGTCTTCTGTGCCTGTGGGTGATTATTTGCTCTCAGGGATCTCCTCTGTGGTAGCTTCTCGGATTCCTCCACCTTTGATCATGGTGATGGGATTGACCACCCTGGCCTTTGTAGCTTCATGATGGTGTTCATTTGTTCATGCACCCATTCTCTGTGCAAGGCACTGTACTAGGTGTAACGGGGTGCAGAGAACAGGCCTGGCCCTGTCCTTATGAAGTTTCAGTCTAGAAAGAGAGACAGACATGAACACTGAACCAAGAAATCCATTATTACAAATGTGTTTGTACCACACAGTGTGCTGTGAGGAAAATGGGGTTGGGACGGGGCTGCTTTACACCAAGTGGTCAGGGAAGCTGCTAGAGGAGGTGCCACTAACGTTGAACTCTGAAGTTTGAGGAGTAGCTGGGCCCATGAAGAGTATTGATGGCAGCACCAGGTGTGTGTGCAAGAGCCCGTGGGTATTTACACTCAAAGCACTCGGAGCTGCAGTGCACCTTTTTGTTCAGATGTCCTCTTTTCTCTGTTTGCTGCACATTTCTGAGACAGAGGTGATGCATTTGTCACTGTCCCTCCAAAGCTGAGCATGTTTTGTGAATGAATGGGTAAACCCCCAGAGTAACATTATTATCAAGTATTGATTCTTTTATCCTGGCTTTCTCATTTGAAGAGTTTGGGTTTTAGGACCTCCTTTCCCATATTCCCTCAAATGAAAGTGAATAATAGTTAATTTTTCAGTTTCATTAGTAAATAATTTTCTTATAGATAAAGAGTACATTTGGGGGAAATGATCAGTAATCTGAGAAAGTAAATTTTAGATGGAATTTGGTGAATAATTGAGAAATTAATCTATATGAGTACCTGTTAGATACTTTGGAGATTTAAAAAAAGAGTATGAGAAAATATTGTAAAACAATGTATTTTATGTTACAGTTTAGTGCATGCTCAGCTTACTAAGTGAACACAAACGTAAAATACTAGGGATTTAGGGAGTGGCACGAGTTCTGTGGACTTGGAAAACTTACCAGGAAATCACAGATTTGGCTGAGGAAGAAGTGATTGCAATTTGGAGGTGACAGGCTGGAGAGCTTAGCCCTTGGAAGCAGAAAATATCTGTGACCATCGACATTAATTTGGGCTGCTATAATAGAATAACACAGACTGGGTGGCTTAAATAACAAACACTGATTTCTCAGTTTTAGAGGCTGGAAAGTCCGAGATCAAGGTTGGCACATATGATGTCTGGTGAGGACCCACTTCCTGGTTCGATGATGGCTATCTTCTCACCATGTCTTCACGTGGTGGAAAGTGGAGGGAGCTCTCTGGGGTCTGTTTTATAAGGGCACTGATCCCATTCATGAAAGCTCCATTAGTGACCTAATCACTTCCCGAGAGCCCCACTTCCAAATACCATCACATTGGGAGGTAGGTTTCAATATACGGCTCTGCCTTTGTCCCCAACTGGATCATTTCTCAGGGCTGCTGAGGAATTCCCTGTGGGGTGGGAAGCACCCCATATTTCAGGGCATTTCTACCTGCAGGCAGGTCCAGGGAATCCCCACTGAAGCCTCTCTTCACCCTTTGAGGCCATTGATGACTTGTCCCTTCACTTAGCAGGGGTCTCCTGCCTAGGGCCCTGTCCACCCTGCTGGCTCCATGGTGGGGTCTTTGTGTGGAGTCCAGCGCCCTAGCAGCTGCCTGCATGCATTTGGAGAACTGTCTGACAGAGGGCCTGTGTTCTGTCCTCTTGTCCTATTCTCGCTTCAGTTGTCATGAATGACAGCATATGAGTGGAGAAAAGGAATGCATTTGGGGTGGAAGATGTGATTTTCGAGATAGGGGTTTCTGACACAGGTGGCAGAGATGACTGAAGGGGTGACAGTTCTTTATCAGCATAACCAGCCTGTGAAGGGAAGTGCAGATGTGCTCAGTATCTGGTGTTTGACCCTGAATTGACCCAAGTTATCTTCAAATGCAGTGTTAGGAGGGAATCTTAAATAACTGAACCCAGAGGAGTTTTTAAATACTCATGAAAACTGTGAAAATGGGGGAAGAATCATGGATCTGTTTTAAAGTTAGAATTTTTTTTCTTTATAAAAACTAAATTTTTCCTTTCCCTGTAGTAAAAATAGATGTCTAGGTTATTTCACATTACCTCTAAGCCTACATTGGGCCCTCTTGCACTTTCGGAGTATCTGATTGTGATCCTAATATTCAAAATTTTTGTTTGTTTGTTTGTTTTTGCAGCAAAGTGAAAGGAAATATAATTTATCCACTTAATGAATATTTATTTGTTAGGCAGCCTGTCCAGTTCCATTAGAATCCAGGCCAGTAATAGAGATCAGTAAGACTCCATCGCTGTTCACATGGAGTTTGTGGCACACCAGAGGAGGCAGACAGGCGGAAAACAAGGTATTAAGTGGTGAGTCCTAAATTGGAGGTTTGTATCAGGAACAGGAGCAGCCCAGGGCAGCTGCATGAGGAGGTGACATGTCAGGTGAGCAGATTGTCCACAGACAGCATGTTTGAAAATCATGAAAGGGCAAAGGTCTATGAGCTGTGTTTAGGGATTTACTTTATTTATTTATTTATTTATTTATTTAAGTGTCACCCTAATACATTTGAGCTGATGCCTGTTAAGGTTGCCTTGCTTATGAAATGGAGTAACTTTCTTGATTAGTCCTACCACATTTTATAAACATTGGTCTTCCTTCAATGGATGGCTTTGTGTCAGGTTCCCAGGACATATAAATGCTGCTAGAAGATGTCTAGTTGTGCTGTTGGCTGTGAAGTCTTTTCTTTCAGTAGCTTTCCTTATTTTGAGGGACCATTTATCCAAAAAGTCATACTTAGGAAAAAACACACCCAAAAAGTAGTACCTACTCCATTCCTTCTAGGAATCTTTAGAAGGTTTTATCCTGGGATAGTTCATTGTGAAACACCTTTGCTTACTGTTTTTTAAGATGCCACCATGTCCTGTCTGACATCATATAATTCTTTAAAAAATATTTTATGTGATCTTTCAAATTTATTAGAATTTCACGATATATTAAAAGATAACTTGGAGCCTTGTAATTAAACCATTTACTTATAAGATTTCAAATATCAAGTTAGAAAACTTTTCTGCAAAATGTATGTGACCATTTTAGGAATACATTTGTGACAAATTATTTCCTGGCCGAATGAGAAATCTTTTTATAGGGGGTGGTAACTAGATATATTATTAGATATAATTTTTTTAAAAAAAGAAACTATTTCAGTTTTTTGAAGCTGAAATATTCACTTAATGAAATTAAGGGGGTTACACATCTCCCCTCCCTCCCCAACTCCAGATAGCTGAAGCATTTCTTGACCGAGGACCTAGGAAAATCCAAGGGTGAAGCTGGCTTCCTTGAGGACTCAGGTGCCTCTGCATATTGGTCTCATGTTCTCTTGTAGTGAAAGGGTCTGAAATATGGCTGCTGGCAGTTCTTATAGCTTCAACCCAAAAAGAAAGAAGAGACCCTACCCTCTTTTTTCTAGTGTTGCTAAATCAAGTCTTAAGACTTGGTCACATGCCCATTGCTGTGGATAGAGGACTGAGTGAGGCATGATGCTGGGGAGAGAGGAAGAGTTCCTACACGAAAAAAGGGTACAAACCAGACAAAATCCACATGAGATGTGTCATTAGGGGTGGCCTATGTTTGGGCTGCTGCAGGGTTGGGTATGGAGAAGAGAACCATGGCAACAGTGGCGGTATCTACTGCTTTTCTTCTTCCTATTGGTAATAGGCGAGCCTTGAGGTTATGGGCTAAAGTACAGTGCTCCTCAGTCTTGGTTTTACTTAAGTACCCAAATAGCCAGGAATATGAACTCATGATAGAAGGTGGAGGGAAGCAGTCAAATATTGTCTCAGATAAATAATGGAAATAGTACGATTTCTTCATTGTTTTAGAAATGATGGGAGGCAATTCACTTGGAGGGTTGTGCCCAGAATTATTCTTGTGACATTTTCAGGTTCCTGTTGGTAGAAAGATTTTGCAAATGTGTCATCTTTGTTGAAAGGGCATCTCTGGCATCATGTGGTGGGTTAGAGCATTTTTAGGTAAATACTTATCAGTGGGCTTTCTCAATGAAGAACATACCTGATGATGTTTTTTCTACCATAAGTTTTCATCAAACATAAACAAAATCCGAGTGTCAGGGGTCCCTGAAGCACTGTGTTCATTCAGCTTTCAAACTACCTTTTTACTGGTATTTCAGCAGTTTTATGTTATACAGTAAACAACCTGTCTTGGCAAAATATCTCCTAAAGAAGCTTGCATGTTGAATCACTCTTTATTTCAGGTCAATTTATTTACTCCACTTGTGCCTTTGTTTTTTTTACCTTTTGAAGAAAAATAGCAGTGCCATCTGAGTTTGGAAACCTCCCTTCTGTCATTTTTAATTGGTAAGCCAGGACCCATTAGTGTAGAGTAAGCCTTTAAAATCACTTTCCAGTTCCTGCCAGGCCAGCGTGGTTCAGTGGTTGAGTGTCGATCCAGGAACCAGGAGGTCACGGCTCCATTCCTGGTCAGGGCACATGACTAGGTTGCAGTTTGATCCCCAGTAGGCGGCATGCAGGAGACAGCCAATCAATGATTCTCTCTCATCATTGACGTTTCTATCTCTCTCTCCTGGTTCCTTCCTCTCTCTGAAATGAAAAATAAATAAATTATAAAAATTAAAAAAATAATAATTTCCAGTTCCTTATAAATTTATCAGAAGGGAGGGTTGGCCACATACAGCCCAGCGGAAATCGGGCAGTTGGTGTTTTCCAAGAGCCGCATGGGCCTGCGGGTGCCCTCAGGTGCCCCTGAGGCCTAGGCCTGAGCCCCTTCCACTTTTGCCTGGGTATTTGGCCCCATCTGGCTTCACATCTAATGCCTTTCCTTCTCCTCCATTTCTCTCACTAAAAGATTTAGCAAATCTTGCTGAAAAAAATATCTTTTTTTTTTAATATATTTTATTGATTTTTTACAGAGAGGAAGGGAGAGAGATAGAGAGCTAGAAACATCGATGAGAGAGAGACATCGATCAGCTGCCTCCTGCACATCTCCTACTGGGGATGTGCCTGCAACCCAGGTACATGCCCTTGACCGGAATCGAACCTGGGACCTTTCAGTCTGCAGGCCGACGCTCTATCCACTGAGCCAAACCGGTTTCGGCTGAAAAAAATATCTTTGACAGTTTGGCTTCAACATGTTCTCAGCTATCATTAAAAATACATTGACTGCCCTGTAGTTATTCAATTATTAAAATCCGTTCTTCTACCCTGGCTGGTTTGGCTCAGTGGATAGAGCATCAGTCTGCAGACTGAAGGGGTCTGGGGTCGATTCCGGTCAAGGGCACATGTCTGGGTTTCTGGCCTGATCCCCAGTGGGGGATGTGCAGGAGGCAGCCAATTAGTGATTCTCATTATTGATGTTTCTTTCTCTGTCTCCCTCTCCCTTCCTCTCTGAAATCAATAAAAAAATAAATAAAAATAACATTACCTTTAAAAATAAATAAATACATAAATAATTAAAAAATAAATGAGTGAATTGGTTAAAAAATAATCCATTCTTTTATTCAGCTATCAGATAAACACAGGGCTGAGTTAAATCCAGCCACTGACCAGTTGTTCAGCTCTGTCTTTTGAGCACATTAAAATACATAGTTTTCCAGTGTTACTTGATGAGGGTGCTTTTTCAGCTGGGCTATCTCCTATTGCTTAAACCGGTGTCGCCTCGTTGGGCACAGGGCCTCACCACCTTGTCCACCTGTTATGACAGTTTTTTCATCCATCTTGATTCTGCACTGGAGCTTGAAGAAACTTCAAGCAATTTATTTGTATGTATATGTTTCCCATTGTCTATACATGTAGTAATCTTTTTAAAATTACTAAATACAGGATTTATTTCCTTTCAAAATTGCCCCCCTCTTTTGGAGTGCGATGTCTCATGTAGGAGACTTTTCTCATGGGAAATATCAGAGTTATTCACCCACTGGAATTACCAATGAGTATTTTAAAGCAGAGGGCAGTCCATTCTGCATAATTAGGTTGGCCGCTGCTTGTGGCTGATGCCTCCCTGGGTTTGCACTGGTACATCCCCATTCCAGTCTGTCTTTTTTTTTTTTTTTTTTTTTTTTTAAAAAAAAGTTTTTTTTAAAACCTGGCACAGGAAAGCAGTGACATTCTACATGAGCCAAAATAGCCAGTCTTTCTCTGCAAATACAGTAGGAGCAATTTAATTCCATGAAGAATAAACTAATTCAACAAACTTTGTAGACTTTATATTTTGCAGGGTATTAATCTTTGCCTATTTTTTTTATTGTCTAAAGTTTTACATATGTCTCCTTTTCCCCCAATTGATTCCGACCCCCGACCCCCCAGCCATTCCCACCCCAGGCAATCCCCCACTGCCCCAGTGTCTGTGTCCATTGGTTATGCTCACATGTATGCATACAAGTCCTTTTG
>NW_006286242.1:266506-271513 GCF_000327345.1 Myotis davidii
TGAGATACCATCTCACACCTGTCAGAATGGCTATCATCAACAAATCAACAAACGACAAGTGCTGGTGAGGGTGTGGAGAAAAAGGAACCCTCCTGTACTACTAGTGGGAATGCAAACTGGTGCAGCCACTGTGAACAGTATGGAGTTTCCTCAAAAAGTTAAAAATGGAACTCCCATTTGACCCAGTAATCCAGTCTGTCTTTACTTGACCTCTAGCAGAAATTGTTCTCTAAGCTGCAGGAGCCCTGATTCTCCAGTTTCCCCATTTCTGCCCCCAAAACACAATGAGTTGTTGTGTGCAGAAGAGTCTGACTCCAGAGATTTCTCAGTCCCCTCTCTCTCTTTAGCCACCTTTCCTTCTAAATTCAGTTACTCCAAACCCCCAGTTTCCTTGTAATTCTGTCCCTGAGGTTTAGTTCATATTGATCACTGTGTCAGTCTCTCTCCTTGATATTTCCCCACAAATTCTGAATCCTTTAGTTTTCCTTTCCCCTTTTTGTTAAGAGAGCCTTAAATTACATTTGAGGAAACATGATGCAACCATAACTATATTAACCATAACCACAGTGGTAACTATTTTAATTTTGTTATTCTCATTCCTGTCTACTCAGGTATATATCCTCCTACTGGGGTGCACTGGTCACCCATCACAATTCTCAGGGGTCTCTCTATGGGTTGGGGGAGATGGTAGTCTTTCAGGAACCATACTGGCCTCTGACTCATCATAGACTCTGGAAGCTGCAATTACAATTGCATGATATATGTCTGTCTCAGTCAGTCTGTGGCTTCAGGCAAAATGCTCCACCTCTTAAGAGTGCCTCTAAAATGGGGATAATATTTAATGATGAGTGAAGATTTGATTAATGTTGGTAACAGACTTGCACAGGCCAAGCACGTATATTTCCATACTTGTTTTAGTAGCAGCTTCTCGTGTTCTGGCTTTTCTCGCCTTTAAAGGCATCATATTTAGAAAGAATGTGATTGTTTCTACAGAGGGAGAAAGATCTGGAGTTCACAGATGTGCTGTGTTTGTCCAGTAGTGATAAAGCAGTTTGATTCTAGATGAGTGGTTCTCAACCTTGGCTGCACATTAGAATCACCTGGGAATCTTTTTCAAATCCTGATTTCTGGGCCTCATCCTCTGGAAATTCTGTTTCTTTGTTACTAATGTTGTGGCCCCACCCCATAACAAAGAAACAGAATTTCCGGAGGATGAGGCCCAGAAATCAGGATTTTAAAAAGATTCCCAGGTGATTCTAATGTGCAGCCAAGGTTGCGAACCACTGTTCCAGGTGATAGTAAGATCTGGAATGACACTCTCATCTCTCTGTGCTGCTATATGACACCATTTCTGCCTCTTCCCAGGCCTCTTTTTTCTTTCACTTCTCTGTATAGCTCTAGGAAAATACTGTCTTTTTAGTAAGAAATTCAGCATTTTTATTTGAAGAACCAGCCAATGAAAATGCATTTGGTGATGTCTTCATAACTGAAATCTTCGTTGCTATGAATGTGTGTGTTATCGGGGAGGAGAATCTTCTAGAATGGTTTTTGTTCTTTTTCCTCCCTGCCTTTCCTGCCCTACCCCACCCCCAAATAAATACACAAAACAGAGGTCACATGTGGACTCTGGAACTGCCCCAGCTGGTTTGAATCCTGGCTTGGCTGTGACACCTGGACACGTTGCTTCACAGTTCTGTCTCTCAGTTTCCTGATTTGTAACATGAGGATGAGCACAATTCCTACCCCAGAGAATTGTTATGAATTTTAAATCAGTTAACACATGGAAAACACTTAGAGTGCTTGGCACTATGTCAGTGTTAGTGAACATTAAACCAAAATCATATGAATCATACCTATTCTGGAGTAACTGTTAAGAAAAAAGGATTTTAGAAGACTGCATTCTGAAGTCTTACTTTTTCCTTATTTTTGCAGTAAAAACAAATTCTTAGTAACAATTTTGGGTGGAAAGGATCAGTTTTAATTAGAGAAAATGTCTAATATGGCTTCCTCCAACTTTCAGAGAAGGCAGAATGTTTTTCTAGTCTCTATGTAGCAGGAAAAAGAATAACCACCTGAGCATTGTCATGCCAGGCACTGTGATGCATGCCTGATACTTAAAGTTGTAAGAATCTTATGAGTGTGTTCCTGTACCCATTTTACAGAAGAATAAAGAGGTTCGGACAGATGAGAAATCTTGCCCATGTTTGGAAGTGGCTGTACTTTATTTGACCCTGAGTTGTCGTTCTCCCCCCTTGGACACCCTGCTTATGTTGAGGGAATACTCTGCCTCCCTGGTGGCTAGAAGGTTGCTGAGCACAGCAGAGGAGAGTTAATTTGGTTTATTATCATTTTAATCACAGTATCTCTTATTGATAAGTCTAGTAAATGCATTTCCTTTCAAAGGCAGTTTTAATGTTGAAAGACATCTGCTTCTAAGTCAGTTGTCCACAAACAAGGAGCCAAATTCATGGTTTCTTGTTTCTTATGTTTGATCAACCTTCCCTGCACAAAACCCTCCTTTTACATCTGTAAACAACCCAAGGAACTTACCTGAGTGAGCTAGAGTAGGGCCTAAAATTTCCAGTTGCTCCCTAATTCCATTCAGGAGGGACCCTAGCAGAGGCCTCACCTGGTTTGCTTGGCAGGAGTCTCAAGTATTTGAGAAGATGACCTTGAGCAGCTTCTTCTTGTTCTTAGACCACAGTGGTGATATAATTTAGTGTCTACAAGTAGAGCATGGCAGGTATTCTACATCTTTGTTCTCTGTCCTCCAGTAACTGTAGTTGGGGTTTTGTTGTCCTTCCTGGAAGGAACTATCCAGTCACATCTTAATCCCAAGCCACACGTTTACACTCATCTGAGCAATAAGCAAATTTGACAAGCAAGATTGAGACAGTAGTCTTAGTCTTGACTTTAGAGGCAGGATTTAGTAAAGGAACTGAATCATACATTATTTATTATTTTGGTCACAGAAGCTTGAAAGTCCCCAATAAGTAAATCTTTAAAAATTGTTTTTTATACCACATACTTTAAGTTGTTTATTATTGATTATTTAGACTCATAATAGTGTACATATTTAGAAAGTAAAGGCAAAAGAATGTTGCAATTTTATTCAGTGGAAAAAATATTTTTTTAGTGTCCTCATTCTTGTAGAAGAAAATGTTCCACTGAATAATTGATGCCTCTAAAATGAAGCCTTGTGTTTTTATGATACTAGAATACCTTTATTATCTAAATAAATGTTAGATATTCCTGGATATTAACTATTTTGTGTAATAAACATTTTGATCATAGGAAAACTCAGACAACTAAATTGTTCTCAGGTGAAGTTCAGATCATGAATTATGCAGAAACACAGATAATTGCAGATGGTAGAATTAATCACGATATGCAAATAAGCAACTATTAAGAACTTTATGAAGATTTTTCCATGGTTTTTTGTTCAAATAAAATAGGATGTAAAACTGGATATTTAACTTTAATTCAGGATGGTATAAATACATTACTACAGTTTCATACTTTTTAAAAGAATTGAAACAAAGGTAGTCAATTATGATTTTGTAATCTTTCTTTTTATTTAGTGTAAAATAAAATAAGTGCATTATTTTTTTTGACAAAGAAGCAAAATAAAAACACCGTGTCTCCTAGTATTTCATATTATGGATTTGAAGTTCCTCCTTCTAAAATGTATACTTGGCTTGAAATGTTACAAATATTGCCCATATTACTGTTTTATACTTAAAAAATTTATAAAGATTCTACTTCATGTATTGTTAGCTGAGGATAATTAGAACCAGGAAAAGGCCACTAAAAGTGAATCCTCTTAAAGGAGACCAAAATTTCATAATACAATGAAAAAAAAGGTTTGGGACTTTATCTTGCAAAAAAACTAAGACTATTATGAAAATATATTTATTTTAGTTTATATTTAACAAAATTTAGATGATCATTTTGATTATGACTCTCTTAGAATGAACAATGCAAAAATAAAATGTTGATAGTTTCTAGAGGAATAATTTTTGGAAAAAATTGTAATGATTGTACATGTGATACTTTTAAAAACTTTATGTAGTTATTATTTTATTAATAATACATTTATTTTTAATTATAGCATTTTAAAGTATTTTTTTTCAATTATATTTGCCATACAATAAATTTTAGGTGTAGAGCATAGTGAATAAACATTTATATATCTTGAGGAGTGATCACCTGGTAAGTCTAGTGTGCATCTGGCACATAATTATTACAATATTATTGATTTTATTTCCTATTCTGTACTTTATATCCCATGACTATTTTTATAACTGGGAATTTGCACTCCTTTTTTTTATTAAAAAATTTTAATGTTGACATAATTACAGGTTGCCCCCCTTTTCCCCACCCTTTGTCCACCTCCACACTCCATCCCCCTCCCTTGACCTTCATCAAACTTGTTCATGTCCATGGGGTGTGCATGTAAGTTCTTTAGCTAACCCCTTCATCTTCCTTATCCAGTCATCCCCAACCTTCTCCCCTCAGGCACCAGCCAGTTTGTATCCATACTTCCAGTTCCATTTTGTTCATCAGTTTATTTTGTTCATTAGATTCTACATATTAGTGAGATTATATGGCATTTGTCAGCTTATTTTATTAGATACCACATTATTAGTGAAATTATATGGCATTTTTCTTTCACTGACTGGCTTATTTCACTTAGCATAATACACTCCAGGTCCATCCCACCAGCCATGCCCACCAGCCAATCAGACCGATTGTATGCAAATTAACCCAACCAGGATGGCGGCCGGCAGCCATGGAGCTGGAGCAAGCAGGAGGCTTGGTTGCTCCAATGACAGAAGAAGGCAAGCTTCCTGTCTGCCACAGCTGGCTCTGAGCTACACTCAGAGCAACAAAGTTTCAATTATAGAAGATAAATAAACCCCAGATACCTGCTTTCAGCTGGCCGTGGCCACGGACCTGGAGCAAGTAGGAGGCTGGGATGCCCCTGGCGATGGAGGAAGCCAAGCT
>NW_006286242.1:271794-280369 GCF_000327345.1 Myotis davidii
AGGAGCTGCCCCCTAGTGGTCGGTGCGCTCCCACAGGGGGAGCTCTGCTCAGCCACAAGCCAGGCTGATGGCTGCCAGTACAGCGGTGGTGGTGGGAGCCTCTCTTGCCTCCTCAGCAGCGCTAAGGATTTCTGACTGCAATTTAGGCCTGCTCCCTGCTGGCAAGTGGACATCCCCTGAGGGCTGCTGGGCTGCCAGAGGGATGTCTGACTGCCAGCTTGGGCCCGATCCCTCAGGGAGCGGGCCTAAGCCAGCAGGTGGACATCCTCTGAGAGGTTCCAGACTGTAAGAGGGAATAGGCCGGGCTGAGGGACCCCCCTGAGTGCACAAATGTTTGTGTGCCTCTAGTTATAAAAAATGCTACTATAGACATAGGGGCCCATATATTCTTTCTGATTGGTGTTTCAAGATTCTTAGGATATGTTCCCAGAAGTGGGATAGCAGGGTCAAATGGTAGTTCCAGTTTTAATTTTTTGAGGAAAATCCATACTGTTTTCCATAGTGGCTGCATCAGTCTGCATTCCCATCAACAGTACATAAGGATTGTCTTTTCTCCACATCCTTGCCAGCACTAGTTATTTGTGATGTATTGATAGTAGCCATTCTGACAGGTGTGTGGTGATACCTCATTGTAGTTTTTATTTGCATTTCTCTGATAATTAGTGACCTTAAGCATTTTTTCATATAGGCCATCTGTATGTCCTCTGTGGATAAGTGTGTATTCAGATCCTTTGCCCATTTTTTAATTGGATTGTCTTCCTGGTGTTGAGTTATAGAAATCTTTATATATTTTGGAAATTAACCCCCTATGTGATGTATCACTGATGAATATGTTCTCCAAACAGTGGGTTTTTTTCATTTTGTTGATGGTTTCTTTTGCTATGCAGAAGCTTTTTAACTTGATGTAGTCCCATTTATCTATCTTTTCCTGAGTTTCCCTTGATATTGTATACTAGAGGCCCAATGCACAAAAATTTGTGCAAGAGTTAGCCTTCCTTCCTCTAGCTGCTGGCACCAGCTTCCCTCTGGCACCCGGGACCTGGGCTGCTTCCCTCCTCTGTCCTCCCACAGGCACCCGGGACCCGGGCTGGCTTCTCTCGGGTCATCTGCAGGTACCCAGGACTGGCTGGCTTCCCTTTAGCACTGGCTTCGTCAGGAAGGATGTCCAGAAGATGTCCAGTCTAATTAGCATATTACTCTTTTATTATTATAGATAGAAAACCCTAAAGACTCCACCAAAAAACTACTAGATCTGATAAATGAATTCAGTAAAGTTGCAGGATACAAAATCAACACCCAGAAATCGATGGCATTTTTGCACACCAGTAATGAACTATCTGGAAGAGAAATTAACAAAACAACCCCATTTATTATTGCAACAACAACAAAAATATTAGGTAGCCAGGGATAAATTTAAGGAGATAAAAGACCTGTACTCAGAGAACTATATGACATTGAGGAAAGAAATTAAGGAAGATAATAAATGGAAGCATATACCATGTTCATGGATTGAAGAATTAATATCTTTAAAATGTTCATACTGCCTAAAGCAGTGGTCGGCAAACTGCAACTCGCGAGCCACATGCGGCTCTTTGGCCCCTTGAGTGTGGCTCTTCCTAAGCCTTAGGAGTACCCTAATTAAGTTAATAACAATGTACCTACCTATATAGTTTAAGTTTAAAAAATTTGGCTCTCAAAAGAAATTTCAATCGTTGTACTATTGATATTTGGCTCTGTTGACTAATGAGTTTGCCGACCACTGGCCTATAGCAATCTACAAATTCAACACAATTCCTATTAAAATACCAATGGCATCTTTCACAGAACTATAAGAAACATTTCAAAAATTTATATGAAACCCAAAAAGACCCCAAATAGCCATAGCAATCTTGAGAAAGGAGAACAAAGTTTGAGGTATCACAATACTGGATATAAAACTATATTACAAGGTCATTGTAATCAAAACAGCTTGGTATTGGTATAAGAACAGGAATATAGACTAGTGGAACACAACAGAGAGTCCAGAAATCAACCCATTCCTCTATGGTCAATTAATATTTGACAAAGGAGGCAAGAGCATACAACAGAATAAAGACAGTGTCTTCAATAAATGGTATTGGGAAAATTGGACAGGCACATGCAATAAAATGAAACTAGACTACCACACCACATGCAAGAATAAACTCAAAATAGATAAAATACTTAAATGTAAGTCACAAAAAATCTAGAGGAAAACATAGGCAGTAAAATCTCACACATCTCTCACAGCAATATTTTTGTTGACATTGTATTATGTGAATCACATTTGACATTTACATCACATCTTCACGATGGTCAGTTTTACAAAATAGTTGAGGTTTTACTCATTTTTCTTTGGGCCTTTCAGATTCTTGAATATTAAACTCCTTCTGTAGTGAAATTCCTATCTTGGCACCAACTTAAAATTTTTCTCTTAAATGATTATTTCCCATCAAACTGCTCACTCCCCATTTGTCATTGCTTCAATCTGTTTTTGGGCACGTTACCTAATGTCATTTTGATTAACCTCATATGATTCTGTATTTGTGGGGAATATTTGCAACTTTACCTTGCAATGGACGTCGTTGGAAGTATAGATGCTGATGGTGAACAAGGACAGAATTTAGAGTGGGAGTTCAAGTCATGAAATGGTTGTTTATTAGGAAGTATTTTAGTGTTTTAAAGGAATGCTTCCTTGGAAAAGCTCCTATCCATGCAGGGATTTGAATAATGACTCCTCAAATAATGAGGACACCCTGTTTTATTTGCATGAATTCATTGCAGTATGCTCTGTAGAAAAGAGAACAGATAATGACTGTGGAAATCCCCATGCTTGTCTCAGTTCTGTTAGTGAGGCATTGTATGATCAGGACAAGTCATTTCATTTCTTTTGGTATAATTTCACTAGTCTGTAAAGCAAAGGTTGAGCTAAAGTCCCTTCTAATCACAACATTCTGTGATTGGATATTTTAAGAGCTTTATCATTATTTTCATAGAATCCTAGAATTTAATAGTCATCAACCCACTCCTTCTTTTAGTTATATCTATATATATAAACGGCAAAGCAACCATCCAATGGGATCATCCAGCCGACAGCTATAATACACAATGACCACCAGGGGGCAGATGCTCAACATTGGAGCTGCGGAGCTTCTGTGACTTGGTAGTGAGGGTTCCCAGGTGATGCACCCCAGAACCAGAGAGGAGGGAACCCGATTCTGGGGTGCGTCACCCGAGAACCACCCTCTCTCAATCTAGAACCCCTCAGGGGATGTCGGAGAGCTGGTTTCGGCCTGATCCCCACAGGCCAGGCCGAGGGACCCCAACTACCAGAGGGACCCCCGCTCACTCTACAATACCCTTTGAGCTGTGGCACTGGGGAGGAACCGAGGGAGGTTGGCTCCAGGGCGTGTCCAGCCCATCTCACCCAGCCCTGCCCCGCCGGCCACCTTCTAATTAATTTCCTTTCTATGTGCATGAATTCGGGCACCAGGGCACTAGTATATAGTATGTATATATTATAATTTCAGTAGCTACTTCCATATGTAATCATATTTTTGGTAAAGTTGTAATCAGCACTTTCTAACAAATTTAAATTCTGCTCTTTTCAATAGTGTTATCTCTTATAAGTTTTTTCCTATTTTTTTCTTTTTCACATTTATCTGTTTTAATGGCTGCTTGATAGTTTATTGAGTACATATGTTTTAATATATTTAAATATATTTTGCCCAATACATTCTGGCAACTGAATATCTCTGTACATTGGAGTTTTGGGGGAGTTTGGAGAGCCATGTTACTATAGATATCTCTATAGTAGACAATTTTGTCAAAAATGGATCTCACATGTAGTATAGTCCTGGGTGCATTTCAGTACTTAAATGCCTTTTGCTGCTGCTGTAAATAGGAAGAAACAAACTCAGGCAAAGTGTCTGGCTGAGTGAAGCAGAGGAAGGAACAAGGAAAACGAATTGTGTTTTGCTGCTGCTGAGGAGGGAAAATCCTGGGGAGTCTGGCATTTAATAACAAAGGAAGCAGAGATCAACTCAGAAAACCAGATTCTGGATGTCATCCTCAGGTACCTGGCTGCCCCTGAACATCATACCTATTATCCAATCACCTGGGAAAGTTGGTGACTCGTGACTCCTGATACTGTCTGGTCCAGAGAACAAAGCCAGAGAAGAGGCCAACTCAAGGAGCAGATGTATTCACAGCAGCAAAGTAGCCACAGACTAAATGAGTTAATCGTACATTGTTAAAAATTACAGCATTTGCATTTTAACCCCAGACCTTGGACATTTTCAGTGCACCCTTGGGGAATAATAATTTGTTCATCCATTATAACTGGATCTGCTACCTCTTATCAAGATAAAGGAAACTTGGCTCTATCAGTGGTCGGCAAACTGTGGCTCTCAAGCCACATGCGGCTCTTTGGCCTCTTGAGTGTGGCCAGGAAGTTTCAATCATACCATACGTGTGCGCCCGCACGTGGTATTTTGTGGAAGCGCCACACTGAAGGGGCCAAAGGGCTGCATGTGGCTTGCGAGCCGCAGTTGGCCAACCACGGGTCTAGGGTAATTGCACAGCCAGAAACTCGAAACTAATACAAAATAATATTAAACGTACACTGTAATTTAAAAAATAAAATGTAAAAAGAAAAAGATAAAAGAAGCATACTGCACACTTTTCCCTTCCTACTTATAATATCAACTTTGGTCTGTGCATGTGGTCACTTCCTCCGCACATGTGGGTGAACTGTTTGCAATGCTTGTTTCACATAACCTGTCAAAATACCGTGGTGGTTATTGGGCAAGAAAAGGAACTAAGCTTTGATGAAATTAGGGTAACCTAGTTGTTTAAAGTAGCTAATGCAAATGTTTCAAGTTAAGTCAGGTTAAGGTAGATTCAGTAAAGGCAAGTTTAGTCATGATTCAAATTGCCAACTAGAAAAAAACTAGAGAATTATAAAAATTACATGTCCATTTTAAATTTCACTGTGGTAGGTCACATGGGACTGAAGCATGCTGATAAACTAGGAGAAGTTCATATTTTCAGAGGTTGACTTAAGCACAACTAATTTGTTCTCTGTCATGTATGTGAACGTTTCTCAGCTTTGGAAGTTACATCCTACAATTCCTTATTTTTTTTTCTTCCAGATTCTAGCTACATTGAAGACTGGTTGTTTTCTAAAACTAGAGAAGTCCATGAAGTGATGGTGACTTTTTTTTGAAGTTCGAGTACTAGAATAAAAGGTAATTGTTGATGATTTCAGAATTTGTTTGCAATACTATGGTAGAGGCTTTCTACAAACAAAAAAACAAGACTTCGAATATCTTTTTCTCACCAAAAAATAACTAGTATCATTCTGGTTTAGTTATGATTTTTAAAAACAAAACCTACCATGTCTTTCTTAAATAAGCGTTTGCAGGTAGGTATACCTGAGGATTACAGTGTAACCCAGCTAGGCAGTTTACTCCTTTTCTTAGACCACATCCCCAGGCACATCCCCCATGCCTGTTCTGTGTGACATCCCACATTTAGAGAGAAAATGTGAGAGTCCAGGCATAAGTTATAGAAAGACAGCTACAGTGTAGGGACTCATTTTAATGACACACAAATTTGGTAAAACCTAATAATCAGCTGCTTTCCTATTTTCCCCAGTCCCAGCTCATTTAAGCCTTGTGACAACTGATGGTCTCACGTTACAACAGCAGTTATTTCTTTGGCTGGGCTCCTGGAGCAGCTCCTCTCTCCCAGCCAGCTAATCCTAAGCTGGTTATCCTCTCCATGTCAGAATTATTTTATTTTATTTTTTTATGGATGTCCTCAGTTTTCCTATTTCCCAGAACTCTCAGCCAGGAGCTTACGTCTCAGAAACTGTTTTCCAAAAGATCATCTTTCTAAAATCTATTCACAATATTTTTTTCTTAGGGACAATCACAATTCGTGCTCACCAGTGCTCAAAGTAGCAATTTATTCTCCCCTCTTCTTTAATGTTCTGCTTAATGGCTGGATTTAGTTAAAAAGAAACCATATTTAAATTCATACTAATATACTTTTTAAAAAAAAAAAACTGATTTCAAAGAGAGACAGAAACACTGATGTGAGAGAGAAACATCAATCGGTTGCCTCCCACACGTGCCCTGACCAGGGGTTGAACCCTCAATCTGGGTATGTGCCCTTGACCAGGAATCGAATTGCAATCTTTTGGACAGTGCTCCATCCAACTGAACCATACCAGCCAGGGCATACTGATATACTTTTTAATCATGTTGGTCCTAGGGTCAGTGAGTTGAGGTTATAAAGAAATATTAGGAGAATTTTTGAAATCTCTGACTGTCTAATGTTCAGGTTACTTTGCCTGGAGATAGCTCTCCCTGGAGAGAGATGTTTGCATAGAAATTGGACACCTGTCTGACCAGGATATTGCTGAAGGGGGAGCTTGGCTGAATTGGGAAGAAGGTTTTCTAGGTCTGTTTCATCCCAAAGGAATTCTACAGTTTCTCAATTGATGGTCCAAAGGAAGCAAAGGGTTCCGCGAATTAAACTAGATTATTGCACTTGTAATTTCTGGTGCGTCTATCATGGTTTTGGGGTGACTGTCTTGATACTCTCATTCTGAAGCATATTTCCTGAAGGGCTCCCTCTTAGACCTCATGACCTTGGAGGGCTGTCCTGAGAGAGAAATTTTTGTGGAAACACTTCCGAGGTGATGTGCTCAGGGGGTGCTTCAGGGCAACTGTCTGAAGCTTGTGTGTGGTTTGCTAGGTTGGGAGGGAGGTTACCATGAGTTGATGATATACCTGGCTGTTAGGATCTTAGCTTGGTCTTTGAACCCCACCCACTCTGCCACCCAGGTTCCCCTAGTGTCTCCCTAGGCCAAGCCTCTCATTGACTGTTCCTTGGGGACAGCAAGGGCATCAACATTAAACATGAGAAAAGCACCATGTGCGAACCATTTGTGAAAATATCTAAATGTCCGTGACCATCTATGGAGGTAATATACACTTGAGCACTTGAGCCTATAAAGGCATACTTGAGTTTTAATCAAATTTTTATGCTCTCATTCCTCACGAAACTGCCCTTATTCCAGCAGGAAGTATTTCCTCCTCCTTCCTTCTAAATGCCACGTCACTTTGTCCTTATTTTATGTCATTGGTTTGGTTCCTCTTATTTTATTTTTTATTTTATTATTTTAGTATGAAAAACTTTCTTATCTCCTGTTTATTCCCCTAGAAACCCATTTGTTCTTTTCATAGATGCTTTTCACCTTCTCTAATACTAAATTAGGTATATAAGTTCTATCTTTAGCTGTTTGTTTATTTTTTTAATATATTTTTATTGATTTCAGAGAGGAAGGGAGAGGGAGAGAGAGATAGAAACATCAATGGTGAGAGAGAATCATTCGGCTGCCTCCTGCATGCCCTCTACTGGATATTGAGCCCACAACCCAGGCATGTGCCCTTGATTGGTATTGAACCCGGGACCCTTTAGTCCACAGGCCAGTGCACTCTATCTGTTGAGCCAAACCAGCTAGGGCTATTTAGCTGTTTAGAGAGCCAGTTTTTTTGTGCAGTCCAATATTTTGAAACTCCCACCCCCTTAATCTGTTAGTTTCAGTTTAATTCGAAGGCCTCCAGAGTAGAAGAAAAGTTTGTCCTTCCCCAAACTATTCTATTTTTATTTATTATCATTTTTTTCTGCCATTTTTTTGGATTTAAGTATTTTGTAATATTTATTTTACCTCCTATATTAGCATATTAACTGTCTATTTATTTTTTTCCTAGCTTCATTAGGGTTACAGTAAGCATCTTTAACTTACCACAGTCTGCCTTCAAATAATAATATACCACTTGATGTATAATATCAAGTGTTATAAGGGCTCATGGTAATATACCTCCATTTTCCTCTGCTCCTGTCCTTTGTGCTATTGTCATACTTGTTGCATTTATTTAAGTTGTAAAACCCACACTTCATTGTTGTTAAATTTGCCTTAAATAGTCAATTTATCTTTTAAAGAGGAAAAGATATTTTGTGTTTATCCAAATCCTTCCAGGCTTTTTTTTAAATTCTTTATTGTTGAAAGTACTACATATGTTCCCCTTTTTCCTCCATTGATTCTCTCCAGCCAACCCCCTCCCCACCAGCCCCACTTTCCCACTCTATTGTCTGTGTCCATGCTTTATACATACATGCATACAAGGTCTTTGGTTGATTACCTCCCACCCATCCACCCACCTTCCTCTGCCTTTTCTCTGAGATTCTGTTCCATGCTTCCATGTCTCTGGATCCACGTCATTCATTAGTTTATTTTGTTACTTAGATTCCACATATGAGTGAGATCATATGATACTTGTCTTTCTCTGACTGACTTATTTCACTTCAAATGATACTCTTCAGGTCCCTCCATGCTGCCTCAAAGGGTAAGAGATTCCTCTTTTTTACTGCTGCATAGTATTCCATAGTATAAATGTACCACAGCTTTTTTATCCACTCATCTACTGATGGGCACTTGGGCTGTTTCCAGATCCTAGCTATTATAAATTGTGCTTCAATGAAC
>NW_006286242.1:281423-283713 GCF_000327345.1 Myotis davidii
TAGTTTAATAGGGATTGCATTGAATCTGTAGATTGCCTTGGGTAGTATGAACATTTTTTTTATTCTTTGTTGTTTAAAGTATTACATATTGTATTACATATGCCTCTTTTCCCCCCCCATTGGCCTCTCTCCGGCAACCCCCACTCCCCAGCACATGCACTCACTTCCCTAGTGTCTGTGTAGTATGGACATTTTAATGATGTTGATTCTACCAATCCGTGAACATGGTATGTTCTTCCACTTGTTTATATCTTCTTCTATCTCTTTTTTCACTGTCCTGTGGTTTTCAGAGTACAAGTCTTTTGCCCCCTTATTTAAGTTTATTCCTAAGTATCTTAATTTTTTAAAAAAATATATTTTACTGATTTTTTTACAGAGAGGAAGGGAGAAGGATAGAGAATTAGAAACATCGATGAGAGAGAAACATTGATCAGCTGCCCCCTGCACACTCCCTGCTGGGTATGCACCCGCAACCAAAGTACATGCCCTTGACTGAAATCGAACCTGGGACCCTTGAGTCTGCAGGCCGACGGTCTATCCATTGAGCCAAACCCGTTAGGGCAGTATCTTAATTTTTTTTGTTGCAGTGGTAAATGGGATTGTTTGTTTAGTTTCTGTTTCTGAGAATTCATTATTGGTTTATAAAAAACCATCTATTTTTGGGTGTTCCTTTTGTACCCTGCTACATTGCCAAATTAATTAATTAAATCTAGTAGTTTTTTGGTGGAGTCCTTAGGGTTTTCTAGGTACAATATCATGTCATCTGCAAATAATGAGGGTTTTACTTCCTCTTTTCCAGTTTGGATGCCTTTTATTTCTTCTTGCCTGATCGCTGTGGCTTGGACTTCCAGTTCTACATTGAATAAGAGTGGTGAAAGCGGATATCCCTGCATTGGTCCTATTGTTAGGGGAAATGGTTTTAGGTTTTGCCCATTGAGTATGATATTTGCTGTAGGTTTGTCATATAGTATGGCCTTTATCATATTGAGAAATACTCTCTGTATTCCCACTTTGCTGGGAGTTTTTATCAAAAATGGGTTTTGGATTTTGTTGAATGCTTTTCCCCCTACATCTATTGAAATGATCATGTGATTTTTGTCTTTGAATGTGTTTATGTGATATATGACATTTATTGATTTGAGAATATTGTATCAGCCTTACATCCTTAGAATGATGCCCATTGGTCATGGTATATGATCTTTTTAATATATTGCTGGATCCGATTTGCTAATATTTTGTTGAGGATTTTAGCATCTATGTTCATCAGGGATATTGGCCTGTAATTCTCTTTCTTTGTAGTATCTTTATGTGGTTTTGGAATTAGGATAATGCTGGCTTCATAGAAAGAGCTTGGAAGTGTTCCTTCCACTTAGATTTTTTTGAATAGTTTGAGGAGTATAGGCAATAGTTCTTTGAATGCTTGGTAAAACTCCCCTGTGAAGCTGTCAAGACCAGGGCTTTTGTTTGGTGGGACTGTTTTGATTATTGCTTCTATTCATCAGTTGTTATTGGCCTATTCAAGTTTTCTGATTCTTCCTGATTCAGTTTTTGAGATTGTATTTTTCTAGGAATTTGTCCATTTCATCCACATTGTCCAGCTTGTTGGCATCTAATTGTTCATAGTAATTTTATGGTTTCAGTTTTTACTCAACCTCTTTTGTTTCTGATTTTTTTTTATTTGGGTCCTCTCTCTTTGTTTCTTGACGAGTCTGGCTAAAGGTTCATCCATCTTCTTTATCCTTTCAAAGAACCAGTTTGCTGGGGTTCTTGTCCCAGCATCAAGAAGGGTTCAGAAATCTGGAAAAGGCCGTGGGTAGATTACATAGGAATCTCGAGACTAATAAAGAGTCCAGAGATGAGATATAATTTTGAAAGGCATTGGGGGTCAAAGGAGCTTAGCTAAAGGAGCTAAGATCCAAGATCTTAAGTCTAAGGTCTTAGGTTCTCTCGTAGCCCCAGGACCCCATGCTTTTTATTAACACAACTTGTCCTGAGGCTAGGCAGAGATACACACTTCAAAGGGTCAGGGATTCCTACAGAATCTATTGTCAGAATGGGGGAATTAGCCTATAGCCGTTCAGGTGTTTGGCCAGAAGGAGGCAAATAACATGTAGATTAAGATGCCTTTTAGTTATCTGGCAGCCACAGTGAATTTCCTATTCAGGTTTGGGGAAATGCCTTCATCCATTCCCAACAGGTGACTACATGTGAGATTCAACCCTGTTGAGTCCCCAAGTCTCATCAACCTTTTGATGAAACTCTTGAAATTATGACATGCTGGAATTGGTCT
>NW_006286242.1:283770-290477 GCF_000327345.1 Myotis davidii
CATCTTTGGGGGGAAATGTTTAAAAATGTCAATTAAATCCATCTGATCAAGTGTGTCCTTTTTCCATGTTAATTTTTTGTCTGCAAGATCTATCCAGTGAAGTCTGCAGGATGTTAAAGTCCCCTACTATGACTGTATTGTCATTGATCTCTCTCTTAAAGTTCTACAGAAGTTTTTTTATATATTTAGGTGCTCCTATTTTGAGTGCATATATGTTTACCAGGGTTATATCCTCTTGTTGGATTGATCCCTTTAGTATTATGTAGTGACCTTTGTTGTCTCTTGTGATGGCCTTCATTTGGAAGTCTGTTTTGCAGGATATAAGTATTGCTACTCCAGCTTTTTTCTTTCTCATTTGTATGGAAAATTTTTTTTCCACCCCTTCACTCTCATCCTGTGTGTTTCTTTTGTTCTGAGGTGGGTCTTTTATAGATAGCATATGGTTGGGTCATGTTTTTGTATCCATTCAGCTACTCTGTGTCTTTTGATGGGAACATTAATCCATTTATATTTAAGATTATTATTGATATGTACTTATTTGTTGCCAATTTAATTCTTTATTCCTAAGTTTCTTTCTCTATTTCTTCTTCTCATTATAGCAGTCCCTTTAGCATTTCTTGTAATGCTTGCTTGGTGGTGATGTACTCCTTTAGTCTTTTTTTGTCTGGTAGGCTCTTTATTTGACTGTGTATTTTGAATGATAGCCTTGCTGGATATAGTAATCTTGGTCTCAGATCTTTGCTTTTCATTACCTTGAGTACTTCATGTCATTACCTTCTGGCCTGTAGAGTCCTGATGAGAAACCAGATGTCAGCCTTATGGGAGCTCCTTTGTAGGCAACAGTTTGCTTTTCTCTTGCTGCCTCTAGGATTCTCTCTTTGTCTTTAATTTTTGGTATTTTTTTTATGATGTGTTTGGGTTCTTCTTGCTTGGGGTTCTCTGTGCCTTCTGAACTTGTGTGACTTTTTATTTTACAGTTTAGGGAAGTTTTCTGCCATTATTTCTTCAGACATGTTCTCTATCCCTTTCTCCCTTTCTGCCTCTTCTGGTACACTTGCTATTCTAATATTGTTATGATTCATGTTGTCCCACAGCTCCCTTAAGCTGTCCTCCTGTTTTATCATTGTTTTTTCTTTTCAGTTCTCTGATTGAATGATATTTTTCAGCCCTGTCTTCTAATTCAGTGATTTGATCTAAGCCTCCCCTAATCTGCTGTGTATTCCTTCCAATGTGTTCTTTATTTGCGCTATGTCATTCTTTATTTCTGTTTTCATAGTTACTATATGAACTGTTGAGCATCTTTACCATCATTATTCTGAACTCTATATCAGATAAATTTCTTATCTCCATTTCATTTATCTATTCTTCTGAGAATTCTCTTGTTCTTTCATTTGTGGGTTGTTTCTTTGTCTCCTCATTTCGGCTACCTGTTTGTGACTCTGCTACGCCTCTCAATCTCTGGTGCAGAACAACGTCAAATGCTGTTTTTGACAAATTAGATCTGGCAGAGACTCAAATCCTCCAGAGATTGCCTCTATCAGATTTATTTGGATTCTGGCTTGAATTGCCTGCAGGCAATCATCCACAGCTGTGGCAAGAGTTTTTGGGTTTTTTTTCCAACAGGATGGGGCAGTTGTTTGTGCCTGTAGACTAATTGTTATTCTCAGTCTCATAATAAGTGTCAAACTCAGCACTCTGGGGCAAGGTGTTTTCCAATAGGGTAGGTCAGCTGTCTTCCCCTCAGGCAAAGCCACCTGTATAGCAATTGTCTGTGTGAGAAAGATGACCTCACCAGTATGAGGGAATGACTCAGCACAGGAAACCAGGGGTTTTCTGCTTTCTGAGCTCTAACCCTAGAGCCACTAATCCTGGCTTCTGTTCATATAGCTCCAGTCCACTCTGCCCTCCCTCTGCCAGAGCACAAGGTGAGTGGCTCTGTAGGAAATTAAATTTATGCGTTGGCCCTTTAAAATGTTGCCTGAATTTCCAGCTGTCTCTGCCTGGCAGACAGCACCCCTGCTGCTTTTCACAGCCAGATGTTATGTGGGTACCCTCTGCTGGGGGCCCAGTTTGGGGATTAGACCTCAGAGTTCTCAGTTGCAACGCCCCCCAGCTGAGATATCTCTCTGGAACTTCAGTTGCTATCTGTCAGAGCCCAGCCAGCCCTTTCATGCCACTGCCCCTTCGACCAGTCTCTATGTGGTCTCCACTTTCAATCCTCAGTTATCTGGGTTCTCTCCAGCAAGTCTTCTGTTGATTATTCAAGAAGTTTTTCTGTATTTAAGTTGTAATTCCAGTTTGGTCCTGGAGCGTGTCCATGCAGCATCCACTTACTCCACTGCTATTTTTAATCTTCTGGTTCCTTTTATTGACTATGTGTGGAGAAGGTGTCTCCTCACTTATCACTAGTATATTAGCTCATGAGGCAAAGATTTATTTCTGTTTTGTTTGCTATTTTATGCTAAGTGACTAGAACAGTGTCTGGTGCATAGTAGGTGATCCATGTACATTTACTTAATGAAGTAAATAAATGCATCCCCAGACCAAACCATAAGTTCCCTGGGGACAGGACAGGCTGACACAGCAGCTGCTCTCTTCATTGGCCGCCGATCTGTGGGGTGTGAGAACACACATTTGTGCCCTCTCTCTCTGAAGGGCTGAGGAAGTGGCATGATGTGTTGTCCCTATATGGGTAACGATAGTTTAAACTGTGCCTATCTGCTACTTAAACCATAGAAGATTCTTTCCAAGATGCTTACAAATGAGATGTTGAAGGGACATAAAAGCCACGAACCAGCATTGGTGCCCATGCAAGACCTTTTAATTTTTGTGTTCACCATTCCCTCCCAGGAAGCCTCTCAGATGGGCCATGGTCGGGTGGGGTGGGGTGGAGCTGGAGAGGCAGGAAGGGCGTGTGCTGATGTCACAGTGAGTCTTCCCCTCTGGTCAGGTCTGAGGGGAAGTGTGTGGTAGATCACAGGGAGGCAGAATGTCAGTCCCTGACAGGGGCAGAGGTGGTCCTTTGGTTTCCCTTTCATGCCTGTGCTCGAAGCCCTGCCTCTGTTTAGATAAATGAACGGGCACAGAGAGGAGCTTCACTGCAATGGTCATAATCTGATATGTAGCGGATATAAAGTCTGGCTGAGGAGAACCAAATCTAATTCTCATGATCTAATAATACCTTTGAGGAGGTGCCCTGAGGGTAACTTTTGGTCTTTTGGCTTCTCCTCCCAAGTGATCATAAGGAGGAAGAAGGTGGCCAGATTTTCCCAGAACCTCTATGCTAAGTGAGTTTATCTGGCACAGAAATTTAAGTACAAGGATTTCAAGACACAATAATAGTTGTCTTTCGGTCAGCTGCTGAATAATTTTGAGAGAGTCACAAGATGTTAATTTAATGAAACCATGGACATATGCTACACACACACACACACACACACACACACACACCATCATTCTGGCTACAGAAATTGTCATATGTTTGCATGTCAGGTTTTGTGGTAAGGTACCTAAAGTCTCTCTTCCTCACCCCAGGGATTTATGAAGCTCTCATTCTGTGTCACATTACTGCTGCCAACATATCCCCCATCCTCTCCTACACATGCCCTAAGGCAGGGGTCCTCAAACTACGGCCCGCGGGCCACATGCAAATACAAATATTGTATTTGTTCCCGTTTTGTTTTTTTACTTCAAAATAAGATATGTGCAGTGTGCATAGGAATTTGTTCATAGTTTTTTTTAAAACTATAGTCCGGCCCTCCAACTGTCTGAGGGACAGTGAACTGGCCCCCTGTTTAAAAAGTTTGAGGACCCCTGCCCTATGACTTACTTTCCAGTCCTGCCATCTCTCCTGCTTCAGCACCTTCCCAGGTTATCAGTCAAAATCCTATTCCCTACAATGCCAATTCAAAACGCGAGACCATGAGAAAACTTTCCTGCCCTGGCTCCTCATTTCAGCCCTGCAGTGCCCCGTGCTTACCTCATGATTTTCACCTTCTCCTCACCCTGACATCTAGTGGGGTGAGCTCAGCAGGTAATGCCCAGCATGCTGGTTGAGTTGGACATTTCACCTGTGACCATCTTTTCCCTTCCTTCCCCCCCTTGCCTTGCCTTTCTTGATTTGGCACTGCACTCGGTCACCCTTCTTAAATGCATGGTATACTTGTTATGGCCTAAATCTTTGGCTGTAGCCTTAGAGCTGACATTTCAGCTAGCACGCAGGCCCTTCTGATATCTGCTTCCATCCCCCATCTTGTTGTACATACCATGTTCTAGTTGTGCATAATTACTGTCAGCTCCCTGAAAATCCCAGGCTCAGTCTCAGCTTTATGGCCCTGCCCATGCTGCTTCTACCATCTGCAGTGCCTTTCCCCTTCCTTCTCAGCAGGCTGAACCTGACTGATCTCTAACAATGTCATTCAGGTGCCTCCTCAAAGCAGCCATGTGGGTCAGCTGCACCTGTTGCCGAGGGAGGCTGCTGGCCCTACTGGACAAAACTCTTATTAGAGCATGTCTCAAACTATATGTTTTAGATGTTGATCTCCAGCTAACTGGACTGCTGTAAAGGCAGGACTGGATCCTTGACCTCTATCACTGCACCTAACACACAGGTATTTAGAAAATATCTGGCTTTCAGATAATTTGTCCTTAAACCTACCAACATATACTCAATGCTTTTTGATTAGGTTGTTGTTTTTCTAACAATATTTAATGAAGTCCTATCTGAGGCAGGGAGGAATAGAGCTTGAAGTTGCCACTTTTTCTTAAAAAAAAAATGGCTTAAATGGCTTTATTCACTACTTTTATTCTCATAAGGACTTGCCATATGCATTTACCACAACAATTGAGAATTTAGTAAAAGTTAGTGGAGCAAGATAATTCTTTCACTGCCTATAAGCAGCAATCAACCTAGGTATTTTTAATTTTTTTAAATTGTCTTTAATTGTTTTTTAGAGACAGAGTGAGCAAAGAAAAGGGAGAGAGAAACAACTAAGTGAGAGTGAAACATCTATTGGCTGCCTCCTGCACACCAACTACTGGGCATTGAGCCTGAAACCCTGGCATGTGCCCTAATTGGATATTGAACCAGCAGCCTTTTGATGCATGGGATGACACCCAAAAAACTGAGCCACACTGGCCAGGGTGGTATTTTTAATTTTATAAATGGACTGCTCTAGGAAAACTACAAGATGATTGTGCCCTACCCTGCGTTGCTCAGTGGTTAGAGTGTTGGCCCACAAGGGTTTGATTCCTGGTCAAGGGTACATACCTGTGTTGCAGATTCAATCCAATCAATGTGTCTCTCTCACATTGATATTTCGCTCTCTCTTTCTTTGCCTCCCTTCCTTCCTTCCAAAAATCAATGGAAAAAATACCCTCAGGTAAGGATTAAAAGAAAAAAAGATCATGCATCCAGCTTCAATCAACTCAACTCCCCTCCAAATACAGTGTGCAAGGGGAAACATAGGAAGAGCAAAGGACAAGGAGGGATTGGTGTTTCAATGGTCACCAAACTCTGAATTTTCTACCATGTTTAGTCATTTCTGTTTGGCCAAGAGCTTGTTTTCCACACTCAAGCTTAGTTTGCTATATGTTGGATGTAACTCCTCCAGGGAACAATCTCTTAACTTGCCTCTGACACATGGCTGTCACTCACACATGCAGGGCCCCAGCAAGATTCTATACCTGTTGTCTTCCAGGTAAAGTGGGCTCTGGCTTCTCTCCTGGGATAACTCATTTGTCACAGGTCTTTTTCACCCTCAGCTGAGGGGATCTCGCCTGGATGGTCTTGCTTGCCTGTTTTGGGTTTCTCTGGGTTGAACGTAGAGCATTACGATGTGATGAGTGCAGAAGGAAGCATAGACGTGAATGAGCTTCTGTTTACCCGAGAGTAAAAATAACAGTACTCACATGGAAAGGGCGGTTATGTTCCCTTTTTCTTCATGGAATTTTCACAATAAGTAGCCAGTGAAACTGTGTTCAGTTGTCATTTTTAGCATATGGGGCTGGTTCTCCTGATAGAATTTTTACTTTGGTTTGAAGATATTTCAGTGCATAGCCAACAAAGGACTAAGAGAAATGGAAATCTTTCATCAGTTTTCACCTCTCATACAGAGAAGCATTAGTTGGAGGTAGAAACTGAAAACATATTTTTGGCATCCGTGTTCCCAGGTCAGGGTTGGCAGTTGAGTTAAGGGGAAAAGGGAAGAGGGAGAATCCATGGAAAAAGACATTGAGTGTCTGGGACAGTCACATGGAGACTGTCTCTTAAGTTTAAATTTTTCTTATTTGAAAATTTGAAAATGATCACAATTAAATAGCAGTTGTTAAACACTCAGTTGATTTGTTTTGAAATGTTTCTAAGGTAAGTGATCGCTATCTAGTGGACAGATAGGGTCTGATGACCTGGGAAGACCTCTTGTACAAGTGACTAGGGCTGGTTCTCAACAGATGCTTCCAGTACTGAGGGTCACAGCTGAGTGCCAGCAGGAAAAGAGAGCTGGAAAATCTGTCCCCTGCAGCCAAATGGGCGCTAAATCCTAGGCTCATGCCAGCTGAAATGAAGCATCATGTGTGGCCAAAGGCTGTTGTCAGAAAGAGAAGAGCTGGCTTCTGATTCTTTCAAGCCAGAATCCAACTCTGTGTTCTGAGAGCCAGCTGCTCTTACCCCTAAGGTGACATCTCAGGGCCCAAAATGACCTCTCTTT
>NW_006286242.1:290530-297428 GCF_000327345.1 Myotis davidii
TTCACTGCTGGCCAGCTGCTCCTTGAGGTTCTTTCCACGTACCTTTGACAAGAGGAACTCTCTACAAGGCTCTGTGTATGGTCTCAGAGCAATGTCTTGTCTTATTGTCATGGTAAAAGACTGCTTAGTCTTCGGTAAGCTGAGTAGTATTCACTAAGTATCTGTGTTTAGTATGGTAAGTAGTAGTTGCTCTCAAGGAGTTTATATCACACACACACCTATTCTTTGAACTTTAAAGAAGAAGAATGAACATGTATGTTTAGCTACCCAGCAACAGGGCATCGATGAATAAATCTTTACTGCCATTAACAAATCTTTGTGCAACACAGGTCACAGGGGTTTATCCTTAATTAGAATAGAAGGACAGAAGACAGGGCTTGGTTTTCCCTTAATTTGGAGGAGGATAAGAAGAAAATCATTAGTTTTATTCTTTGAAGAGTTGAGACCATGGATAGAACACAGTTTGATGACCAGGAAATGGCTACTTCCTCTGGTGGAACATGTAGAACAGCGGTTCTCAACCTGTGGGTCGCAACCCCTTTGGCGGTCGAACGACCCTTTCATAGGAGTCACCTAAGACCACCCTGCATATCAGATATTTACATTACAATTCATAATAGTAGCAACATTACAGTTATGAAGTAGCAATGAAAATAATTTTATGGTTGGGTCACAACATGAGGAACTATATTTAAAGGGCCAGAAGGTTGAGAACCACTGATGTAGAAGAACATGGGTGGTGTGCTTCTGTGAGGTGCCAGGGACTGCTGGTAAGAGTGATGTTCTGGCAAGTGGGAGGGCTGGTTTCTCATTGTGTTTCAGGTTTCATGTGGGGTCATACATGTGACTGGGCTTATTGACACGATTCCTACAGAGAAATGTGTGGTAAAAAAAAAAAAATCATGGCTCCCTGAAGAATCATGGTTCACATCCTAATCCTCAGAAGCTATGAATATATTAGATTACATGGTGAATAGGGATTGCTCATAAACTGACCTTGAGATGGGATGATTATTCTGGATAATCTAAAAAAAAGTAATTCAGGTGGGTCGAATGTAATCATGAAGGTTCTCTAAAGTGAAGGAGACAGGTGACTTTATCACAAGACCAGAGTGAGGCCTTATGATAAAGTCTCCAAACCTTTGTTGCTTTGAAGATGGAAGGTGCCATGAGCAGGGGGACTCTAGAAGCTTGAGAAGGGAAGGAAATGAATTCTGCCCTAGAGCGCTTAGAAGGAACCAGTCCTGCCAACACCTTGCTTTTTAGCCCAGTGAGACCCATTTCAAACTTCCAACCTCTAGAACTCTAAGATAATAAATTTGTGTTCTTTTTGGAAATAGCTAGGAATCATATCTATAATAATAAAAGCATAATATGCTAATTAGACCAGATGTCTTTTGGACAACCTTCAGGACGAAGCCGGGGCTACAAGGGAAGCCCGGGTCCCGGGTGCCAGAGGGAAGCCGGTGCTGGCAGCCGGAGGAAGGAAGGTCTACTTTTGCTTGAATTTCATGCATCGGTACTCTAGTGAGGGTTATAAAACTGAAACTCGTAGACACAGACAACAGTATAGTGGTTACCAGACGGAAGGCAGTGGAGTGGGTGGTAAAGGGTAAAGGTTACCAAATATATGATAATAAAACATGATTTGACTTTGGGCAGTGAACACACAATGCAATGTACAGATCATGTATCATAGAAATGTACACTTGAAACCTATATGATCCTATTAAACAATGTCACCCCAATAAATTTAATTTAAGGTTAAAAATAACTAACTAATTAAATAAATAAATAGATTTGTGTTTTTTAAAGCCACCACATGTGTAGTAATTTGTTATAGCAACAATAAGCAATAATGCAATATGGAAATGTCTCTATTTTGGAAACATGAGATGCTTTTAGTCACTTATGGTATCCTATATAATAAAAGGCTAATATGCAAATGGTCATCACACCCTCACACTGTAACGACAGATCAGCAGGAGATGCACAATCAGGCCTGCATGGGGGAACAAGCAGTTAGGGGTGCGATCAGGCCGGCATGAGGGAGCAAGCAATTAGGGGGCGATCAGGCCATCAGGGGAGGGCAGTTGGAGTGATCAGGCTGGCAGGGGAGGGCATTTGAGGGCAATCAGACCAGCAGGTAAGGGCAGTTCAGGGGTGATCAGACTGGCAGGGAAGGGCAGTTGGGGGCGATCAGGCCAGCAAGGGTGGGCAGTTGGGGGCAATCAGATCAGCAGGGGAGGGCAGTTAGGTAGCGATCAGGCAGGCAGGCAGAGGCAGTTAGGGGCGATCAGGCAGGCAGGCAGGGAAGTGGTTAGGAGCCAGCGGTCCTGGATTTTGAGAGGGATCCCTGCGGGATCAGGCCTAAACTGGCAGTCGGATTTCCCCTGAGGGGTCCCAGATTGGAGAGGGTGCAGGCTGGGCTGAGGGACACCCCCCCATGCACAAATTTCCTGCACAGGGCCTCTAGTATAATATAATGGAAAATTTATGTAATATAAATAACTCAAAGAAGAATCTTGTCAAAATTATTCTAATATCTCTCTAAACCAGTGGTTCTCAACCTTCCTAATGCCGCAACCCTTTAATACAGTTCCTCATGTTGTGGTGACCCCCAACCATAAAATTATTTTCGTTGCTACTTTAGAAATAGTTTTGCTACTGTTATGAATCTTAATATAAATATCTGATATGCAGGATGTATTTTCATTGATACAAATTGAACATAAAGCATAGTGATTAATCACAAAAATAATATGTAATTATATATGTGTTTTCCGATGGTCTTAGGCGACCCCTGTGAAAGGATCTTTCAACCCCCAAAGGGGTCGCAACCCACAGGTTGGGAACCGCTGCACTAAACTCATTTATTTACTAGAGCAAGGGCAGAATTTCTTCACTATTATATCCTCACTGCCTAGTTCATTGCCTGACTCATATTTAAATGAATGAATCTTTTTTAACTAAATCCATGAAAAACAACTCTCTTTTCAAAGAGTTTATTTTATAGTGTATCACTATTATTAGAAATCTTAAATCCAAGCTCTTGTTATAGACAAAGAATATCACACTTTTCATTGTCATTTAACGATGAGAGTTTTGGTTAGAGAATTTTTTTAAGTTGTTGGGTTTAAACAAGAGTCATTACTTCCTTGGGTTCTAGGAAATTCTTTGTACCTACACATGATTGGAATGTTAACTTGCCCTTTGCCTGTTCAATAAAACTTTTGTAATATGTAGCACGTTGTAACCTTAAATTTGTGACCAAAAATTGCTCATTATTTGTGAAACTCAGTTTGGGAAGCCTGGTATTATTTACTAATATTAATAATATTAATGATCTTTACATGGCATCTTTTAGAATTAAGAATATTTCTAGTGTTGATTTACTATTTCTTCACTCATTCTCTGAAAAAGTCTTTGCTAGGATCTTACTGTGTGCCAGGCACTGGGGAAACAAAGGGAAATAAGATATGGCACTTCTCAGAGGAATCCACATTCTACATGGGAAGATGAGTGGATAGATAATGAGACTATACTATAGCCAGTATTAAAATAAATTGTGGTGCCAAGAGGAGAAAACTTACAACTCTGCAGAGAGAAGATAGCAGAGAGGAAGAGACTCTTAAACCAGGTACCTAAGGACCAGAAACAGTTTGACAAGTGGAAGAAGTGGATATATATTATTAACTAGAGGCCTGGTGCACAAAATTTCCTGCACTGGGGGGGTTTCCCTCAGCCTGGCCTGCCCCTTTTACAGTCCAGGACCCCTTGGTGGATCTCCCTCTTGCAGTCCAGGACCCCTCCTTACTGCCCGCCTGCAGCTGAGCACTGCCCCCCCCCCCCCCCCCCCCAAAAAAAACCCCCCCCCCCCCCCCCGCTGTGGTCAGTGCGCATATAGGGACTGGTCCTTCCTCCACTTGGTCGATTTGCATATTAGGGTTTTATTATATAGGATTGCCTCCAGAATCTCAGGTATTGTGCTGGGCTTTCATTTAATTTTTACTCTAAGGAGAATAATATTCTAATTAGGTAATTTTACAAAACCACATAGATTAGGATTTATATTATCTTAGAAGTCATGGGTTTGAGAGCAGAAGTGGGCAAACTTTTTCTAGAAAGAATGAGAATAAATATGTTAGGCTCTGTGTGTCTCTTTCACAACTATTCAACTCTGCTGGTATATTGTGAAGTAGCCATAGATAATATGAAAACAAATGAGCATGGCTGTGTTCCAAGAAAACTTTGTTGATAAAAATGGGCAGTTGACTGGATCTGGCCGGTGAGCAGCAGTTTTCTGACTCCTGTTCTACAATGGCAATTATAGCTACCATTTTGTTTTGGGATATTTCTGGAGAAGGAGCTTTTAGGTTATATTCACTTCTCAGTGGTCAGTTAGAGCTTCAGAATGGGCTATAGACTCTCACCAAGAAATGATGACCGACAAGATTAATAGTGGAGGTTCAGATTGACCCACTTTTCTAACATTTCACATCGTTGTGATTAATATTTAACAGACCTCTGAGAATCCAGATAGAATACATCTTTAGGTCATCATAGATGAGTCCAAAGAGAAAAACCACACTAATGCAGTTTTGGCAGAGGATTTGACATTATGTGGGTATGTCTGTGCTTTCAGATAGATAGATAGAGAGAGAGAGAGAGAGAGAGAGAGAGAGAGAGAGAGAGAGAGAAAGAGATTTGTCTGGAAGGGAAAAATAAGGTAAAGATCTGAACTGATGACCTGGGAGAAGTCTAGGACGCGAAGCCTTGGTGCTCTGTCATCTGGAAAAAGGCAGAACCATCTGGTTAGTGTAATGCTGAGGGGCTGTGTGAAAGGAAGTCCTAAGTCCAGATTAACAAACAAAACACATCTTGACATTTTAAAGCAACAAGCCTGAAAAATCTGTCTGAAACAGCTGATACTGTGGGAAAAGTCACTTAATTCAGAGATTTGAGTAAGGAATTCTTTTAGCGCAGTGATGTTCAACCTTTTTCATCTCATGGCACATATAAGCTAATTACTAAAATTCTGCAGTGCACCAAAAAATATATTTTTTGCCAATCTGACAAAAAAAAACCATATAATTTGATTTATTCACACCGGACTGCTACTGTTGTGTCCGACTGTTGTCATTTCTTTTATTTGACAATCTAAGGGAAAAGAGGTTAGTGCCCCTGACTAGTCAGGTATTGCATGTTTAAAAAATTTTCAGGACACACTGGTTGAAAATTGCTGTTTTGGGGCAAAACCATGAGTTTTTTGAGAACAGATCTCCAAGAGGATATCCTAAGAGAGAGTGGTAGGAAAACACCTGGAGAACCATTAAAGGATTTCAGAAATGTCACTGAAAGGAAACATTGGGAAGCCATATAAGTCACCTCTTCTGGCCCTATGTGAACAAAAGATTCTTTTCTCTCGGCTAATGAGGGAAAAGTATGATTACTTTGGAGACCTATTTTTTTTTTTTGAGTAAAACTTTTGAAAAATCAAAAGTAGACTAAGTTTATGAGATTGTTTCAAGTTTGGATCGTTCAAATTAGATTGATTAAAGGAGATGTCTGTGGCTGTTGTCTCTGGAGTTCCCTGGGCTAAGCATCCCAAAGTGTTCTGATCTGGTTACCTATCAGGCTCTGTGCTGTTGCTCTGAAGATTGAATTGGGAGTGAGAGGGAGAAGGGAAGAAAGATGGAAAATGAGCGAGTTGATATCTTTCTGGAAGACATCATGCATGTTAGCAGGCTACAGTTATCTCTATCAAAACTATTTGAATTTTTTCTTGTGTTTTGGATCCTGGGCATGAATCTTGTGATTTGGGGACATGTGCAGTCTCAATGTGGAAGCTGAGCTTTGCTGGTTCTCCTGCTACTGCACCTCACTCTGACTTGCAGGCATCAACTTGATCCCGTCGTGCATTTGTGTGTTGTTTTTCTGGCCTCTTTATAGGTGAGATGCAGCTTCATAAAGCTCAAAAAGAGCTTCCTCAACAGGGACAGCTTAGGGCAGCTGAAGAAAATAAGCTGTAAAGTAGATAAATGCTTTGATGTGGATTATGTCCAGCAAACTGTTTATATAAAAGGCTTTAACATGTAAACCAATTAAAGTCTTATAATTTGACTTCTCTTTCCTACCAGACAAAGCTTTTTTATATTGTAAATTTAGAAAAGCATTCTCACATTCTACAATCTGGTTGAAATTCTTTTCTTTCAGTAAGGGTTAAATAAAGGGGAGCTTCAAAGCATTGTTGATATATTGCAGGAAGCTTTGAAGCTTTTGTTTCCTGGAAAGTTCACTAATGGAGTGTATAGTTTCTTACAGAAATCCTTTTCTTAGCTACATGTAGTAAATAACCTAGTCAGTGGGGTTGTTGTTGCAAGATCAAATTAGTATCTAAATGAACTGTTTCCATTGTAAAGAAAATCTTAAGGTATAATGTTCTTTGCATCCAATTAACCTTTTTTTTTTATCTTAACTCACCTCTTTAAATCTTTGATAACAATATTACAAACACTTTCCAGTAACTCAGCAGCTGTTAAGTATGGAACTAACTTGCTCCATTTCAGCATATAGTACATATGTTGTTTTTTAAATGTACTGTCCTATCTCAGTCAATGGTACCAGCATATATGCACCCAGTTGTCCAGTCTGACCACTTCTCGTCTCCTTCACTGTCACCACCCAATCTAGGGTTTACTGGCTCTGCTTTAATGGCTGTGGTGGCCTTCTATCAAGTTCTCTGCTGCTTTTTGTCCACTTCCATATCTACCTAACCCCAAAGTCTATTTTTCTCAGAGCAACTAGAGTGATTCGTTAACACTAAAACAAGATCACGCCACTCCCTTGCCCATACCCAACAGGGGCTTCTGGTGACTTTGAATAAAACCTGAAGTAC
>NW_006286242.1:298151-299336 GCF_000327345.1 Myotis davidii
GGTGATTAGCAGGCACATTTTTAGCACCAGGAGAAAGAGCCACATACTCGACTGTTTTTAATATAGAAGAGTTCCCATAATTATCTAAATACTCAGAGGTTACCTTAAGAAAGTGTATATGACTAAAGGAGCTTTTAAAAAAAATTATTTTATTGTTTAAAGTATTACAAATAGTAGTACATATGTCTTCTTTTTTTCCCCATTGACCTCCCCCTGGACTCCCCTACCTTCCAGCACGTGCCCTCATAAAGGAGCTTTTATCCTACATATGAGCAACCAATAATCTTCCTATAAATACTGTATGAGAAGAAAATGAAGGTAGGAGTTAATAGAAGAAATTGGATAAAAGGTTTATAGAACCTTGTAGAAGATAAAATATCCCCATTCCATGAGATAATTTTGTTGGCACAATTGCTGTAAGTTAGTTTTAAAAATTCAGGTGTGCTAATTTTAATTTAAATACAGTAAAGCTCATTCTTTTTAAAAGTGTACAGCTGTGAGTTTTAATAAGTGCATTCAATTGTGCAGCCACCACAATCAAAATACAAATTTCCTCCTGGCCAGCATGGCTCAGTGGTTGAGCATTGACCTATGAACCAGGAGGTTACAGTTTAATTCCTGGTCAGGGCCCATGACCAGGTTGCAGGCTCGATCCCCAGTGTGGGGCCTGCAGGAGGCAGCCGATCTATGATTCTCTCATCATTGATGTTTCTAGCTCTCTCTCCCTCTCCCTTCCTCTCTGAAATAAAAAAAATAAATATTTTAAAAATATATATATATAAATTTCCATTACCCTAAATCATTCCTTGTGCCCCTTTAATCAGTTCCTCCACTCACGCCTTGAAAGCCACTGATCTGTTTCCTATCCTTATAGTTTTGCCTTTTCCAAAGTGTTATGTAAATGAAATAAAATAGTATGTAGCTTTTTGAATCTCACTTAGATTAATGCACTTGAGATCTACCAATGTTGCATGTTACCAGTAGTTTGTTCCTTTTATTTCTGAACTAGAGGCCCAGTGCAAAAATTCATGCATGTGGGGAGGGATCCCTCAGCCCGATCTGCACTCTCTCTCAATCTGGGACCCCTTGGGGGATGTTCAACTGCCGGGTTAGGCCCGATCTTTGGGATCGGGCCTAAACCAGCAGTCGGACATCCCTCTTGCAATCTGGCACCGCTGGCTCATA
>NW_006286242.1:299451-304438 GCF_000327345.1 Myotis davidii
CCTCATTCCCTCACCCCGCTGCCTGCCTGATCGCCCCTAACCATTATGCCTGCCTGCCTGATCGCCCCTAACCACTCTGCCTGCCTGCCTGATCGCCCCTAACTGCTCACTTGCCTGACTGATTGCCCCCTAACCAATCCCCTGCTGGCCTGATTGATGTCTAACTGCTCCCCTGCCAGCCTGATCGCCCACAACTGCCCTTCCCTGGCTGCAACCCTCCTCCTCTACCGGGACCTGCCTCCCCTGCAAAAGACAGCAGAGACACTGGCACCAGCCTCCTCCATCCCATGCTGAGCCGCGGGACACCCAGGCCTCATTGCACTGATCGCCTCCACTGTGCACATGGCCATCTTGTAGTGGCCATCTTTGTGGTGGCCATCTTGTGACAATGTCCATGGGAGGGCCACCTAGGCTTTTATTAGTATAGATAAGAGAAAGCAGGTGAGAATGGCCCAGAGGCAGGCAGGACCTATCACCTCCTTACCTGTCAGGAGAGTTAGGCAGAGTATGTGCGATAGGGAACTCCACCCTAGTGCACACTGTTCTTATCAAATGCAACTCACATATCAATAGGTTGGTTTTTTTAATTTTGTGTTTGTTATTTGGTTGGGAAAAAAGAGCAAGGCCTAGGATAATCTTCTTTTTGGGAAAACATGCACATGTGCACCCAGTAAAGAGCAATAGAAAATATTTATCTTCATCAAGCACTGCACTTCATGAATTTCAGAATTGTTGAAGTTTAAGGAGAATTGGAGAGAGTCATGGTGCTCCTTGAGGCACACTGTGAAATGTCCAGATGTTGCATTCTGTTTTTTTCTGTCTTACAGCTTAGGACATTATGTATTTTGGTATTATATATACTAATATATATGTATGTATGCATACTATATGTATGTATCTATATATATAATGTATGTATCATATGTGTATGTACAGTCCCCTTTTACCCACAATTTTGCTTTCTGTGGTGTCAGTTACCTGTGGTTAACTGCACTCTGAGAATATTAAATGGAAAATTCCAGAAATCAACAGTTCAGAAGTTTTAAATTTTGTGCCGCTATTCTTAATAGAGTGATGAAATCTCATGCCATCCTGCTTGGTCCCACCCAGGACATGAATCACACTCTTTTCCAGCATCTCCATGCTGTGTATGTACCCCACCCCTTAGTCAGCAGCCATCTTGGTTGTCAGATTGACTGCCCTGGAATCACAATGCTTCTGTTCAAGTAACTCTTATTTTACTTAATAAAGTGGCCCCAAAGTATAAGAATAGTTTAAACTTTATCATAGTTATCTATGTACCGGGAAAAACAGGCATCCACTGGGGGTCTTGGAACATATCCCCCAAAGATAAGAAGGGTTGACTGTGTGTATGTGTGTATATGCACAGACACATCTATCTATCTATCTATCTGTCTGTCTGTCTGTCTACCTACCTACCTACCTACCTACCTATCTATACTTAATTACTAAGTATAAAGTTGGCTTTTTCAGTATGTCTTAGTTAGTTTGAGCTGCTATAACAAAATATCATGGATTGGTGGCTTAAAAAATATCTATTCATTTCTTACAGTACTAGAAATGGGGAACCCCAAGATCAAGGTGCTGGCAGATTCAGTTACTCGTGAGGGCCCACTTCATGGTTTACAGCTAGCCGCCCTCTTGCTGTGCAATTACATGCTTCTTATGAGGTCACTAATCCCATCATGAGGGCTCTTCCTCATGCCTTAATCACCTCGGAAAAGGCCCCTGCCTCTAATGTCATTACACTGGCAGTTAGGGTTTCATCAGATAAATTTTGGGGAGACACAAATGTTCAGTCCATAACACTATATTGTATGCTATCTATATATATAAAAGGCTAAGTGACTGACTGTCCATTAGTCTGACAGTCCGACTGACCAACTGACCGGTACATATGATGTGCATTGGCAATTTAAAAATAAATGTTGACTCGCACATGTGTGATACATAAAAGCTCTCCCTGGCACCAGTTGCATGTGTGTGTTTTGATCTGTCATTGTTGATCATGCAGTAACGTAATTACCGCAGGAATATTTCTTCTAATTAATTTCTTTCATTGTGCACGAATCCATGCACCGGGCCACTAGTAAATAATATAAAATCATATTCACAAGCACATAGATCTATCAGACAGCAAGCTGAATTTTTCTTCAGTGTTTGCTTGCTACTTGTTTATTCATTTTGTGGTTGCTATTAGGCAAGTAGTAGGAGGCACCACAATTTTGAGAAAAAAATGAGAGAACTTAAAATCAAGAATTCTGCCCATTAATTTAACTTTCTACCTGTGATTTTGGGTAATACTCACCTCCTTTGAATTTTGAAGCATAAGACCTCCCAGGGTTTTGCTGGAGCATATTCAAAAATGTACAAGGACCTGTGCTGTAATGTGATATGTAGGAAGCTCACCCAATAGCAGCATAAAGGAGTGGTGGTGTGTCTGGATCTCACTAGGGAACATCCTGGTGCTTATTTTATTTTATTATTTTTTAAATACATATTTTTTATGTCAGAGAGGAAGGGAGAGGGAAAGGTAGAAACATCAATGATGAGAGAGAATCATTGATTAGCTGCCTCCTGCATGCCCCCTACTGGGGATCAAGCCCACAACTTGGGCATGTGCCCTTGACCAGAATCAAATCCAGGACCTTTCAGTCTGCAGGCAGATGCTCTATCCACTGAGCCAAACCAGCTAGGGCTCGTGGTGCTTATTTTAACTCTCTCTCCTTCTTGTGCCCCCACGTCAGTTGCTATTTTGATAGTGAACATGCTCCTGCAGTTAGTATGGCATGCTGATGGCCAGAAGCCCTCATGGTGGTGGTAGGGGGGAAGGCGATGAGTTACCCCTGTGCCCACTGACACCTCTGTCACCATCTATTTGTTGAGCACTGGATTGAAATAATAACAACATACAATACAAGATAAGAATCCTGCCTATAAAAACCCAGTCTTGTTTTAGAGAAAAAAATACATATGAAATACAGATAACTTTTAAGACAAGTAGAGTACAAAAAAGTTTTTACAGTCAAAATGTACATTGAAATGCACATTAATATACTTTAGTGAAGACTATCAACATTTATTTAGTAAAAAGTCGAGTATTTAGGAAAATATTCACTGTTCTGTGGATATTATCCTAATGTGTAAAAATATTACAATAATAATAGTTCCAGGTCACAAAAATCTCCTATAAATTTCTTGATAAATAAAATGGATATTAATACTCTTAAAATATTCTACTATTTGTTTTATTTCAGGCTTTTTGCAACCTCCCCCCAAATCTTAAAATGAAGCCTACGCAGTTTAGTGTGTCATTGAGAGCTGTCCTTTCCTCTTTCTCAAGGTGCTGCAGTGGGCCCAGTGGTCTTTGAAGGGGGTCCCTCCCCTTTGGTGTCCTGTTGCCCTGTCTCCTACAGCATCTTCCCACTGTTGTCATTGTTCATTTGCCTCTAATCTTGGCTCCTATATGTGACAGTCTAGTCACTTACTAATAGTTTTCTCATCAAGTTGTGTGGCCCAATAATGAATGCTAGCAGAGTGACTGACACCTTGGCCACCAATACAGTAAGTACCTATCTGAGGGGTGATGGAATGAGGCTGTCCCCACACTGGTACAGACCTATGGTGACATCTTTAGGCTATTGTGTGTTTCCAGTCAATAGATATCTTCTAATAGGTATGTGGTTTTGTTGACTTTAAGGTATTTTATTGTGTGTTCTTTTTTAAAAAACAAATGTTCAAATAATCACGATTGATTGATTTACTTATTTATTTATTGCTATGGCTAGTCCAACCCTGGACTTCCTTTCCTTAACTATATGGTCATTATAATCAGACTAGAGGCTTGATGCACGAAAATCATGCAAGAGTAGGCCTTCGCAGCCACAGTGGCTGCCTTGGTCCCTACCTCGCAGCCGCAGCTGCCTGGATCCCTTGATCCCACAGCTGCAGCCCTGGCGTCCAGTCTAATTAGCATATTACGCTTATATTATTCTATATAATAAAAGGCTAATATACAAATACACCGAACCATGGAACAACCAAACAACCAGTCGCTATGACGTACGCTGACCACCAGGGGGCACGTGTGGAACATGGTGGGCATCAGTAGCAGGCAGCAGAGCACAGAACACAGTGGGATGGGGGAGCAGGTGAGTGGGGATGCCAGAACAAGGTGAGGAACCAGTCGCTGTCATTGGGGCGAGCCTCTGGTGGTTACTTAAAATTCTTTGCTCCCATACTCTGTGGTCTCTCCTGGCGCTTGCACCTGCTGCCGGTGCTGGTCCCGCTCTCACCCACAGCCAGCACTGGAGCGCAGCTTGCACCTGCTGCTGGTGCCCGGCACCAGGCCCAATCACTCTGCACCATCAGCGGGTATGGGTGGTGGCTGCCAGCCCCGATCGCCCCTGAGGGCTTCTCCACCTCCCCCTGCTCCTGAGGGGCAATTGGGGCAGCAGCCGCCACTCGCACCCGCTGACAGCACCAGCCCCGCTCACACCTGCTGCTGGCACCAGCACCAATCACTCTGCACCATCAATGGGTGTGAGCGGGTCCAGCGCTGTCAGCATGTGGGAGCAGCAGCACAGTGTGAGTGGGACTGCTGGCAGACAGGGAACGGGAGCCACCTGTGGCAGGATGGGCTGGGCGGAGGCGCGGAGAATGGGCTGAGACCCGCCCCTGTGCCCACTGCAGCCTCACAGCCCACAGTTCCTTTCAAGGTGCACTGAGCCCCTAGTTATAGATATTTGGCATGGATTCAGGAGAGAAGAAGGTCTCTGAGGAAGAAGTTGGATAGTCAGGGAAAGCCACATGGAAACTGGAGATACTTGTGCTGAATCCTGAAATGTGTCTTGAAATTCATATGAGATTAGGGAGGAAATGCCCATGGCTCAGGGAGTTAGTGCTCATGGCTCTGGAAAGATATCTTGAAGGACTGCCTTTCCTTACTCTAGGCATCTAGGGAAAG